>NW_019154105.1:10231836-10396868 GCF_002288905.1 Enhydra lutris kenyoni
GGTAGGAGAAGAGTAAATGAAACAAGATGGGATTGGGAGGGAGACAAACCATAAGTGACTCTTAATCTCACAAAACAAACTGAGGGTTAATGGGGGGAGGGGTGTTGGGGGGGTGGGATTATGGACATTGGGGAGGGTATGTGCTATGATGAGTGCTGTGAAGTGTGTAAACCTGGCGATTCACAGACCTGTACCTCTGGGGATAAAAATATATGTTTATAAAAAATAAAATTTAATAAAAAAAATAGTGCAATCAATGTCAAATAAATAGCTTTTTCAAAATTTTTTCTCCCACATGAAAAGGAAAAATATAGATTGGTCTTTTAGTTAAGGTAGGATCAGTGGAAAGGAGAAAATAAATAGCAGAAGGGGAGAACGGGACCAGCCTGAGACTGAAATTTTAACAGCTTGATTGGACCTTTAAAAAGATGCAGGGGAATCCGATAAGGAAATGGAAATGAAATTTTCAATGAGCAAATATTTGCTGAGTATCCACCAGATACCAGACTCTGTTCTAGGCACTGAAGCCCAAGGTAGAAATGAAAGCACAGAGTTCATTATGTAGAGCTTAGACTCTCCTTCTGGAGAGTATGATCATAAATAAGGAAACAACTCAGTGGAGGTAGTCGCCAAGAGCACATGGGCTCTAGGACAAATCAGATGATATTTTGATGACAAATGGTGTGGGGAGACACAGCTGACTTGAGACTGACTGGGCAAAAGGAATCCCTCCCCATGCAGCTCTTAAAGGAACATTTCCAGGCAGAGAGAACAGCGAGTGCAAAAGCTGTAAGTAGGACTAAGTCTCATATGTTCCAGGCCCAATGGGACCAAATGAAAACAACAGGCCTGAGAACAATGTCAGAGAGAACCGGAAGGCTCTGCTGTAGAACTTTCAAGGCCCCACTTCTGTTGGAAAACATGAATTAGAACAAGTTGCTAAAACCTGGATAATCAAAATATCAAGAAAGGCAAGCTCAGGATGGGGTACTTGATCAAGCTCAGGTTGTTCTGGGAGCCCCCAGGACCATTAGCTTTAAGGAGCATCAAGTGAACTACAGGTCAGAAATCACCTGAGGGAGCTATTCCAGATGAATTAAGTACAGACAAAGGGAACCTCCTCAGAGAGGCATGATTCTAGCCAAAGACGTCTAGGCCTGAAGTAGCACTGTGAAATATATGATATAATGGCTACCTGGGGACAAAAATAAAGCTTGCAAACCTGTAGAGATGGGGAATTCCAGAGAAATGACCAGGAGATTATGAGGACGGGCCCAAGGGAGACGCAAGGCTGCCCACTGCTGAGAGGCTGCCTATAAACCAATTTGATATATCCTGCTTATAAGAAGGGTCAGAAGCTAAGTTCCCAGAGAAAGCCCCCATTCACTTCAGTACCCATGTGCCAAGAATTCAGGGACAGGAAATAAAATGGAAAGGAATATTTAGAAATTTAAATAGGTACTTTTAATTAAATTGAAACCTTAATATAAAGACGTTAAATGAGATTCCCCCACCTTATAAGAAAGGAGGGAAGTTCCATGAAATCCTAGGTACTATAGGAGAAATCGCTCTAAATGTCTAAATTTTGCAAGAAGACAAATGTGTTTGAGACGACAGTCTCTGAAAGAGGAAGCAGTTGTGTACGTGACAGATCCCTGCCCCTATCCTCCTAGGTTATAGGAATCATAAAGTCATGAACAAGCTCTTGAAATTTAGCTTTCTGGGGTTTTATGGTTTCGTAAGTGATCAACTCTAATAAGATAACTTTGATTTAACTCGAGTTCCAGCAAGACTAAAGAAATGTGTATCCTCATTATTCTTTCCTAGTTGATAATGAAGTTTCTTCTGTCTATGGCTGCAAACAGCAATGTGGGTTAAACCAATTTTTTTCACTCTGAGAAATCATGAGGAGAATTTTCACTCAGAATCACAAAAATACATGTACATTCAGACTCAACCCCAGAACCACTGGTCTCCCATGGTGGGACCCAGGCACCGGTATTTGAAGGAGTTTCACAGGCATCTGGGTGGCTCAGTCAGTTAAGCATCTGCCTTTGGTTCAGGTCACGATCCCGGGGTCCTGGGATCAAGGGTCCTGCATTGGGCTGCCTGCTCACCAGGGAGTCTGCTTCTCCCTCTTCCTCTCCCCCTGCTCGGGCATTCTCTCTCTGTCTCTCTCTCAAAAAATTAAATCTTCAAAAAGTTTTACAAGTGACTGAGGCTTCTTCTACCTATAAGAATGTTTGTCAAAGCTCTAATATTTATTTATTCCCAGTTATGCAGCTTTCATTTGGAAAAGCTTGGCATAGGCAGAAATCAGTACTTGAACTCTAAACTGCTATTATTATATGCTTGGGGGCCTGCGGTATAGATTTTCCACATGTGGACCTGAAGGCTGCCCGAGTTCATTATCCTGATTCCTCAGCCCAGTTAACAAGTTTACTTTGGGCAAATGATTTCTGAGCTTCAGTTTCCTTATCAACAAAATGGGACTTGTAATTGTACTCAATCTCTAAAATCATAAAAATTAAATGAGTTAATGCAGGTTATCTCATATTATAGTTACAGCTCACTCAAGGTTAGCTAATACTATCTCATTTGGCTGTGGAAAATTGTTATCTTTTAAATTTGGTGGGAACGCAACCAGAGTGTTTAATATTATTACATATTAATTTAATATTATTACATATTAATTTAATATTATTAATTTAATATTAACTTTCATATTCTAAAGTGCTAGGTAGACCTCTGGAGGCTTGAAAACGTAGGCCAACTGAGATTTCTGTGAGGAACTGGAAAAGGAGCATCAAGTTCTTGTAGAGGATCTTTCAGTCTGCTATTGCTACAGTAGGACCCAGACTCCATGCAGACATTTAAATGAGACCCTTTTAAGAGCCAAGAATAAAATAAGGAAGGTACTTTGGTGAAATACATTAAATTTTCAGTGGCAACAAAATTAAGAAAGAACCAACTTCTCGACACGATAAGTGTTATTTTGTTTCTGTGGGCTTTTGTTTTCTTCATATTATTGGCATGGTGTGATTTGGGTTGTACTGTTATTCTGATGCCCTGATGTAACATATCAGGTGTGCTTACTTGTAACAGAGAATTGAACCTAGTTTGACAAGAGAACTAGAACTGTCTTCTCCCTCTGGTCTGGCATTACAACAAGTTAATTTTTGTGCTTTCCTGATTCACTCTGACTTTTTTTTTTAAAGATTTTATTTATTTGAGAGAGAGAGAGCATGAAAGGGGCGAGGGGTAGAGGGAGAAGCCAGCTCCCTGATGAGCAGAGGGCCTGATGTGGGACTTGATCCTGGGACTCCAGGATCATGACCTGAGCCGAAGGCAGTCGCTTAACCAACTGAGCCACCCAAGTGCCCTCACTCTGACTTTTTTGTGTGTGTTTAGGGGCGGGACATCAAAGAAGCATTCATAACATGCTTGAGCATCCTTCCATCCTTCCTCCCCTGCTCTCTGCTGCTACCACAGGAGCTATACTGGGAACGGCCACCTGACCATGTAGGAGGGACTTCTCTGCCCTTTGCTTATCACCTCCCCTGCCAGAGCCAGAAACATCTTTAGCTTTGTCAGAGACGGGTGCCTTTAAAACAAACAACCAAACCAAACCAAACAAAACACTGTGCATCTCCTATGTGTCAAAAGGTACATTCAGCAGCCATAGATACTATCCTACACACTTCTTCAAATAGCCCATTTTATACAGGAGGCATGGAGGTCATAGAATTTCCAGGTAGCTGCTCTCAAGTGGCAAAATAAGGATATCTGAGCCTTCTCACCCTGGATCCTTTGCCCACTTACTATAGAAACAGGGAAACCAAGGGGGGTGAAGAATATTTGGAAAACTTATTCTATCTCATCCATTTACTTTGAGAAATCTGACTCACAGTTAAATGATTTGCCGCAGGCAGAGAGCCAGTCAGAAGCGTGTCTGGGAAGAACAACAGATCACTTCACTTTTAGAAGTCTTACATCTCAAAATCCCACAAGGCACATGAAGGACACAAGATCCATCCTAAAAGGCTATGTGCTGTGGCGACCATTCCAACTCATTGCTGGGGCGGTCTACTTACAGCATATTGCCTTTGGTTCAGTAGACGGAGGGACTCTCTGGACCCTTAATGTCCAGCTGCAAGGCAACTGGAAAATTCTCTTAAGAGAGAGTCTGCCCCACAGAGTTAGAACTTGAAACTAAAGGCAAAGAAAAACTATCAGCTGTCAACACTGGGTTAGTGGTAAGCATAGAATTGACGTGGTTAAGAAAAAAATTTACTAAGATTATTAAGAGTGCATATAGATATGCTTTAGAAATGTGAGATTCTATTAATCTTACTTTCTCTGAATATATATGACAGCTTTAAAGTGTTCACCTACAATCAACTCCCCCTTTTCATAATAAGAGGATAGTATCTTACAAAATGCTATTTTTAAATGTAAGAAGCTTTGAGGAACAAAATTCTCATCTTGTGTCTCCACTTGCAGTTAGAAATTAATTTGAATACAATACAGTGAAAAAGTTCATGAATACTTATCCCAGAGGAAATTACATGGGATTCTCATTAAAAAAAGCACATACATAACAGACAAGAACAATAAATGAGCTAATTTTCCACTGATACTAGTGAACTTATGTCTATATAGTCCATAGCCTTTGCCATCTGTGAAAGAGAGTGTTGGTGAGAAGCATGATTCACAGGAGCTATAAGGTAAAAGAAAAAAAATGAAACAACAAATTTCTAATATATACTTTTAAATAATTATATATAAGTAATTAATTAAATATAAGTAATATATTCACAAATATAATATATTCATATATGTAGTTAATTGAATATAAGTAATATATTCACAAATATATTCAAAAATATAATATATTCATAAATATAAGTAATATATTCACAAAATCTTCAAGAATGAAAATGTCAGACAAATGATAGACTGATAAGTAAATGCAGAAAAAATAACTGAGATTCAAGCTCTCCTGAAAAGGCTTATAAACGTCAAAAAAAAAAGAAAAAAACAAAAGGGGGGGACTGATCGAAAACTCTTACTGCATTAAATGGATTTTAGAAAAACTTACTATGTTGATAAAAAGCATGGGATAATGATATATGAATAATATGTTGTTATCAAGCAATAATGAAAGCACATTTTAGATTATTACAATATCTACTCTTCAATAATATTAATACCTTTAATACCTTAGCACCTTTAGAAATAGCATAGTGGATAGTGAAGTTGTTTTCTTGAATGATTACTTTTAACAGATGAAAGACTTTATATTGAAATCTGTATACAACTTCCACTCAATTTTCTCTTCATGATCATGATTCTATATTTGGGCATTACATAGCAATTTTACAAATTCAACCATAACTTAAAATATCATTATTAAAATAATGTTACATAAGCCCTTTTGGTTTAATTGGGATTCTAGCTGAAAACAAGGATATTCAGAGTTTACAAATCATAGTTGGCTCATCTTCTACCTTATTAGTTGTTATCAAAAATCTGGTTGTATAATGGAAGGAGGAATTTAGACGCATGGTTAGAACAACAGTGAGTACTTTGATCAGAAAAAGAAAAACCCAACATCTTATAGTTTACATCATATTATATTAAGAGTCTTCAAAATAAATCTTTTAAATATCTACAGCCTAGCTGAGGGGAAGTGGGGGTTAAACAAATTCATCTTCGTTCCTTCTGGTTCTGTTTTTAGCAAAAACGACAGCACAGAGCAGATAATTTTCCTCTTCTCCCACACCAGACCCTAACTTGCACTGTTGCTGGAAAAATGCCTCGTGGTTTGGCAGAAGAGAGTTTACACCCGTGTTGTCCGGAAACCCCATCTCAGCCCAAAGAGGAGCTAAAAATCTCTCCCAGCGCCTTCGCTGAGGGCTCTGCGGTGTCCGGGACCAACGCATGAAGCTGCATTTTTGGCCTCCGTGACAAGTGCAAACGCACACGATGCAGCCACAGACACAAAGATCATCGCCTCAGAGTCCCCACAGATGAAGAGAACGGTTTAGAAAAGTCTCGCTAGCCCCACACACATTCTCTTAAGATCTAGCCAAGTTATACCAACACAGCCCCGGAGAGGGGGTTTGAACTCTCTTATGGTTAAGAGAGCGCCCCTCGGTGCTCGCGCTGCCGGCCTGGGAATAGGCATTCATGGGCTGGCGACCTCGGGAAGGAAGACCCCCCCCAAAGTGGGGCTGGTGACCAGAGTGACACTTTCCTGGATTGTGGTCCCACAGAGGGTGCCCGAGGAACTAGAACGGGATTGAGGAAAAGTCAAAAGAGTAAAGGTGCAAAAAGGTGCAAAATACAAAGTAACAGTCCCCAGTGGCTAACGGGAATCCTCCAAGGCAGCGGAAGCACTGCCGACCACAGACCAGCCTGGCCGCCCCCTTACCTGCACCCCGCGGCGACTCAGTCCCTGCAGCGTCAGCCACAAAGCCCCCGCCAGGCTTCAGCAACAGGTCGGTCCCTATCCCGGCTGCTCGGCCGGGCTCCTCCAGCCACCTGCCCGCTGCCCGGCCCGCGTCTCAGCGCAGCAGGTCCCTGCCAGCTGGCTGGGCGCCTGTGCTCTGAGCTTCCTCCCTGCCTGGTCGCCCCCTTCGGATGAAACGTCACTCTCCAGGGGGCACCAGCTAGCTCCTGGGATTCCGCAGAAGCTCTTCTCAGCCCACTAAGGGCCATCCGGATACCTTCTCTGGAAATTCAGAACTGTGTGCAGCAGAGAAAAGGAAGCACCCCTATGACTGCTTGTTTGCCTCTCCACACCTTGGGCAATTGATTTAGCCTCTCGGTGCCTCGGCTCCTTCTTTCATAAAATAGAGACGATGATGATAACTGGGGAATCTGAGAAGTAAATGAATGTGCATGCACAAAATGCCTGGAATGGGTCCTGGGACATACTAAGCATTCAATAAAGGTTGGCTGTTGTTTTAAAGTTCTCATCACATCTGTGAGTGCTTGTGAAGGCCTTTCAGGTTACAGGAAAACCTCTCTGAAATTCTGGAAATGTGAATTCACATCATAATTAGAAGACGAAAGAGCTGGCATAAGTGTTCAGTGATTGTGACAAGAAAATCTGCTTCATTTGAAATTGCTAATAGATCATGCCTAAAACTTAATGCATTAACTTAGAGGTTTATACAATTACTGAGATGGAATATTTAAAGGTACCTTAAAGGTACCTTAAAGGTACTTTAAGATAACAACGTAGGTAGGGTCAAGGTGGGTAAAGCCTTTGCATATGCTGTCAGGTCTGACCCTCACAGCAGTAGGCTTGTTAAACAGTTGGTAGTTATAATTATTCCCAGTCCATACAGAGAGAGGCACCAAGGTTCAGTGGCTAGTCCAAAACCACAGAGGTTTTCAAATGACAAAGCCAACTTTGGAAGACAAATTCAGTTCTCTCACTATTAAATCTCTCTGCTGGAATCACTGATAAATGTGGGATACAGGAAAAAGCTGCTTGAAGAGACCTTTTCAAATAGGATTCCTGGGTCCTGGATTAAGGTTGTAGATTCAGATCTATGCCTGTTCAAACCTGGATTATGACCATGTTGAGGATGTAGAAAGAAGAATCTCTCCCAAAGCCTTACCAGGTTCAAGGGAGAGATGCCTTCCCACTTCTGTGAAGTCTGTTTATCCCTGGGCACAGAAAGTCATGGGGGGGGGGGGAGATATTAAACAGTAACTAACTGGAGGCAAGTCTTAGAAGAATAAATTCAGGAAAATGAAGGTAAGAAGTGAAAAGCATTCTGTGTTTAACCTGAGCTTCTCCTATCATAGGGCAAAAAAGAATGTGGAGGGCAACTGGGTGGCTCAGTCAGTTAGGTGACCAACTCTTGATCTCAGCTCAGATCTTGATCTCAGGGTTGTGAGTTTAAGCCCCGCAATGGGCTCCACACTGGACATGAAGCCTACTTGAAAGAAAAAATGTGGCCCATCACCCCATATAATCTGTCTTCCTGCTTCTACTGGAAAAACAGATAATCAAAATAAATAGGAATAATAGCACTGATTTCTGATGAGACAGTGAGGTAATGTCTAGTTTGTGAGAATTTTGTTAGAAATTAAAAGAAATACAATACTTGCCATGCAATAGTCATTAAATTAGGAGTCACTTGCTGTCTCTTATAAAATAACAGTGTGTACTACTGTCCTGATTCCACTCCCCAAACCTCACAGGAAATATTAGACCATGTCCATAAGCAGGAGAAAATTATATACAGAGAGGGACCTGAAATATGCTTTTCTATTACTACTTTCCCCTAAAGCCCAAACACGCTGTCTTAACCACGCTTTCATTTATTTTGCTTTACCTTACCCAGTTTTGGTAGAAAAGCTAGTCTTCCTGCTAGATAATGTTTATCTCTGCAACTGTAAGCTTCACTCCCCGCCTTCTCCCACATTTTCAGGATTCTCACACACTCTTGTCTAGGTCTCCTCTCCTTGTCAAATGAATTATTCCTACTGGCTTTTAACTATGCTTGATCTCTCCCATTAAAATAAGTCCCCACAAGGCTTTAAGTCCACGTACCCATGTCGGTACTTCCCAGGCACATCCATACTGTAAACTACAGTCCAGTTCTACTATTTGCATGTTCTTGCTTCTTTCTCACTCATCAACCTGACCCAACCAAGCTTATCTCTCATTCTAAATGTCCCATCTCTACATTAACCTTGCAAAGATCGTCAATATCCTCCATGCTGATAAATACACTGGATTTTTTTCAGGCAGGATTTTTACTTGGTCGTTGAGTGCTTGGCTTTCTTATGAAATAGTTTCTTCTCTAGACATCTATTTTATAATATTTCTCTTTTTTTTGTTTACCCTGAATATCTACTAATGACTTTTTGTATCTTTTATGGGTTCCTTGTTTCCTACGCAGTCATTTAATATACACGCTACCTTAAGACTCAGTGCTAGGCTCATTCCTCTCCTTATTCTGGATTAAACTCTAGGCATTCTTTTTTTTTTATTTTTTATTTTTTTAAATTTATTAGAGAGAGAGAGAGAGAGAGAGAGAGAGGGCATGAGCACAGGCAGACAGAGTGGTAAGCAGAGGCAGAGGGAGAAGCAGGCTCCCTGCCGAGCAAGGAGCCCGATGTGGGACTCGATCCCAGGACGCTGGGATCATGACCTGAGCCGAAGGCAGCCGCTTAACCAACTGAGCCACCCAGGTGTCCCAACTCTAGGCATTCTTATACACACCAGTGCCCTCTATTACTACATATATTCAGGAGGTCCACACATTTATAGCTTTGTAACTCCTCACAGTTCCAGACTCTTATGTGACTTTTCCAAATCCTGTTTCAAAGTTAACCCCTAATTCAGCATGTCTAAAGGTAAAGTCATGGTCTTCTTCCTAAAACATTGTTTCCCAGCTCAGTTAATAGCATTTCCATCCATTCTTTTCACTGCTAACTTAAATGTGGTGGAGCCCAAGACACCATCTTGCACCATGGGATAGAAACTACATGCTGAGGATGGCAGGGAAGCAGGATGAAAGAAGCTTGAGTCCTTGGCTGCTCTGGAAAACTTTTCCAGTTCTCACTAACTTAGCTCTGACTTCTTTTACTTGTGAGAGAATAAAAGTTCATCTTTAAAAGAAACATATACATCTTTACATGTCCTTACATATTACTTAGTATAATCCTCATGTAAGCATAAAATCAGTATGACCTGATATAAATAGAAGATGCACATTAATACATGATACAAAACAAAATTAAATTTTAAAGTAGTGTGTCCACACGACACTTAAAATGGTCATGTATTCCACTAAGCAGATCTTGCCTTATATTCTACCTTTGGAAACATTTTCTTACATAGTCTGATAATAAACTGTTATGTTGTGGTAAAGAAGGAAGGGTCAAACATGCTAACCATATGGTAGCTTTGGCAGAACAGGACCAAGAGCGTATAGCAGGAAAGAGAAAGAGAACCTGGACCCCAGAAAAGAGCAGAAATGAACCAAATGACTAGTTGGAAGGTAATATAAGGGAAAGGAGGCGGGGGAGGGAGAACATAACTATAATTGTAATCATTTCTGATCCAATATTTTCTGACTTCATTGTTTTGACCTAGTTGTTTTTTGGTGGCAAGAACAAAACAAAACAAAACAAAAAAAGATTGACTAAGAATATTTGCATTGACATAACAAAGGCTTATATTTATATTAAGAAAAACCTAAAGACAAAGGACATAGATTAAAAATTCACATAATTAGATTTACAAAGAATAAAGAAATGGATATTGTTAATAATCAGAAAAATGCATATTAAGGCAACACTCAAGCTCAATTTCCCCATTAAAATATATTATGCGTTTGTCATGTTGTTATGAAGGTAGCATAACTAACATGGTCCTTTTGAAAAGCAATTTGAATATGTATAAGAAATACATACATCAAATAGGTCAAAAGAATTAATGCTTCAATCAGAAAATTACTCATTTGTATTAACTAACAGGTGGAAAACCAGAGGCAATCTGATATACAAACTCAATGAAGTTTATAGGAACATGAAAAATTTTAATTATTACAATGTACCAACATAGAGAAAAAATTAGAAAATGTTAAGTGAAATAAATAGGACATTTAGGTAAATTAGAATCTCATCGATACAGAAATATGAATTTTTCTAAGTAATGTCTGAATAAGCACCTGAATAAAAAAACAGTATACTGTCATGGTGGTATGATTTACAGTAAGCATATTTTTTCCCAGAATTTTTATTAATTATTCTATAATAACATTGGTAAAATTTAAAAAAAGAAAAATGTTACTAAATTAAATAAAACACCAGAATGGAAAATCAGGAGTCCTAGAATCTGGTTCAGTTTTGTTATCTTAGTACTTCATGCATGTCAGCTTTTTCATGTATAGTATAAAAGGATTCAAAAAGTGTTTTTCAGTTGTAAGGGCCTATGGTCTAATTCTCAGTTAAAATCTAACTAGTTATCCTATTTATTCTGGCAAAACAAACCATCTACCTTGCTTTCGAAATTAGCCTATTACCTTTTCTTTCTAGAAAGAAGTCTATTTATTCGTTTAAATAATATTTGTTGACTCTTTACCATTGGGTAAAATCATGTATTAATACTTCGGAGGGGCAGGGGGAAATGAGTGGGACTTAAATACATAAAACAGATTAACATGTGATCAGGAAAAGAAGTTTGGACTCAAAGAGGAAAGATTATTACAGATGGAACGATCAAGGACTTGACATTTGAGCTAAGTATCAAGGAATAAGTTCCATTTGGGAATGTGTAGATGGGGGTCAGGGTGGATTAAGTAGGTCAGGCAAAGGAAAGAGTATGAGCAAAGTTAAGGTGTTAGGGAACTCAAGGTTATGAGGAAACAGTTCCTTGCTTGGGTATATGAGAGAAGCATAGGCTGTATGAGAGAGGAGAGAGGGTGTTAGACTCTTTATGACCAGGGCTACCCTATAATGTAACACTGTCTGTGCAGCTGCTCACAGAAGTGATGGTGGGGGGCTTTTTGGTTGCTTGTCATGAACCCTAAAAGGTGTTCCATGTTTGAAGCTCAACAACACAGCCAACATGACGTGGGGGGGATAGAATAAGGGAACCAAATAGAGGAGTCCAAAATCTTGTTCCTCATTCACCATAAATTGTGTGCAGAATGCAGCAGAACCAAACCAAAGTAAAACAAAACAAAAACCCCACATTCTCTATTGAAGATATTCAAAGTGCCTCAAGAGTTTGGGTCTAGTCTAGATAAGAAGTCTGTGCACACAAATTAACCAACAGAAAAAGAGTCAGTCTCAGTCAGCAGTGAGAACAGTCTAGTGAGAACAGTCTCTTTCTCTAAAAGGCCTGATGAAGTTGGTTTTAGCTCAAGGAACCACATCTGACCCGTCAATGCCTGGGATTCTTTCTCTTTTATCTGTAATGGGCAGGTACCATCTTAGTAGGAGATGGGGGAGAGAAGACTGTATTGCTGTAAGATCTTATCCAAACAAGAAGTGATTGTGAGGTTATGAATTCACATGTGTTATGGTTTTGTCTCTTTGCTCCCCTCCCACTATAAAGAATAGCATAGCAGTTTAAGAAAATAAAGAAATTGCATTTATGATGTATATCTTAGTATGTCATTGTGAGGCCCTGCTATGGAGTTTTAAATCCTGGTAGCTTTATTTACTAGTTTATGATCACAAAGAAATTACTAAACTTTAAATTTCATTTCTTTTAAAATGGAATAATGTCCTTTTAAATGGGAAAATCTCAAAAAGCGCTTTTAAAATTAAATAATAATTTACAGGCTTATGTCATGAAATATGCCAAACCCCTCATAATCCTGAAAAAAAGAGTTCTATTTTACCCTATTTTTACAGACTGAAGAATTGCTGCTTAGAACAATGATTCTCAATTTTAATGGAGAATTTTTTAAAAGTGTAGATTCTAACTCTGTAGTTCTATGTGGGAATGAGAGTCTGTGTTTCTCACAAACTCCCAGATGATGCAGGTCCTGCTAATCTAGAGACACACTGTGAGCAGCACAGTCCTACAGAAGTTAGTAACCAAAGTCACACAGCTAGTAAGTAATAGGGACAGTGTTTGACCCCAATTTTGCCTGAGCCCCAAGACTTTGTGGTTGTCTATTATGCTAACTCTACAAAAGGAAATTGAAATTCATTCACTTAATGCGCCCGGGTGGCTCAATTGGTTAGCCAACTGCCTTCAGCTCAGGTCATGATCCTGGAGTCCCGGGATCAAATCTTGCATTGGACTCCCTGCTCAGTGGGGAGTCTGCTTCTCCCTCTCATCCTCTCCCCTCTCATACTCTCTCTCAAATAAATAAATAAGGGCTGATCATAAATGCATGGGTGTGCTAAAACTTGAAATATGTCAAAGCAATGGAGAGGTTATGCACATGGAACTAATTGGGGTTTAAGCAACTCCAGTTTCTTTTTACAATAGAAAATGTAAAGTCAGAATCAATCAATACAGTTGGTCCTTGAATAACCTGGGTTTGAACTGTGTGGATCTATTTATTACATGCAATTTTTCCCCCATAAATACACTATATTACTGCAAATATATTTTCTTTTTTTTAATCATTTTTTTATTTTCAGCATAACAGTATTCATTGTTTTTGTACTACACCCAGTGTTCCATGCAGTCTATGCCCTCTCTAATATCCACCACCTGGTTCCCCCAACCTCCCATCCCCCCACCTCTTCAAACCCTTCAGATTGTTTTTCAGAGTCCATAGTCTCTCATGGTTCACCTCCCCTTCCAATTTCCCTCAACTCCCTTCTCCTCTCTAATTCCCTTGTCCTCCATGCTATTTGTTATGCTCCATAAATAAGTGAAACCATATGATAATTGACTCTCTCTGCTTGACTTCTTTCACTCAGCATAATCTCTTCCAGTCCCATCCATGTTGCTACAAAAGCTGGGTATTCATCCTTTCTGATGGAGGCATCATACTCCATAGTGTATATGGACCACATCTTCCTTATCCATTCGTCCGTTGAAGGGCATCTTGGTTCTTTCCACAGTTTGGCAACCGTGGCCATTGCTGCTATAAACATTGGGGTACAGATGGCCCTTCTTTTCACTACATCTGTATCTTGGGGGTAAATACCCAGTAGTGCAATGGCAGGGTCATAGGGAAGTTCTATTTTTAATTTCTTGAGGAATTTCCACACTGTTCTCCAAAGAGGCTGCATTTTCTTTTCCTTATGATTTATTTAATAACATTTTCTTTTCATTTTCATTTTATTTCCTCTAGCTTACCTTAAGAATACAGTATGTAATATATATAATATGCAAAATATGTGTTAATCAACTGTTTGTGTTTTCTGTAAGGCTGCCGGTCAGCAGTAGTCTATTAATAGTTAAGCTTTTGTAGAGTCAAAAGTTATTTGTGGATTTTTGACTGCATGGGAATCAGCACCCTTAGCCCTGCATTGTCCAAGAGTCAACTGTGATTTCTAAACAATATATATTTGACCATTTTTATATGTCACCACAGTGTGATGAGTGCTTTGCTAAATACTATGCAATAATGTTAAAAAATCAAAGAATGATATTATTGGGCTTCTTTCCTGCTTAACCTCTCTTTTGTGTTAGATTGAACTGTAGAAAGAATTACAAAGTAATTTCTAGTTACATGCTTGATTTCTATTCTAACAGCTCATTCTTACATTTAAGCTACTGCCTTAAAAAATTATGGTTTATCAAAGCTCCAGTAACAATTATTTGACAGATAATATTATGTACTGCTACTGGAAAAATGTATCATGTTATGATGAATGCTTAGGAAATAAAAACCTTATAGTTCTTGGAGAGATGATATTCAAAACCACAAAGAAGTATTAGAGTGAGAAGCATTTTTTCATTCAAGACATTTTATTAACTCTGAAATATCTACGTTTCTGGGTTTTCTGAAGTACCCATAACTTTAGAGAATTTAGCTTAATCCATTGTATGTAAGAGTCAGTTTATGATGTCAACTTAGACAGTAAAGTGCTCTAATCATCTGAAATGACTAAATCCATTTATTAGCCCTCTGCCAGAAGGAAGAATTTCCTTTCTGGTAAAGACCAAAACTTGTCATTATCAAAAATTTTTGAGCTTTAACTCAGAATTACACATATAAAGTTCAGAACTAAAAGCAGTCCAAAGATGATCTCAGTGCTATTGAACTCAGAAATGATGATGGCGAAAGATGTAGAAAGACAAATGTTAGACTCCAGAAGTTACATTACTCTGTTAAAATTTTGTATAATAAGGTTTTCAAGTGGCAGATCAACAGGACAGCCTTTAAAGATGAGATTTCTGGGGACAGGACCTCAGAAAAATCTCCCAGTTGATTTAGACGATTAGCCAAATTCCCAGAGGTTTGGGAGTCTCTGAAGATCTTTTTACATCTAATTAGAGCCTCCAGATAACTCTGAAAAGTAATCAGGACAAGCATTATTTCCATATTATACGGATATGAAAGAAAGCAACAACAGACCCACTCAGAAAGTTGACCCAACTTCACAGAACTGACCATGATGTTGAAAACAGAAGCATCTTCTGGTTACAGATCTAATGTTTTTCTTTCTCTTAACATTTTTTAAAAAAGATTTATTTATTTATTTATTTGAGAGAGAGAGAGCGAGCATGAGCAGAAGAGGCAAAGGGAGAGAGAATCTAAGACAGATTCCGCACTGAGCACAGAGCCCCATGTGGGGCTCAATCCTACAACACTGAGACCATGACCCCAGCCGAAATCAAGAGTTGGACACTCATGCAACTGCACCACCCATTCCTCCTAACATTTTAAGCTGCTAGAGAAATGCCCCAAAGTAGAAACTCAAGGGAATTCTTTTGAGAAATGCCCCAAAGTAGAAACCTGAGGGAATAAGGAAGTGGAAAAGAGAATATAATCAATGGTGCTATCAGTGATCAATATATTGTAATTTGTATGCATTTGATTTGATTAAAATTGATTTCAGATATATTTCTTGAATCCTTAGAATGAATAGGGAAAAAAATTTTCTGTAAAAGGACTATATCTTAAAATACCTTAATAATTACTTTCAGCATCTCTACTGTATGTTCTATGCATTAGGTTATCTATTATTTAGGATGATTTGTGTTGTCTTTACTCCCATGGTTTGAGGACTATGGCTAGGGACCTGGGATGGGAGGATGGCTAGCTGGGTGTGTGTGGATCCCTATGGCCATGGCTAGCTGAGGAGAAGGAGCCTTAACCTAAACTTTGAGTACAACAAATCCTAGGGAGAGAACAAAGTTGAGAGCAGCAGTAGGCAGGGAGAGTATGTGGGCAGGGATTTTTCTGTAGTCTTGGTGAGAGAACTGCATTAAAGAGTCAGGGAAATGGGGGACACCTGGGTGGCTCAGTAGGTTAAAGCCTCTGCCTTCAGCTCAGGTCATGGTCTCAGGGTCCTGGGATCGAGCCCCACATCAGACTCTCTGCTCAGCGGGGAGCCTGCTTCCCCCTCTCTCTCTGCCTACTTGTGATCTCTCTCTCTCTCCCTCTCTGTTAAATAAATAAATAAAATATTTTTTAAAAAGAGGGAAATGGAAAAGAGGGGATGGGGAGGATTCTGGATGTAGGCACACGCTGCAGGAACTTGCTATGTAACTCGATTTGGAACTTCAGGAACCAGAGGATGTTAATACAATTAATGTAAACAAAGTCCAGAGAAAGATGTCCACCCTGGAGATAATGCTGATTCAGTTTTAGACACTTAATTTAAGGTGAATCCAGTAGAGCCAGATGGTGATACCAAATAAGCAGCTGAAATATAGAACTGGAGTACGCCAGAGAGATTAGGTTTCCAATATAGATTTTGGGAGTCATCCACATGGAGGTGACAGTTAAAGCAGTAAGAGTAAGTTGACTCAGCAAGGGAAAAACTGAAAAGACAAACAGCTTGAATAAAGACCTTTAAGAGATCTCTGGATGATAGAAAAAGGCAGGATAGTCCTGGAAAATAAATGAGGATAAATTAGAAAGGTGTGAAAAGAATGTGTCCAGCATCATGGAAATCAAATCGAAGCAGGAAAGCTTCAAAAAGGACACAGTAACACCCAGTGCCTAGAGAAGCCAAGAGAAAGAGCACTGAGAGAATTTCATTGGTGGATTTCAGTGACAAGGGGTTGGGGGCAAGTGCATAAAGTCATGGGTCTGGAACCCATAGACTGGAGAACTGTAGAGAGGTCTAAGAGATCAAATAGTTCAGTTTTCTCTTTTTTCCAGCTGAGGAGGGTAAGAGAAAAAGAAACTAAGCGTTTTGCTCAAAATCAAATCTAGGACCTAGGGCTAAACATCTCACCTGTACACTTTACACCTGCATCTATACAACTATACCTGAGATGTCCTATTCCAACCTGCAGATGCATATGTAGACTATTTCCGGTGTCAAAATTACCTGCTAAATTTGGCCCAACTGATACACAAAGTCATCCAAAGGCTATTTACCGTGTTATTTTGGTAAACTCGGTCTTTTAGTAATACTATCTGTATATCAAACATATGTCATGTGAATAAAGAACAGTGATTGTGGAAGGGTCTGCAAGATTGATAGATTTTACAAAGATCGATAAATCAGTTCTTAACTGGATAGTTTGTTAACCAATAGTTACAGCATTATTTCAGGCTTAGGGGTTATTAATGCATCAAACCTTGACTTCAAATATCAACAGTATGAACCAAATATTTTTTGGATGTTGTTGTTGCTTTTATCTCTGAACCTAGCAAAGTGTCCTAGCACAGAATCCCAATGAATATTTAATAAATGAATAAATGTGCAAAGATCTGATTTTGGTAGTCTTAAAATTATCTCGAGAAAATAGCAGAAACTGGTAAGATGCCAACAAAACATCTACCTGAGCATGTTGTTAATACTCAGTCAACAAAAACTTATTGTGCCCTTACCATATTTTCAGAGCATGGTAAGTGCAAAGACTATCCCTTTTCTAGGGTTCAGAAGCAGGCAAATGAATCATTACATTCGTGTGATAACTACTGTAATAGAGGCATTATGGGGAGACTTAATAAGATTCTCTAGATCCTCCTTCAGGACTCCAGGCAAGATCCCCTGGGAGCGGCGACAATTTATCCATTTGTGATTGGAGTACTTTAGCACATCAAATGATATTGAAGCATGAGGAAAAGATTATCAGACAAACCCTGGGGTAGAAAGATGGGATTCCAAGGAGACAGAACAGCATATTTGCAGCTAGCAAGGAGAAAAAAGGAAAGAAAAAAGACACAAAAGTTAGTAAATGCTAATTTAATGCTAGGAATTTGTAAAGTACATGAGCTTGTTTGCTTCTTACAAAAATTGTGTTTTTTTTCCTTTTGTAGCTGAGAATAGGTAGTCTCTGAGAAGTTAAATAACTTTCTTAAAACCACACAACTAACAAGTGAATTGACAGGATTTGAAATCGAGTCAGACTGAGCAGGTAGGCCACAAGCTTAACCACTAAGCTCTTCTATATCTGCAATAGAATAACTGGAAATAGTTCAGGAAAGCTGGACTCCAGTGTGCCTGCATTAGGTAGTAAAGAAACCACTAGAAACACAAATTGCAGCGGAAGGTAAAGAGCTGAGTGTGCTAAGAATTTGGAGAATTTTACCAAGGGTAATAGGGAGCTGTTGAAGATTTAAGCAGAGTAATGACTGATTGGTATTTAAGAATGATTGCTTCCTATATACATACAGTGCATTGGAGGGAGAGCAAGCATAAGAAATTGCCTCAGAAGATATCAAAAACAAAGGAAGTAATGACTGAAGAGGTAGCAGCCTAGATTGAGAGAGGAATGGAGACTAGATAATTAGAGTGTAAAATCGATAGAGCTTGGAAGCTTGTTGGTATAAAATGAGAAGATAAGAAGCAATGAAGATAGCTCCAATGGTTTCCTTGGTCAGGTGGGTCGTTTAGAGCATGATTAACCAAAATGGGAACCACTACAAAAGGACTGCATTTTACCAGAAGAAAATGAACTCTGTTTTAAACATGTGATTTTCACAGTGAAAAATACCAAATAGACGACTGAACACTGTATGCTTTCTGGCGTGTGCTCTCCCTCCTTTGCATTCTCATTTCTCATCAGTATGCCTTTGCTTTTCAAATTCTATCCCTTCTGAGCTTGGGCTTCGCTAAATGAAGCCCTGCTCTTTCAAAACTGGCTTTTTGCATAGGATGCTCGATTATCTCAGTCTTCCCCTAAAAAGTGTGCCCTCTCAGTACTTCATGCATACATCTATTAAAATTTATCACATTTTGGGGAAGGCTCCATAGCTCAGGGGTTAGAGCACTGGTAAAATTCATCACATTTTATGGTTATATTTGCCTGTCTACCTCCTTTATTATATATTAGCCTCAAGTAAGGGGGTCCTGATTTAATCACTTTTGATTAAAATTGTTATTGGTATGTAACAGGAAAGCATGTTAGGAAATCAGGACTAGAAAGACAGTTAAGAAATCATTAATACATAGTTACTAGTAATATCTGTTGTAAAAGCAACTGAGCATCATAGTTGAGGGCATGACTTTGGGACAAGACTACCTGGAACTGAATCTTAGTTCCATAGCTATCAGCTTTGTGAATTTTGAACATGTTACTTAACATGTTATTAGCTTTTCTTATCTCTAAAATGGGGATAATAGTATTATCTATTCATAAGGTAAGATATTTGAGACCACGAAATAAGTTAGCTGATACAATGTATAACAATGTCTGATACATTAGAGACCTCAATGATTAGCTATTAATTTCCTAATTTCCCAATTCCTATTAATTTACTTTCTCTCTCTCTCTTCCAAGATGATTGTTTCCCTTTTCTTAGGATCTAAGAGAAAAAAAAAAGTTATACACTTAATAATGAAAAATACTCTTCACCACCCAGCTCTGAGGGAAGTAGAATTTACGCTACTTAATGGTTGCCATTACAGTGTAAGCAGTTTCCTATTAATCTTCACAGCAGTCTATCAGAGGGCTGGATGATAAATATATCCCCATTTCCCTCTTTTAAAATGTACTGATACAAGAGATAAGGAGTCAATTACATAATTTAAAAAATCAATACAAGACAGGCAACAGATCTGTGCTTCTTTCAGAATAAATGTTTTATTTCTGAACTCTTGCTTTCTTAAAGTATTTTCTTACTAGTCACCAAAGATCAAATTTCTCAGCAGACTTGAATAAGGTTTATATCATTTTTAAAAGATATGAATTACATGTGTCATATTATAGTTTATTTTTTATAATTAAAGAAGATATGAGGATTTATGTTTAGTGTCACTTTTCATACCCATGAAGAGTTCCCAATTTATGCAAATGAAGAAATCTGGACACGTTAAAGGATGTAAAAAAACAATTACCTAATATTTCTCTTTTTATATGTTTATAACAAAGGATGTGGGCTATAAAAATATAAAGTTGAGACATTTCAATGCAATTATAATTAGATTAGGGCTTTAACATGTTCTTTAGATTAGTGATTTATTAATAATTTACATTAAATCTGTGGAGGGTGTCTCTTCACAACAAATTCATTTAATAATGTCATTTGGCTTGACCCAATAACAGATCAAGATGTCCTATTAAAATACTAGTTCTATGCCAAATTATTAATGCATTTTAAATAAAAAATATTATACTCTGTATCTAAACTAGAAGAATTTACCACTTATTGGATGTATTCATTATTTTGACATTTTTGATGAAATATAGGCACTAAAATTTCTGAAAAATATCTGATTGGCCCATTTTGACTACATAGAACAGGAAAATAGTCAGTCTATTTATTTATACTCTCAGTGTTTTACACTGAATAACAATTCAGTCCTCAAAAGTTCTAAAGAATCAGATAAATGTAAATATTTTCAATTTGGAGGAGAAACAAAATTTAGTTTAAAATTTAGTTGACATATTTTTGTCTACAAAGAGATCCATTGAACATGTCCCAAAGTATTAAACTTTTCAGATGGATTTTTCTGATATTAGATGATTATACTACCATTATAAAAAGAAAGAAAAACCCAGGCAGTTGTATAACCTTTCAGGTCTATTTTTTATGAAAAAATGTACAAATACTTTTTTGGGGACAGCAAGAGTCTGACAGACCAGACAGTGAACATTTTAACCTTGAATTTCAACGGAGTATTACAGCAGTGTTCACTTAAACCTACCAATCTATATACACATAAATTTACGTCATTATGAAATTGTTATCACTAGACCATTTATCTTAATTTATTTGTTATTATTTTAACATTTGGAGAACTATTTCTTTTTTTAAATTTGACTTAAATTGAATTAATGAACCTATAGTGTATTATTAGTTTCAGAAGTAGGGTTCAGTGATTTCAGTGATTCATCATTTACATATAACACTCAGTGCTCATTATATCAAGTGCCTGCCTTAAGGCCCAGCCCCAGTTATACCATCTCCCACCCACTTCCCCTCCAGCAACCCTCAGTTTGTTTCCTATAATTAAGAGTTTCTTATGGTTTGTCTTCCTCTCTGATTTCATCTTATTTTACTTTTCCCTCTCTTCCCCTATGGTCATCTGTTTTGTTTCTTACATTCCACATATGAGTGAAATGATATGATAATTAGCTTTCTCTGACTTACTGCACTTAGCATAATACCCTGTAGTTCTATTCACATCATTGAAAATGGTTAAGATTTCTTTTTGTTTTTTAAAGATTTTTTTTTATTTATTTGACAGAGATCACAAGTAGGCAGAGAGACAGGCAGAGAGAGAGGAAGGGAAGCAGGCTCCCTGCTGAGCAGAGAGCCCAATGTGGGGCTTTATCCCAGGACCCTGGGATCATGACCTGAGCCGAAGGCAGAGGCTTAAACTCACTGAGCCACCCAGGCGCCCCAATGGTTAAGATTTCTTTTTTTTGATGACTGAGTAGTATTCCATTGTACATATGTATATATACCACATCTTCTTTACCCATTCATCTGTCAAAGGACATCTCTGCTCTTACCATAATTTGGCTATTGTGGACATTGCTACTATAAACACTGGGGTGCAGGTGTCCCTTTGAATCACTATGTTTGTATCCTTTGGATAAATACCAAGTAGTGCAATTTCTGGGCCATAGGGTAGCTCTATTTTTAACTTTCTGAGGAAACTCCATACTGTTTCCCAGAGTGGCTGTACCAGCTTGCATTCTCACCAGCAGTGTAAGAGGGTTCCCCTTTTGGAGAACTATTTCAAAAGAGATTTTGCTCAGATATAGGTGTTTCCTTCCCACCCCCAAGAAAGAATATCCATGGAATAACTTAATGGCTTAAGTTTTTAATGGGGAAAAATGGGGATTTTTTAATGTACATTTAATTACTATTCAATAATCAAGGTGTCAAATAGACACAAAGTGAAGTTATCACTTAAGGAAAAAATAGAATTGGTATAAAGAACAAAACCTCCTTCATGAGTGCTCTGTAGTTCCTCGAGTACAGATCCTTTACCTCTTTGGTTAGGTTTATTCCCAGGTATCTTATGGTTCTTGGTGCTATAGTAAATGGAATCAATTCTCTAATTTCCCTTTCTGTATTTTCATTGTTAGTGTATAAGAAAGCCACTGATTTCTGTACATTGACTTTGTATCCTGCCATGTTGCTGAATTGCTGTATGAGTTCTAGTAGTTTGGGGGTGGAGTCTTTTGGGTTTTCCATATAAAGAATCATGTCACCTGGGAAGAGAGAGAGTTTGACTTCTTCCTTGCCAATTGAAGAAGACACAAAAAGATGGAAGACCATTCCATGCTCTTGGATCGGAAGCATAAACATTGATAAAATGTCTATATTGCCTAGAGCAATCTATACTTTTAATGCCATTCCAATCAAAATTCCACCAGTATTTTTCAAAGAGCTGGAGCAAATAATCCTAAAATTTGTATGGAATCAGAAGAGGCCCTGAATTGCTAAGGAAATATTGAAAAACAAAAATACAAAACTGGCGGCATCACGTTACCTGATTTCAAGCTTTACTACAAAGCTGTGATCACCAAGACAGCATGGTACTGGCATAAAAACAGACACATAGACCAGTGGAACAGAGTAGAGAACCCAGATATGGACCCTCCTCTACGGTCAAATAATCTTCGACAAAACAGGAAAAAATATACAGTGGAAAAAAGACAGTGTCTTCAATAAATGGTGCTGGGAAAACTGGAAAGCTCTATGTAGAAGAATGAAACTTGACCATTCTCTTACACTGTACACAAAGATAAACTCAAAATGGATAAAAGACCTCAATGTGAGATAGGAATCCATCAGAATCCTAGAGGAGAACATAGGCAGTAACCTCTTCGATATCAGCCACAGCAACTTCTTTCAAGATATGTCTCCAAAGGCAAAGGAAACAAAAGTTCATCTTAACTTTTGGGACTTCATCAAGATCAAAAACTTCTGCACAGCAAAGGAAACAGTCAACAAAACAAAGAGGCAACCCACGGAATGGGAGAAGATATTTGCAAATGACAGTACAGACAAAAGGTTGATATCCAGGATCTATAAAGAACTCCTCAAAGTCAACACACACAAAACAGACAATCATATAAAAAAAAAATGGGCAGAAGATATGAACAGACACTTCTCCAATGAAGACATACAAATGGCTATCAGACACATGAAAAAATGTTCATCATCACTAGCCATCAGGGAGATTCAAATTAAAACCACATTGAGATACCACCTTACACCAGTTAGAATGGCCAAAATTAGCAAGTCAGGAAACAACGTGTGTTGGAGAGGATGTGGAGAAAGGGGAACCCTCTTATACTGTTGGTGAGAATGCAAGTTGGTGTAGCCACTTTGTAGAACAGTGTGGAGACTCCTCAAGAAATTAAAAATAGAACTTCCCTATGACCCTGCCATTGCACTACTGGGTATTTACCCCCAAGATACAGATGTAGTGAATAGAAGGGCCATCTGTACCCCAATGTTTATAGCAGCAATGGCCACAGTCGCCAAACTGTGGGAAGAACCAAGATGCCCTTCAACGGAGGAATGGATAAGGAAGATGTAGTCCATATACACTATGGAGTATTATGCCTCCATCAGAAAGGATGCATACTCAACTTTTGTAGCAACATGGACAGGACTGGAAGAGATTATGCTGAGTGAAAGAAGTCAAGCAGAGAGAGTCAATTATCATATGGTTTCACTTATTTATGGAGCATAACAAATAGCATGGAGGACAAGGGAATTAGAGAGGAGAAGGGAGTTGGGGGAAATTGGAAGGGGAGGTGAACCATGAGAGACTATGGACTCTGAAAAACAATCTGAGGGTTTTGAAGGGGCGGGGGGTGGGAGGTTGGGGGAACCAGGTGGTGGGTGTTAGAGAGAGCATGGATTGCATGGAGCACTGGGTGTGGTGCAAAAACAATGAATACTGTTAGGCTGAAAAGAAATAAAAAATTTAAAAAAAAAAAGAAGTATGATCTGGGAGGATTCTGGATAAAGAAGAGTGAATGTGAAGAGGCAAAAAGTAACCATCCAAACAAATCACCTGGTAGTTATATTATGGAACACTTTTTCAAGAGAAAATGAATGCAATTAATTAAGACCTATAATTTATAATTTGTGACAATCTAAATACAACTTTGTCTGTTGTCTATGTTGCTACAGTTTACTTTCCCATTGTAAAAAAATAGATTAAACAAATTAATAATGTAAATAAAAGTGGAGGTGGGAGGCATTCAAATTTACTTAAGGGAACAAATTGTTTTCAAACACATTTACAACTACCCAACAGGGTGTTAATTATAAGCGAGCCTTATCTATTCACTCAACTAGGTCTAACAGAGTGTTTATTTGGAACAGCTTAGTAGCCTGCTTACTATTACTTTAATGACTGGAAAATTAAAACTGTATTTCTCTAAAAAAAAAAAAAAAAAAAAAAAAAAAAAAAAAACCTCGACCCTGAAGGCTGAATCTGAAAATATATAAATTTAGACATAATAATGACAGAGAAAATTAAAATTTGAGAGCTAGAGAAAAGATTAGCAATAACCTATATGACCCAGTTTCTTAAAGGATACACTAGGGACTTCAAACACTGACTAATGCTTTAAAGTCTTATCATATTCTGTGTAAGTATCTGTTCATTATTAAGTAAGCATTAGAAAATTAGTAAGTCAATACCCTATAAAATTAGAAAAGAATATGATTTAAAGCAGCAACATATATCTTTTCTTCATGATATTTAAAAAATAAAAGGAAAATCAGAAGGGAAAGCCTGTGAATTTCCATTTTGGTGAGCTTATGAATTGGATATTCTAAAACACATTCCCACTTAAAAAATTATTAATGATGAGAACAATATAATAACAATGTTTTTAAATACCTATTTGGAAGTATAAGATAATAGGATAATCCCTAGGATCAAAAATGAAGATGTTGGAAAAACATAGCTAAAGCTATAGCCCTCCTTTGAGAGGCTTTGCCAATACCAGTCCTTGTATTTTAATGATTGCAAAGAAAACAAAAGACAAAGATGTGAAATCATGCAAGTAAGTTGGAACTGAGTCACCACCGAAACCAGGATCCTTGAAAAATTACTTTTTAGTATAAAGGGTGAGGAAAGAGTCAAAGAAAAAGTGGTGGGAGACAGGGAAATGTACCTATCTCAGTCTGCATTCTGTAGAGAAAAGTGGTTCTCTTAATAAATTAAAACCATAATTCTACCTTTGGATAGGTTTGGAATTTGAACTTTTGCTCTCTGGTTAGTTCTTTGACTCTCTGGTTGGTACATAAGATAATGAGTTAACTGATAGATTAATAGAACTCTTGATTTCATGGAAGTGAAAACATACATCTCTATAGAACTAGGCCTTGCAGTCCCTTAGATTAAGAATGGCTAAATGAAAGTTCACAGTCTAAAATTATGGAAGTCATCAATGATTCTTGGAAGAAACAATTTTCAAACATCCTGAAAGTACTTGTGATATTTCTGAATTATTGGAAACCTAATATAAAATATATGTGTTAGAAATGTTTATAAAATAGAGTATACAGGGGCACCTGGGTGGCTCAGTGGTTTAAGCCTCTGCCTTCAGCTCAGGTCATGATCTCAGGGTCCTGGGATCGAGCCCCACATCGGGCTCTCTGCTCAGCGGGGAGCCTGCTTCCCCCCTCTCTCTGCCTGCTTCTCTGCCTACTTGTGATCTCTGTCTGTCAAATAAATAAATAAATAAATAAATAAAATAGAGTATACAAAACATGAGCAAAAAATATAAGATAGGGGGCACTGGGTGGCTCAGTGGGTTAAAGCCTCTTCCTTCGACTCAGGTCGTGATCTCAGGGTCCTGGGATTGAGCCTTGCATCAGGCTCTCTGCTCAGCAGGGAGCCTGCTTCCTCTTCTCTCTCTGCCTGCCTCTCTGCTTACTTGTGATCTCTCTCTCTCTGTCAAATAAGTGAATAAAAAAATCTAAAAAAAATAAGATGCTATGAATGATTATATGGGATAAATAAGAGTCTTGCATGTAGCAGAGGCAGTGGGAAAGGAGAAATTAACAGGCATTTTAGGGGACTGAACTAATGAGGGAAACAGAGGTATTAATGTGACTTTTATGTCTTATAAAAAATACTCTGGCCCAGAAATAGACCCTCAACTCTATGGTCAACTAATCTTCAACAAAGCAGGAAAGAATGTCCAATGGAAAAAAGACAGCCTCTTCAATAAATGGTGTTGGGAAAATTGGACAGCCACATGCAGAAAAATGAAATTGGACCATTTCCTTACACCACACACGAAAATAGACTCAAAATGGATGAAGGACCTCAATGTGAGAAAGAAATCCATCCAAATCCTTGAGGAGAACACAGGCAGCAATCTCTTCGACCTCAGCCACAGCAACGTCTTCCTAGGAACATTGCCAAAGGCAAGGGAAGCAAGGGCAAAAACGAACTATTGGGATTTCATCAAGATCAAAAGCTTTTGCACAGCAAAGGAAACAGTTAACAAAACCAAAAGACAACTGACTGAATGGGAGAAGATATTTGCAAATGACATATCAGATAAAGGGCTAGTGTCCAAAATCTATAAAGAACTTAGCAAACTCAACACGCAAAGAACAAATAATCCAATCAAGAAATGGGCAGAAGACATGAACAGACATTTCTGCAAAGAAGACATCCAGATGGCCAACAGACACATGAAAAAGTGCTCCACATCACTCGGCATCAGGGAAATACAAATCAAAACCACAATGAGATACCACCTCACACCAGTCAGAATAGCTAAAATTAACAAGTCAGGAAATGACAGATGCTGGCGAGGATGCGGAGAAAGGGGAACCCTCCTACACTGTTGGTGGGAATGCAAGCTGGTGCAACCACTCTGGAAAACAGCATGGAGGTTCCTCAAAATGTTGAAAATAGAACTACCCTATGACCCAGCAATTGCACTGCTGGGTATTTACCCTAAAGATACAAACATAGTGATCCGAAGGGGCATGTGCACCCGAATGTTTATAGCAGCAATGTCTACAATAGCCAAACTATGGAAAGAACCTAGATGTCCATCAACAGATGAATGGATAAAGAAGATGTGGTATTTATACACAATGGAATACTGTGCAGCCATCAAAAGAAATGAAATCTTGCTATTTGCAATGACATGGATGGAACTAGAGGGTATCATGCTTAGCGAAATAAGTCAATCTGAGAAAGTCAACTATCATATGATCTCCCTGATATGAGGAAGTGGAGATGCAACATGGGGGGGGCAGTTAAGGGGGTAGGAGAAGAATAAATGAAACAAGATGGGATGGGGAGGGAGAAAAACCGTAAGTGACTCTTAATCTCACAAAACAAACTGAGGGTTGCGGGGGGGAGGGGGGTTGGGAGAGAGGGGTGGGGTTATGGACATTGGGGAAGGTATGTGCTATGGTGAGTGCTGTGAAGTGTGTAAACCTGGAGATTCACAGACCTGTACCCCTGGGGATAAAAATACATTATATGTTTATAAAAAATAAAAAAATATATAAAAAAAATACTCTGCATTCTCAACGAAATCCTTCCATTACTCTGGACTCTATGAATAGGTAGATGTGATTGCCCTGACTTCTGAATCTAATCCTTTGCATGCTTCCTGAATGATTCTGTCTTATTCTCATCTCTGAGATCTACCCTTCCTGATTTCAGACTGAAAAAGGAAGGAAGCTCTGAACAGGGCACAACGTGGATGAACCTTGAAGACATGCTGAGTGAATTAAGCGTTTTGCAAAAAGACAAGCACTATATGATTCCACTCATATGAAGTCCCTAGAGTAGTCAGAGACAGAATGTAGAAGAGTGGTGGCCAGGGTGGGGGCGAATGAATGGGAAGATATTTTTAATGGATATAGAGTTTCAGTTTTGATAGATGAAAAGGTTTTTTGAGATTGGATACACAATAATGTAAATATACTTAACAATATTGAACTGTACAGCTAAAATGGTTAAGATAAATTTTATGTTATGTGTATTTTACCACAATTAAAAAAAATAATAATTGTAATCCATTTTAAAAAGTATGCCCAAAATGATAAGAACTCTAAACTGATTTTGGAAATAACTGAAGTCATACAGCTCTGTCTCAACCATATTCCAAGAGCAACACTGAAGTCCAAGCAGCTACTATGATATTTTATATATTTTATATTGTTCTAGATCAGTGCTCCACAAAAGGTGGTCCACGGACAAGTGTAAATCTGTGAAATGTTTGTTACTTGTCAGGAACAAAATGGAGAGCATATGACAGAATGTAAGTCAATTATATTGCTAAGTACCTCATATAGTTAAGCTGACATTTCTTTGTAACAGGATTTTTTTTTTTAAAGATTGTATTTATTTGAGAGACACAGAATGAGCGCATGAGAGAATATGAAATGGGGAGGGGCAGAGAGAGAGGGAGAAACAGACTCCCAGCTGAGCAGACACTTAACCAACTGAACCACCCAAGTACCCTGAATAACTTTTTTTTTTAATCTTTTTTTTTTATTTTATTTTTTATAAACATATAATATATTTTTATCCCCAGGGATACAGGTCTGTGAATCGCCAGGTTTCTTTTTTTTAACAAAGTATAATTAACATACGGTGTTAGTTCTAGGTATATAATATAGTGATTCAACAATCCTGTACATTACCCAGCGCTCGTCATGGTAAGCGTTCTCTTGATCTCTGTCACCAATTTCACCCACCCTTCCCACATTCCCCCGGCAATCTCCAGTTTCTTCTCCATAGCTAAGAGTCTGGGTCTTGTGGTTTGTCTCTTTTTTCTTTGTTTTATTTCTTAAGTTCTGCATATGAGTGAAATTATTTGTCATTCTCTGACTGGTTTATTTCACTTAGCATATACTCTCTAGGTCCATTCATGTTTTTGCAAATGGCAAGATTTCAATAACTTTTTTTAATAGCTGAGTAATATTCCATATATATATATGTATGTATATAAAAAATGTGGTATATATACCACATTTTTAAATACACATCTTCTTCATTCATTGATCTATGGATAGACAGTTGGGTTGTTTCCAAATCTTGGCTATTGTAAATAATGCTGCAGTAAATATAGGATGCATATATCTTTCCAAACTAGTGTTTTTGTTTTCTTTGGTTGAATACCCAATAGTGGAATTACTGGATCATATGGTAATTCAAATTTTAATTTTTTGAGGAACCTCCATGTTTTCTACAGTGGCTATACCAATTTGCACTTGTAGTCAGTCTGATAAAATTTTCTATTTCTTCCCAATTCAGGTTTTGAAAGTTATATATTTCCAGAAATTTACCCTTTTCTTCTAGGTGGTCCAATTTTGGCTACAAAACAACTCTGAAAGTATATCTTGCATCTTTTCTGACCACAACGGTATGAAACTAGAAATCAATCATAAGAAAAAATCTGAAAAGAACACAGATACATGAAGGTAAACAGTATGCCACTAAACGATGAATGAGTCAACCAAAAAATCAAAAAGGAAATACAAAAACACAGAGACAAATGAAAATGAAAACATAATGGTCTAAAATATTTGGGATGCAGATAAAGCTATTCTAAGAGGGGAAGATAATAGCAATACAGGCCTACCTCAAGAAGCAAGAAAAATCTCTACCTAACCTTACACATAAAGGAGCTAGGAAAAGGAGGATGTGAGGGCGATCTGGCTGCAACATCTGTCACCCCATTGATCGCCAGGGTTGATTCGGCTGATCTGGCTGGCTAGGCGGGTGTCCCCTTCCTCCCTCACCACTCCATGTGCGTCCCTCCCGAAGCTGCACGCTCGGTCGAAGAGGACGACCCTCCCCGATAGAGGAGAGGACCGTTCTTCAGTCAAGGGTATACGAGTAGCTGCGCTCCCCTGCTAGAACCTCCAAACAAGCTCTCAAGGAGCTAGAAAAAGGAGAACAAAACTCCAAAGCAGTAGAAAAAAAGGAAATAAAAGATTAGAACAAAAATAAATGAAATAAAAACCAAAAAACAGATCAATGAAACCAGGAACTGGTTCTTTGACAAGATAAATAAAATTGACAAACTTTTACCTAGACTAGATTTTAAAAAAAGGAAGAACTAAAACATCAGTAGGAAGGAGGACAAACAACAACTGACATCATGAAATTTCAAAGGATTATAAGAGATTAAGAAAAATTATAACAAGATGCTTGATGAAGATAACTGTGTCTTGGTTTCTATCCTGGCATAGCCCCTTACTTGTCTCACTGAGGACGAGCACCTTCAGTAGCACTGCCCTGGATTCTGCAGAACTTAGATATGCTTAGCACATTGTACATGGTCAGTAGGTTTTTGTTAAATGAGAACTTTCACTCAGTGTCCAGTGTTGTAACATGCAAAATTTAACAGGAGGGATTTTTACATCAATACTATACCACTACCTAATGCATCTGGCAAGTAAGGTTGTTAAAATCCTTTAAGAGGAACAATTTTTAAATACCCTCAAAAGGAATATTGCATTCAAAATATTATGACTAATTCCTCTGATTCAAGCTACTTATTTCCAAAACTAATGATCCATTCACTGTGGCAGAATTGTGCCATGCTTGCTATTAGAAGCAAAGAAGCTAACTATTAGCCCACTTGGTCCTTATTGCTATTTGCTTGATCGGTGACTTACAGTCATCTGAGTCTCTTACACATATGCCATTGGGATGTTTTCTATTATCTATGCTTGTGAGGATAATAAGACAACTCTATCATACAAAAACCTAATTGTTGTTCTAGTGCCCTTCCAGGAGGAATCTTTGAGGCTTTAAACTTTGTACAGCTCTGGTATCCTGCTTTAAGCTGTGTAATCCAAATATTTTAATTTTTAATAATTGAATAAGAGAGCTTTGGCTGATTTAAGATTTTTTAACTTGAAGTAGAGAAGGCAGCACCTCCTTTTAGTATAAAGGTATTGCAGTATAACCCACAGACATACTGCTGTTAACATATTAAGTGAGAGAAATATCTCACAGCTAAGATGGACATAGATAACTCTCTAGAGCAGACTGAGCCCAGTCAACCTACTGTACAATTAAGTAACATTACTAATCCTGTAGAATTACAAGATAAAGGCTTTTAAACTGATACAGCACCCATACTCCTTAGCTGCCCATAGTAATCTTCTTCCAAAGAGTACAGTGTGAAAACAGGAGGGGAGAAAGCAACTTTATAATGGAGAAAATTGACAAACATTGCCATAGCCAAATGAGTAGGGACAACTTTGATAGTGATCAATCATGTTGATAGTAGTATCCTCGATATGAGAAAATAAAAATGGCATTTTACTTTTCTAATCTTCCTCCTCAGAACGCAGTTTTACCATGAGAAAAACATCAGATCAATCCAAATACAGTGCCTTCTACAAAATTCTACCTGACTAGTACTTCTCAAAACTGTAAGGATTGTTTAAAACAAGCAAAGTTTAAGAAGATATCATAGCCAAGAGGATTCTAGAAAACAATTGAATGTAATGTGGTATCCTAGATAAGATCCTAGACTAGAAAAAGGATATCTGGTAAAAAAACAAAGGAAATATGAATATAGACTTTAATAAATAATAATACATTAATAGTGATTCATTAATCATTACAAATATACCATACTAATGTAAGATGTTAATAATGGGAGAAATTAGGTGCAGGGTATATACAAGGACTCTCTATATTCATAAATTTTCTGTAAATCCATAGCTGTTATAAAATACAAAATTTATTTAAAAAGCCAGTAGAGAGAAATTGCTCATTATGTACATCATGATAACTGAAATGACTTGAGATACTGCAATCAAAAAGAATTTAATGTCAAGAATTGTATACAAGAGATGGAAGAGCTAAGAAACCAGAGAGAAAAGAGGTGGAAGCTGCCATCACTCTGAGGGCCAGAGGGTCAAACAGTGGGGGACAGCATTAGAGCACCCAGAAGAAGCTGGAAGAATAAAGGGCCTGTCCAGAGGGAGCTGGGATGACAGAAGGAAGGAAAATCTGGTGGGAAACTGGATTGAAACCAAGAAAAACAGTCAGTTGGTACAAAAGAAAAGATAAATATTCTGGCTACTTCTCCCTTTCTACTTTCTAGTCTTTGGCCAGCGCCTCCCATTAGCCAACCCACCTAGAAGCCAATGGGGGAATGAAATCTGGAAAATATAGTAATTTGGGATAGAGAACTTTTTACTCACTTCTTACTCTCATTTTCTAATGTGCTTTCCCAAATCCTTTATTCAGGATTAACATTTCTCTTCATAAGCAGTTTTACTTCATTTACTTTATGTTCTTTAATCAACCGTGAAACTTTCTTGAATTATGTTTCCTCAAAAGAGCTCAGTCACCTCATTGTGGAAAGCAAATATCAAAAAATTTGCTTGCTTAATATAAACATCTTGAAACAAAAGTTTTGAAAAAAAACATTGCTCTTCTGCTATTTCTTTGAAATAGGGAAAAGCACAGGAACTCAGTGATCAGGGAACCAGTTGAACATTATGAATTTTTAGTATGGCCAAACATATTGAATGTCTGGGATTAAGCAGCATTTTAAAAGGGAGAAAGTGTGTGAGTGGTTTTGATGGGTAGAGCCCCTCAGAAAGAGTAGGATATAAACAGTTTATTTGATAGTGTGTAAGCTAAAGTTAGAAGATGTTCTAGTTTTGCCAAAGTTTTAAGTTTAAGATCGAAGAAATATTATACCCTCCATGAATTTCTAGTTCAGGCTTTCAGTTGAGAAACTGAGTGGGTTAGGTTGTGACCCACCATACACAAATCAAGACAAGGCACTTAGAGAAAGAACTTCTTTCATGTGGTGTTTGATGTCATTATCTTCCCGGAATTCTTGTTGGAAAATCTTGGAGTTTTTTTCAACAGAAGGAATTCCTTAATCCCCCAAAATGAAAGATAAGTTTAATTCTAGAGAACCATAGTTAAAATAAACCAACACCAATGCCAAATTAGAGATTTAAGTATACAAAACTTGGAATCCAGCCTTTTAACTAACAGGGAGTCAAATGGCACTATTATATATTTAATTTGGAGATTTTTGTGTTAGGTGTCCAAGAACTTAAATACAAAATTTAAGGTATGTTTTCTTTCTCAGGAGGCTATAATTTTGTCAATGAGGACAATATGCTGATTTTACTCTCAGAATTCATTCCAGCATCACTAGGAATGTCATCATTACTTTATAATATGCCATGGGAAGTTTAACAACATGATTTAATCAGAATGGTTGTGGTTTCACCCAAATTAAGAGAAAATAAATGAACTTCACTATCATGTCCAGGACAGCAAGGACCAACCACATGTAGATAAGAGTAGGGGGTGAGGATATGCACAGTTACAGAGGTTGTGTATGATCTCAGTCAGAGCTCTGGGAAGGAAAGCAGAATGGGTGCCTTAAAACTACTTACTGAGAGGGGAGTCCAAATATTAGCTATCAACAAGACTGTTATGTAGCCTAAAATCTCTTCTGCTGGAAAACTTAATCTCAGTATACCAAGTAATGGCTTTTTCTATGTTTGTTCTCCTGCTTCCAAAGAGTATGTCATCACACAAACTAAACATATGTTAAATGTGCTTGCCAGAATACATTTCTCTTTCTAAATCTCTACAGAGCTCTTCTGGCTCTTCATTTTTCCATCCATCCTGCATACTGCTTCCAGCTTAATCCACCCAAAAAAGTAAGCAAACAAAACTGTTTAAATACTGCATACGACCCCTAGACTTAGAGAAAAATATCATTTCCCTCTCTATTATATTGTAGCATTTGTTACATTTTTGTCTTCTCATTCTGGGAACTAGAATTGTGGTCGTATTTGTTGATCGGGGTCAGAGTCCCAGTGGTTGGTTGTTTCACAGCTACTGTCCCAGAGGTGGGGAAGACACTGTGGAATGTCTGGAAACTCTAGAATGAACAAAAATGGGGTTTTGAAAGTCTAGGAACTGGAATCCTTCCAAAGATCAGAGGCAAGGGGAGCTATAACGGCAAAGAATAGGAGATAGGGCGCCTGGGTGGCTCAGTTGGTGAATTGTCTGTCTTGCGCTCTGGTCATGATTCTGCAGTCCTGGGATCAAGCCCAGACTAGGACTCCCTGCTTGGCATGGGTCTGTTTCTTCCTCTTCCTCAGCCCCTCCCCCTGCTTGTGTGTGCACTCTCTCTCTCTCCAATAAAATCTTAAAAAAAAAAAAAAAAAAAAAAGAATAGGAGATGGAAAGCCTTGCCAGTGGAGCTAAACCAGAAACAGTGCAGAGAGTGAGAATCCAGAGGCAGGGGAATGGTTAAGAGGCTAGTTCAGAAAGGGCAGAAGGCAAAGATGATTAAAGTCAGTGAATTCATTAAAGCCATGAATTTATAACTATCTCAGGCAAAAATAAATAAGGATCAAAATTTTGTGGATGGGCAGGGGTGACAGAGAAAGAGCAGCAGGTTTGGTGAGCAACAGATTGCCAGGCAAGAAATGGTGAAAGGCGAAGGGGATGCCTGAGCACTTGCTTCAGACAATGCTTGCATTTGAGTCTTGCTTTTGTGATAGTCAAGTGCAGTGGTTCTCAAAGTGTGGTCCCAGACCAGCAGCGATGAGATCCCCTGGGTCTTGTTAGACCTGTAAAGTCTTGAGCCAGTCTCAGAACTACTCAGTCAGGAACTGGGCTTCTGGTCAATGGCCTACAGTCTGTGCTGTAATAAACCCTCCAGGTGATTCTTATGTTTACTAAAATTTAAAAACCACTGGATTAGTAGGTAAGACTAGTTTAAAAGCAGGAGGCAGAGTGCACTATAGAAAAACCTGAAGAGATTCTTTTACTTGGAAAATTTAATAATTTCATATTACAAAATAACAAATTCCGTTTATTAAATGGTGTGCCAGAGCTTTTCTTTGTCCCTTCTGATCCACTCCACTCTTCTACCCTGTTCTGTGCCCTGGAAATGAAAAGCTCTTTTGATTAACATCGAAGGGCTCCTGGCTCTTTCTTGTATTCAGCCCATGGGGAGCTCCAGCAGGACAATGAAAAGAGAAAAGGTTATGAGGTCAGTTTATTTGGTTCCCTCTCTGTGGGGTTGCCAAGTGCTGCCTGAGTCCTTTGATCAGGGCCTTTCTCTTCTCAAGGTGTTCTTGCTCTAAGGTTCTCTTCTTCCAGCTCCTAGTAGTAGCTCCCTCCCCCGTTCCCCTTTGGGCCTTGGGGTAGTGGCAGGTTCCCTGCTACTGTACCTCACGACTATATGCTGTTATACTATTGCCTACAGCTCCTGTACAACTCAACCAACCCTCTGTGGAATAAGCTTTTCAAATAAACAACTTTAGCAATTAACTCTCCCCAAGTTAGCCAAACTGCAGTGTTTTATGTGTTTTTTTATTAGAACTTTGCAGAAGACTCATGTACCTCCTCAGATTCCCTAAACCCTGAGCCACTTGTCTCTTCCTCTGTTTCTTCCATACCCAACCATCTCATTCCTAGGACCTCTGCTGCCTGTGACCAACCAATCACAGGAGAGTTGGGGGAGGGGTACTATGGAGATTTTCCCTTTGAAACAGGCCCACCAGCCACATGCCTAGAGTTTCTGATTCCTGTCACCACTTCTGAGTTTCAGTGAAACACCATATGACAGGGGTTGAAATATGGTATTCCAGATAACCACAAAAGGAACCAAATAATGGAATGAAACCCAGAGGTTGAAGGTAGTTGACCAATGGGAAGAGGGAGAATGGAGGGAGCTAGACAAATTAATTCCCTCCCCTCTCTTCCATGGTTTTTCCAGGCACTGATAAAAATCTCCCAAGTTAAGCACAAGTACCTCCCAAAAATACGCTGTGTCGCTTAGTGGCTCATGGTGGAGTGGCAGCCAGCAAGTTCAAGTATAACTTCCTAACACTTACCATTTTTCTTTGCCTCACTTTCACCTCTCTCACTTTGCTGCCTTGGGCTTGCAAAGTCCAAAAGAAAACAGAGTGCTTTCATCCTAGCCAAAGGCTCTATAATGTAGAGATCCCTGGTTAAAACATTCCTTGACTTCTACAATAGGTAATATAACCATGAACACAGAGGGAGACAATAGAGTAAAACAGCATACAAACCAAAATTGCCACATGGTAACTTCCTAGCCTTTCTGACTGCTTAGTATGGACTTTACCAGGTGAGGCTAAGGAATATCAGCCCTGTTCCAAGTTTCCTGATCTTCACTGTCGTGTGTTGCTTGATTACTAGTCTTCTGTGTTCTAAATCATCTTTACTGGGCAAGGATGCATCCACGGATTCAAGAATTTATCCTGATTGCAGTGTGCAGTCAATTTCTTTCTCTTTATTTAAAACCCTTGCATCAGGGCACCTGGGTGGCTCAGGTGGTTGGGTGACTGCCTTTGGCTTAGGTCATGATCCCAGAATCAGGGGATCGAGCTCCGTATTGGGCTTCCTGCGGGGCAGGAGGTCTGCTTCTCCCTCTCCCATTCCCCCTGCTTCTGTTCCCCCTCTCGCTGTGTCTCTCTCTCTGCCAAATAAAGAAATAAAATCTTTTTTTAAAAGATTTTATTTCTTTATTTGACACAGAGAGAGAGATCACAAGTTGGTAGGAAGAGACAGAGAGAGGAGGGGAAGCAGGCTCCCTGCTGAGCAGAGAGCCCAATGCGGGGCTCAATCCCAGGACCCTGAGATCATGACCTGGGCCAAAGGCAGAGGCTTAACCCACTGAGCCACCCAGGTGCCCCAAAGAAATAAAATCTTAAAAAATAATAATAATAGTAAAATAAAATAAAACCCTGGCATCAATATATAGCCTTTATTAACTGATTAGTAAAATGAAGTTAAGGTTGCCACCCCATCAGATTTAGGGAATGATAAGGAATCATATCATTGTCCAAAATCTTCAGATTAATCCTTAGTCCAGCCTAATCAATATAATGTTTGCTTTATATCTTGAAGCCTTTAATCTCTATTGACTATCTACTATAATTTTGTAAGCAAAAATTCAAAAGAAAGAATAAGGGATAAATTATATTATAAAGTACATTTTAAATAGTAAAATATAAGCATTAACCCCTCCTTTGGTGGGATCAGGAACTAGGTTATAGTAGCAATATATGTCAGAAGCTTAACACCAGTACCACCCTGCCTCTTTCTAACATATCCATGTGTTTGGGGTCAAAGCTTTGCATGACATGTAGCTACCAGATCAAGATTCTGACAGGATTTGCCTCTATGGCTATGTAAATACCAGTCTTTGTCCTGGCATGTCGGACTAGGGTCCATTTCCTTAGATTGATCAGGACATTTTTCCATGGGGCTTTGCACAAGTGGGTGGAGATTGACTTTTTCTGGATAGCTAGGGTGCACAGAACAGCCTGGGGCAATTTCACACTTACCTTCAGTATTGTTGTTGGGTCCGTTATCAAAGGAACGAGACTGAGACAAAGTGAAAGCTATGCAAAGCCTTATTCTATGCCAAGCATTAGAAGTCAGACTGACCGGCCAGGGCCACCTCCGAAGAGAGCGACCACCCCTTTGTCTTACAGGCTAGTTTTATAGGGCACAACCGCAGACATCTACATATGTGGCTTTGGCTGATTGGATGTCCCCTACCTGTGTGTTTTAGTAACGGTCACCCGGAACCGATACTAGTAACTGCTGAGGCATTTATTAAACAACAAAATGGCTACCTAGGCAACATGGAGTCACTACAGCTAAGTAGGCCCAGGCAGGCCCTAGGGGTTTAACAGGTTTTAACGTGGAATCAGCCCCAACATTGTCAATGAAAAATAACATCTCATTATTAAAATTTCCATTCCTTTGATTTGTAGTTGTTTGATCATATATTTTATTTTTTAAAAGATTTATTTATTTCAAAGAGAGAGAGAGAGGGAGGGGAAGAAAGGGGGAAGGAGAGAGAGAGAAATAGAGGGTGTGTGTGTGTGTGCGTGCATACACATACACACACACACGTATGTGTGCACGCACAGAAGCAGGGGAGAAGCAAGCGGGAAGGAGAGCTCCCCACAAAATCCCTGCTGAGTGTGGAGCCCAATCCAGGGCTTGATCTCAGGACCATGAGATCACAACCTGAGCCAAAACCAAGAGTCATTGCTCAACCGACTGAGCCACCCAGCCAGCCCCGTTGATCATATATTTAAATCACTATCGGAGGACATTGCTCCTTTGTTACTTTTTCCTTTCACTGCCTATAGTCCAAGCCACTATTCTGCAATAATCTCCTATCTGGCCACCCTACTTTTATTCCTTTAGTTCTACCTGTACCTCCATTTCTACAGAGTAACCCGAAAGATCCCTTTGTCCTGTGATCCTCAGGGTTTCTCTACTTCAGCACTATTGCCATTCTGGAAAGGAAGATTCTTTGTTCTTGACAGCTATCCTGGGCATTGTAGGATGTTTGACAGCATCTCCTACCTCTACCCACTAATGTCATTATCAAACCCTCAGTTGTGACAACCCACAACTTTTACAGACATTGCCAACTGTACCTTCTTGGGGGGGGGGGGATGGGTGCTACTGCTAAGGGCTTTCTCCTTTACACCCTGATAAAAATCCCAGTTCTTTTATTAACCTGCCTTCATCACATATCCCTTCATTTTGTCCCTATTCATTCTGCTGTAGCACCCTTGGCCTCCTCAGCTTTCTATGAATGCACCAATCTCTCCTTTTTCAAGGCCTTTATGCTTGTTCTTCCATGTGCCTTAAATTCTGTTCCCCCAAATCAACTCATGGTTCCATCTCACTTCAACAGTCTCTGCTAAAATGTCAACAGAGGTGTTTTCCCTGATCACTCTGTACAAAAGCCCCTTTTATTTTTAATCATTCTTTATCCTTAACATTTAATGTAATTGTCCTTATCTGCCATTTTATTACATAAATCAGTTTATCATTTGTCTCTCTCTTGAAAATGTAAGATTCACAGGAAATGCCTTCTTCATGCCTGTTCAACCATAACGCAGCACCTGGTAGCTATTGAGTACATATTTATAGAATCAATAAATAGAAAGAAGCAGACAGGCAATGAATTCTTTTTATAGTACCATCTCCAGAAGGAAGAACTGATAAAAATATTATTACCAAACCACGACTCAGAGAGTTCATAATAATAAAATCAGGTCTACCTACCCTTCAGCTAATTCTAATGCCAACATATTCCTGCCAGTCTATCTTTTCTGATCATAGAATTACATTTCAATAGAGTGCTTTAGTTACTTATAAATACTTGTACTTCAGGCACATGCAGTAAGAGTAAGGAAGAGGTAGGTTTGCAAACAGAAGTAGATAACAGTATTTCATTGTTAATCTATTACCGACAGAAAGTTTCCATGATAGTTTATCAAAACTTGTAGAATATTAGGCTGCTTTCAAATCTAGTAATGATTATTCATTAAAATATTTTAACATAATCATTTCTTCCTGTTTCTCCTCCTGCTTAAATGATTCATGCTCATTTAAAATTATGATACATTCAATTTTAAAAAATAAGTTTTATGGCACAAACTATAAGTGATAAGCACACTCTCTTATTCATGCTCATGAGATTAATTGGTCATTTTATCATTAAAAATAAGGTTTTGGGGGTGCCTGGATAGCTCAGTCAGTTAAGTGTCTACTTTCAGCTCAGGTCATGATCCCATCATCCGGGGATGGAGCCCCACATTTTAGGGCTCCCTGCTCAGTGGGGAGTCTGCTTCTCCTTCTCCCTCTGCTGCTCTCCCTGATTGTTCTACCAAATAATTTTTAATTTAAAAAATAAAAATAAAATTTTGCAACCAATCTATTTTATGTACACTTTTCACTGAAAGTCACCTTTCTGTGCTCCTCAGGATAATAACTTACGCACAAAAAAGAAATAATTGATTTGATGCAGAAAAGCTGTAACACCTAGTATTTAGATTCAAAATTTGAATGAGTTTTAAATTTATATGCTTCTTAATGAAGTAGAGAGACTCAACAATATATTCGATATTAGCACTCTTTGAAAAATGCTATTTGCTATGATTAAACAATACAAGATAATTGAAAATTTATAAATTATACTTTCTTCCACTTAAGCACAATCAATCTTAGCATGACTAGTGCACAACAATGTGACATTTTACACCTCTTGATGAGATTTGTAAGAAATACATGCCACTAATGTAGTATAGTCTTGCTTAAAATGTCAGGACTTAATACAGTCATGAGGGTTATCAAACCAATCCAGAATTCGGCACGTTTTATAACAGAACTGGCCGGGATCCTTCAAAACAATACTACAAAAAACAGAACAAAATTTAAAAAGTAGATTGGGGCTTTTCTACTGTTATATATAAAAGAAACTAAGGACGTAAAATAGCCAAAGTCTATATAGGAAGAGCTCATGGATCTTATTACCTAAAACAAATAAATGAATGAATGATGGATGATTAAATACCTACTAAAATCAATGTCTTGTGCAATTGAGGAGATTTATGGTCTGTATGAACTGTATATGTTCTGATATTTTTGTATTAGTAATAATAAGTTTAATTTAGAAGACTGCTATATTATTTGTAGATAAATACTAAAGATTAAGTATCATGATGTCAACAACTCAAGTTCAAAAGATTTAACCAAAAATAGTAAGGGATGTGTGTATGTGTGTATATGCAGAGAAAGAGAGCAAAAAAATGGCAAAACTGGTAAACTGAGTGAATTTAAACTTAATTTAAAAAGTTTAGCAGCAATAAGCTATTTTCTAAAAAATAGAACTATCATTTATTTTCTTACATCTCCAAATGTTATATAAGTTCATACCAATAGTGATGCCAGAAAGCTTTCAGTAAAAATGGATTCTAGAGGGAGACCATTCCCTAAAACCCTATTTCTGGTGAGAAGATTATTTATAGTTTCTGACATGCTGTGGGGGGAAAGGCGAACTCTAAGGATTATTGATTTAGATAGCTATTGACTGTTACTATTCATTAAAGACAGAAAATGATACTTAAACCTAGTAATCAAAAAAATAAAGTATGAGATTGACATGACTATCTCAGGTGTGTTTAAAGAGACATTCGTCTCCTGTAGCTAGAGGGTAGGTAGAGCTGAAAAGGTCAAGACCAGAACATAACGGTAGCAGACCCTTAAAGAATGCTTAAATTCTCAGCCCAGGCAAGACTCTTAAAGCCAAAGTCAGAGCCCTGATATAGAATGAATAGGACACAGAGACTTAGAATGAACCTATCAGCGTAGATACATTTGAGAACTACCAATCTTCAGATTTCTTATAACACTCAAAGCCTGCAAGAGTGGTCCATTTCCCCCTGAGGAAAGGCAGAGCTCCCTCCCCATTTACTCTGCTTGAAAAATTTGCAGTCTTCAAATTATGCAAGTGCCTTGTAATGAATGTTTGCCCCTCAGAGGGGTGCTTGTCGCCCCCTCTAGCAATCAGAATTATAATTGAGGTCAAATATCTGTATCACCCTAATAAGAAAGTATCAGGCCTCTAATGCTAGGAAAATAATTGGACAGCAAAGAAGCTACTGAGTCTGAACATCAGGCACAGATCTAATGCACTGATAAAATGGTCCTTAGAATCTTGGAGAAGTAAAGATACCAGAACAGCTGTCACAGACCATGGAAAAAGGGATCAAATGTCTCAGAAGCAGGCAGACTAGAATGAATGGACTCTAACACCAGAAATTCACCAGCTTACTGTGTTCTTCAGGGGAATTAGTTGATTTATCAGGACAATAAGGAATGCATTGTTGAGGGAACCCTGACATCACTGCAAAGCTCAGAGGTGGATATCCCCTGTAGGTCAAAGCTAATGATTTGCAATGCATTTTTCAAAAACCAGGCTACTGAAGCACCTAGGATCTTGTCAGAAACAGGATAAGCATATTGGGCAACAAGATTGGAATGGCAGTTGGGTGCTGATCTATTGGACTTATGGAGATGGCTAATAGAGCAAGGTGTTCACAGTAGCAAGGTAGACAAACATCCAATAAGAATACTGCTTAATAAATATGTCTAAAAGAAAGAGGTTTGTTGCCCTACAGAAAGCCTTTTGCCTACTTTCCAGATCTGAATCAGGTCTGAGAGCAAATCCAAAGATTGGAGGAAAGGCCAGTTACCCATGGAAGAGTTGGTAAAAACTACTATCATGTATATAGTACTGATTCCTATAGTCCTTCCCTGAAGAGCCCTATGGTCTGTCATGTAACTACAGGACTGTTGGACACAATGCTCATGATGCTGATTCCCAGGAACATAAAGCACGTGACAATATAGGGTCAGGGGAATCCCGACCCAGGTTTGTCTCAGAGTGGTTCCACTAGGTCCATGGACATATCAAGGGCTCAGTTCTCAAAAGTATAATTGGAATGGTCATAGTTAATATTCTCCAGAACCCTCACACTGGTTCCTTACTTTTTAAAATAAGAGCTATTTTACTTTACTGGCTTATGGTAAGGAAAAAAAAAAGCATCATGGAAATGACAATGGATGACTGCAAAATTAACCAAGTCATACTTCAAATTGTAGCTGCTGTGGTGGTTATAGTCCATTTATTAGTGTTTATTTGCATACATTCAGGGACGTAATACTCAATTATTGATCTGGTTAAATGCATTCTTTTCTAAACTCATCAAAAAGAAGATGTGGTATATATACACAATGGAATACTATGCAGCCATCAAAAGAAATGAAATCTTGCCATTTGCGACGACGTGGATGGAACTAGAGGGTATCATGCTTAGCAAAATAAGTCAATCGGAGAAAGACAACTATCATATGATCTCCCTGATATGAGGGAGAGGAGATGCAACATGGGGGCTTAAGGGGGTAGGAGAAGAGTAAATGAAACAAGATGGGATTGGGAGGGAGACAAACCATAAGTGACTCTCAATCTCACAAAACAAACTGAGGGTTAATGGGGGGAGGGGGGTTGGGGGGGGTAGGGTTATGGACATTGAGGAGGGTATGTGCTATGGTGAGTGCTGTGAAGTGTGTAAACCTGGCGATTCACAGACCTGTACCCCTGGGGATAAAAAATATATGTTTATAAAAAATAAAATTTAAAAAAAAAATAAATAAATAAATAAAAAGGAGGCTCAAATGTAGTTTTCATCAACATGGCTAAACAAACATTCATATTCATGGGCTAGCCCTGGGACTATGTTAATTCTACAGTTTTCTATCACAATATAGTCCTAATGGGACTGAACCATCTGGGCAGTCTGCAGAATGTGATATTGTCCCACTGTGTTGTTGTTATATGTATTTGGAGTTTTAGAAAGTCATCTACCTCTAGAATCCATTTTTACTGAGAGCTTTCTGGCACAACTCTTGGTAAAAGCTCTTATATCAATATTAGTCTCCTACGGCTATCATAATGCAACAAAATTTTAGGAATTTAAAGTCAAGTGACTGGTTGGAAATTCATTAATTGCCTACAAAATATTTAAATAGGAGTATTTAAAAGATTTTATTTACTTGACAGACAGAGATCACAAGTAGGCAGAGAGGCAGGCAGAGAGAAGAAGAAGCAGACTCCCTGCTGAGCAGAGAGCCCTATGTAGGGTTCAATCCCAGGACCCTGAGATCGTGACCTGAGCCCAAGGTTAGAGCCACCCAGGTGCCCCTAAATAGGAGTATCTAAAAAAGAACTAAACATTGCTTCCTTTTTTGTCCTTAGAATGAGAATTAGTTCTTAATCTCTATAAAATATATGTTATCTAGATAGTAAATGCTGCCATTTCTCACCTACTAATTCACCTATCAACCAGCCTGCTTTTTCCTCAAATAATAGTTTCAAGTAGAAATCAGTCTCAAATGTGTTTAACTGGAACATCCCAATTCCATGCACACAAATGCCTTAAATTGCTATTCCTCTTCTTCTTTTTTTTTTAATCATTTTTTAATTTATTTTCAACATAACAGTATTCATTGTTTTTGTACCACACCCAGTGCTCTATGCAATCCGTGCCCTCTCTAATACCCACCACCTGGTTCCCCCAACCTCCCACCCCCCCACCTCTTCAAACCCTTCAGATGTTTTTCAGAGTCCATAGTCTCTCATTGTTCACCTCCCCTTCCAATTTCCTCCAACTCCCTTCTCCTAACTCCCCATGTCCTCCATGCTATTCCTCTTCTTGAACAGATTGGATTGTTCTTTTCTTTCCCAAAGAAAGAAATAGTAAGAAAGAAAATTAATTAAAATGTAAAATATTTCAAGGAAGCAGGAAGAACCAAAAACTGTTTTAACAAGCCTTGCCTTTTAAAATAATGGAACAATGGGGCACCTGGGTGGCTCAGTGGGTTAAGCTTCTGCCTTCGGCTCAGGTCATGATCCCAGGGTCCTGGGATCAAGCCCCACATCTGGTTCTCTGCTCAGCAGGGAGGCTGCTTCCTCCTCTCTATCTCTCTGCCTGCCTCTCAGCCTACTTGTGATCTCTGTCTGTCAAGTAAGTAAAAATTTAAAAAAATCTTAAAAAAAAAATAATGGAACACTTTAAATTCTTACATGGTATTGCTTGGATCCAAAACTCTATAAACTTCTTCCTCTCACTTTTCACTTTCAACAAGTCTATAACCCAACTTTCTCAGCCTAACTGAAATGAGAGATGGTACTAAAACTAGATTTTAATTGTAACGATTATCAGAGTTTATTTAAGATTATATTATCATCATGGCTGAACGCTAGTAAGTAGGTAACTTGTGTATCATTGCATGCAATAAGTAGGTTCATGCATCTTTGGTTTTGGAGTTAGCAGTTTTTCTCCTTTCTTACCTAGTTTTTAGTGTTTAAATTGTGTCTTTTATTCATTCACTTACTTTTTAATTTAAGGAAGATTTGTCCAACAATACTTATTGCTTGCCAAGCACAGTGATTAGCCCTGAGGACAGAAGAAAGAAGATTCTTAAAGGACTCACAATATTGGCTTTTAAGAAAATGTACTGGAAACCAGTGATATTGATTTTTATAGATCACACAGTATAAAACTTCCCAGAAGAAAAAGTGTTCATCTACTGAATGATGATACGCCTGCCTCTGATGCTGAAGGAATGTTCATCAGAGAGGGGAGCTGACTGTCCAGTCAGGCTCTAGAGATTGCCTTGGTGAATTTACAAAAGTCTAGGTTATAACTCTCAACCTCTCACACAGATAGAGACAATATTCTCAGTACTCTAAACTTAACCAATGTCAAGGATGTTGACAGTGTTCAAGGAAGCAAGTATATGAACTGAAATGTAAACTTACTCCATCACAGTAAGAAACGGAACTTCCAGGCAGATGGAACAGTTGTGATAGCTGATACATACTATGTGGGAAGCCACGTTATCACAAGGTGAGTTGATAAAGCAGCTGATACTCCATCCTTCTGAGTCAATCACCACATATATTGCTCTCCGCGTTCCTGCATTTTCCAAAACTTTCATCACTGGTCACACTTTTCTGTTATCTTTTATCCTGATATAGTGTTACTGTCAGTGAGATTATACCCAAGTTTTAACTGGCCAGGAAATCATTTAAAAATAAATTATAAGTTTTATTAACTCTCAGAATTTCTTTTGTTTTTAAAACTTTCTTCTTAGCTTATTGTCTATCAAATATATCCCAATAACCACTGTTTTAGAGATATTTAAGAGAAAATAGAGAAGAACTACGTAGCATGAGACTCCATTTGAATTGAGACTGATTTAAACTAACCATAAAAAGTTATAATTCTTTAATGCATGTAGTAAATGTCATGCCTATTTTTCTTCTTAACTCTCCAAATTCACTTAAAAATAAATCTCTTAACTGTGTAGTATCTTTAAAGGTATTTTCTTTCCAGAATTACCTTTGGCTTCCCATCACAGAAAAACTTTTCATCCATTTTCCTGTGGTACAGTTCAGGAGAAAAATATCTGTTCTCTATGGAAGTCTTTAAAATTCTACTTGCAGGAGCAAAACTATTCATTTTTCAGCAATATAACATTACCTACCTTCAGAAGAAATTAAGCACAGTGGAAAACCTAACTGTATTTAAGGCCAAAGCAAATAAACCCTTTTCTAAAGCTGCATGAAGCCAACATTTTTAGCTTGAGTAAAAAATGCTCTAAAGTTTTCTGCTTCCCAAAAGAAACCTAACCCATTTTTAGAAGTTGACCCTCCATATTACAGGTACAAAAGACTTCAAAAAGAAAATGATGAACTCTCTATTAATTTTTCCATTGACTTTGGGTGTGAAGGTAAGTTGGGGGTCATTTCCTACAAAGTAATTAACATGCTCAAATTAGCCACAGTGAAACAAAAAGTATATTTACTAGGTTTTAAATCAAAAGAGTTGGGTACAATTATCTAGCGAATGGCACTGATAGTTAAATTATCTGAACCTCAGTTTACTCATCTATAAAATGAGGGTAAAATATGTTAATGTTAAACATAATCCATAAGAATTAAATGAGATAACATAGGTGCCATATAAGAATATATAGCACAGTGCTTCACTCATGGTAATCACACACTAAGATTTCATGAGCTTCCTCATATCTCTTCACACAGGTATGTTGATTTTTTTGTATTTTCATGCTGCAATATTAGCAACTTGCCTGGATTTGGAACTCATTAAAAACATTCAAACCGGGGCACCTGGGTGGCTCAGTGAGTTAAGAGCTCTGCCTTTGGCTCAGTTCATAATCCCAGGGTCCTGGGATCCAGTCCCCCATCAGGCTCTCTGCTCAGCAGGGAGCCTGCTTCCCTTCCTCTCTCTCTGCCTGCCTCTCTGCCTACTTGTGATCTCTGTCTGTCAAATAAATAAACAAAATCTTCAAAAAAAAAAAAAAGCCCTTACACCAACCATGGTTTGGATAGCTGTAGCAGGACATTATAAGTTTTTTTTAGATTTTATTTATTTATTTATTTAGAGCATGAGCTTGGGGAGGGGCAGAGGAAGATGGAGACAGAGTCTCAAGCAGTTTCTGTGCCCAATGCAGAGCCCAACACAGGGCTCAATCTCACAACCCTGAGATCACAACCTAAGCTGAAACCTAGAGTCAGATACTTAACTGACTGAGCTGTCCAGGAACCCCAACTATAACAGGATATATTAACCTCAGTTGAAATTAGCAAATTTCCTGGTTGTGATGCAAAGCATTTTAACTCCCATTACTATTAAGAATAGCCAAAAGTATATTACTTGAATTTTTGCTTTTACTTTTTAAATAAAATATATTTCCTTAACAAATAAATGCCAATTATTGTTTAATATTACTTTTATTTTAAAATATTATATTTGGGGAGAAGAAGAGATGGAAGGTTACTAATGATTCTTTTGCCTCCAAAGGTGTTATTCACTGAGTCAGTTTATAACTTTGTTATTATAGTAATCATAATTTGCTATTCCCAGGTCTTATGCTTCTGACAATACTTAAAAAATTTCAATTTAGTCAATTTCACAGAGATTTATTTATCATCATATAGTGTTATGTGTGTTCAGGCTTATGATTGGATGAAGCAGAATGCCTCATATTCAGAATTATACAACTTGGATTTCCTGAAACCTCAATTTTTTAAATTTAATTTTTATTAACATATAAGGTATTATTAGCCCCAGGGGTACAGGTCTGTGAATCGCCAGGTTTACACACTTCACAGCACTCACCATAGCACATACTTTCCCCAATGTCCATAACCCAACCACTCTCCCGCTATTCCCCTCCCCCCAGTAACCCTCAGTTTGTTTTCTGAGATTAAGAGTCTCTTATGGTTTGTCTCCCTCTCAGTCCCATCTTGCTGAAACCTCAATTTTTAACACATATACATTACCATTGTAAAAATTCTCACTCTGTATACCAATGAAATTTAATATCAAATCAAATAATGTACTACATATTTATACCTATTTTGTATATCCTATATAAGTTTTCTTTTATCAGATATTATTTTTTAAATGATTCTTATTCTCCCTGACATGAAATTACCTTTTTTCCACTGACAACTGCTTGATATAGGGAAAAAAGTACAAAACTATAGATTTTTTAAGATTATTTATTTATTTATTTGACAGACAGAGATCACAAGTAGGCAGAGAGGCAGGCAGAAATAGAGAGAAGAGGAAGCAGGCTCCCCACAGAGCAGAAAGCCCCATGTGGGACTTAATCCCAGGACCCTGAAATCATGACCTGAGCCAAAGGCAGAGGCTTTAACCCACTGAGCCACCCAGGCACCCCCAAAACTATAGATTCTTTATTTCTATAAGCTAACTGTTGTTATTTGCATTCTCTCCAACACCTCCTCAAAATGGAGGAGGAAATTCTTGTTGTGTTGCCTCTTTCTTTTTCCTTGCCCTGTATAATACATCAAGTCATGGATAATTTGATCACTGAATTTACTGTTGGTAATAACAAGAAAAGAGTAACAAGGTTCTGAATTATAATGAGAATATTACCAGGAATGAAATTTATTTTTTATAATTTTTAGTTTTATTTGCCAATAAACTTGATCATATTTGGTATAAAGCACTTAAACAGATTACATAAATGATTTTTAACATATATTAAATATTCCCTTTATAAAATTTCTTAGAATTAATATTAAAAATATTAAATCTCTAACACTAAACTCAAATAACTAGGTCTAATATTAATGATGACAGATACTACTGAAAATGTATAATGGTGTTTATTTTGACAAAAAGACATTGGAGGTTTTAAATAAAGTTTTTCCCTCTCTATTCAACCTTACTCTGTATACTGATAAGATTTACTCATTATTTAGAAATGCTCTAGGGGCACCTGGGTGACTCAGTGGGTTAAAAGCCTCTGTCTTCGGCTCAGGCCATGATCTCAGGGTCCTGGAATCGAGGCCCGTATCAGGCTCTCTGCTCGGCTGGGAACCTGCTTCCTCCTCTCTGTCTGCCTCTCTACCTACTTGTGATCTCTCTCTGTCAAATAAGTAAATAAATCTTAAAAAAAAAAAAAGAAAGAAAGAAAAAGAAATGCTCTAGCCATTTCCTGTGTTTAAAAACTCTTTCCCAACACAATATTGAAAAAGAACAAAGTTGGAAGAAACTACTCAAATTCAAGATTTACTATAAAGCTAAAGTAATAAAATTGTGCTATCATTGAAAGAATAGACAAATAGATCAGTAGAACAGACCAGAGAGCCCAGAAAAAGAACCACATTCAGTCCATTCATCTTTGACAAAAGAGCAAAAATAGTATAATGAAGAGACGGTCTTTTCAACAAATGATGTTGGAACTGAATATCTGTATGCAAATATATATAAACAAAACCTTACAGACTTCACAAAAATTAATTCACAATGGATCATAGAACTAAATATTAAAATGTAAAACCATAAAGCTTCTGGAAGAAAATCTAGACAAACTTAAGTATGGTGATGACTTTTTAGATACAATATCAAAGACATGATTCATGAAAGAAATAATTGATAACCAGGACTTCAATAAATTTAAGAACATTTTTCTCTGTGAAAGACAATGTCAGGAGAATGAGAAGACAAGCCACAGATTGGGAGAAACCATTTGTAAAAGACCTATCTGATAAAGGACTGTTACCCAAAATATACAAAGAAATCTTAAAACACAGCAAGAAGCCAACCCAATGAAAAGATGGGCAAAAGACCCAAACAGACATCTCATGGAAGATATAGAGATGACAAATAAGCATATGAAAATACATTTTACACTATATATCATTAAGGATTTGTAAATTAAAACAATGAAATACTACCACATGCCTATTAGAATGGCCAAAATAAAAAATACTGATACCAAATGCAAGCCAGAACGTGGAAAAACAGGGACCCTCACTCAGTACTAGGAGCAATAATTTGCTGACAAAATGGTACAGCCACTTTGGAAGATTGCTTAGCACTTCTTACAAAAGTAAACATAATGTTACCATATGATCCTGCAATTACACTCTTTAGTATTTACCCAAAGGAGCTGAAAACTCATGTCCAAGCAAAAACCTTCACAAGGATGTTTATAGCAGCTTTCCCCCCCACAATTGCCAAAACTTGGAAGCAACCAAGATGTATTTCAGTAGGTGAGTGAATAAATAAACTGTGGTATATCCAGATGATAGAATATTATACAGCACTAAAAATGAGCTATCAAGCCATGGAAAGACATAGAGGGAATTTAAACTCATACTACTAAGTGAAAAAACCCCAAAGACTCTGGAAGGCTACATATTATAGGATTTCAAGTATATGACATCCTAGCAGTAAAACAACAAGACGTGAAACAAGAAGACAGAACCCTAATGTAAATTATGGCCTTACAGTGAAAATACTGTGTCAATATAGGTTTGTTGATTATAACAATTCTATTACTCTGACATGAAGTTGATAGCGAGAGGTGAGGCAGTGCATTTGTATGAGGGGGAGCAGGGCTATATGGGAACTTTTTGTACTTCCCATTCAATTTTGTTGTGAACCTAAAATTGCTCTAAATTCATAAAGTTTAGAATCAAACTTTTTTCCAAAAATCCATGTTAAGTATACAGAGCTTTCATCTAACCCTCAGTTGGAAGTGACTGGTCTGCACTGTAATAATATGCTAAAAGGAAAATATTGGGAGAAGCAGCTAACAGAATTCTTAAATTCAGGCTTCCAAATGATGAATATTTTTAGTGGAAATTATATGATCGCCTTTGCGAAAACTATTTGACAATATACATCTGTGTGAAAAGACATTTTCAAAGACAAAACATGTAAAATCTCATTATAATTCAGCACTATCAGGTGAATATTTGGAATCAATTTTGATGATATGGAACACTAAGCATGAATCCCAATTAAGCAAAATTTATTCCCCAGAACAGAATTCCACTCTTCTCATTAGACTTGTACTTAAAAAGACTTAGAAAGTTATATTCAACTATTATTACTTGAACTATTATTTGAACTTCATCAACCAAAATATTGTGGAATAAAAAAAAAACCTCTAGATACAATATTCCTTTCTCTTTTGTGTTACTGCTTCTTAAGGTTTTTTTTTTTTTTTTTTTTTTTTGAGGGGGGAGGTTGGTTTATTTGTTGTTTGCTTTTTTACTTTCATCTCCATGACTTATTTTATAACTGGTAGTTTTTACCTAATAATGCTCTTCAAAGAAAGGTCTTTATTCTACCCCTTAGTCATGCTCAACTTCGTACTTCTGTCTTTCATCACCTTATCTGTACAATACCAGCCTGGTGCCTGACAAAGTCTTAGGGACCCTAACACTCTTCCACTATAGCCAGTGGATATTGCCAGCTTCATTTCATTTGCTGTATCATAAGCATTCCTCTCTTTAAACGGCCTTCTTCTGTGGCCCCCTTAATATCCATGTCCTTCCTGCTGCTTCTCGGGCTTTTTTCCCCTGCCTTTTCTTCAGAAATCTTACCTTTTACTTACCTTTTCTTTAGAGATCTCTTTATGCTCTCGCCTCCATAAATACAGCCTCCTATCTGATTTAATTAGTTCCCAAAACTGCAATTTCCACCCTGATTGTCATGAATCCCAAAGATATATATTATGATATATCACATTTTCTCCTAATACAACATATTATCTTTATATCTAGCATCCTCACGGTCATCTCACTTTGTGTGTCCCACAGAACCTCAAGCTTGGTATGCAAATTTGAATTTATTAGTCTCACACAGAAATAGTGATTCCTTCTCTATTTCCTCAGGGAAGGACATTACCATTTCCAGTTATATGGCTATAAACCTGGAGTCAGTCTCTACTTTCTTTTACCACTAACATCCAGTCTGATCCTATTGATTCCTCCTCCTAGGAATGACATACAAGCTAGTTCTTTTCTACTTCCCCAGGAGGTGGGGATATCACCATCATCTTTTATCTGAATCATGGAAATAACCTAATTGGTCTCTATGCCTCTAGCACACCATCCATACTATACTGAGTGATTTTTCTAGAATTTAAATCCTGTACAGGCAATGACATTTCCAGGGGGTCAGCAGAGGGAGGGAAAGATTTATTTGTTATTTCTTAGGTTGCCATGTAGAATTTTTCCAATACATCCTTGTGCTCTTGAGCTATATTGTGGCATTCACTTCTCCCAAAATAGGTTAAGTTTGTCTCATTGGTGACTTTGGAAAAGTAACTGCTCATTGTAGCTCAAATACTTCCTTTCTCATCCTCTTGGAAGTCAGGTTCTTAACAAAGCATCCCTGATGATCTATTCCTCCACTCCTGTCCCTCTAGGAAGACTGATTTTCTAGCACGGCTTATGTCTATACATCCACTTCTGGGTTTCAGAAGAAGGAAGTATATATTCTGTCTGTCTGCTTACCTAAGCACCACACGTCAATCTAAACATTCAGTAATAAAAGGGATATTTCATTTTCAAACTCTTTAACTCCACATTCTATCTTTCAATTAGTTCAGAATTTCTGTGGGATAAGTTTTGCTATTTTCTGGGTCCTATCAAGCTCCAAGATTTGCTATTTTTACCAGCAAAATTAAGAGACAGACAAGGACTGGCATTTAGGGAGAAAAAGAAAAGATTGAGACTCCTGGAAGGACACCATATGGGTTGTTGGGTTTTTTTTTTTTAAGATTTTATTTATTTATTTATTTATTTGAGAGATATATAGAGAGAGTACAAACAGGAGGAGGAGCAGAGGGAGAGGGGGAAGTAGGCTCCCACTGAGCGTGGAGCCCTAAAATGTGGGGTTCAGTCCTAGGACCCTGGGATCATGACCTGAGCTGAAGGCAGACACTTAACTAACGAAGCCACCGAGGCACCCAAGAACATATGTTTTGATGGTAGTTTATAACAAGTAGGACACTTTTACTTCCACTTTTTACAGAGGCTTATATTGTACCTTATGGCTGTTTTTCACAGATGTGACTCTGGTTTTGCTTCAGACAGCTCACTAAGAGCCATTTTTCTAGAGGCAGAACTGAACTTGCTTGTCTTTGGATAATAACAGGTCTACTGAAATTTTAGCAAAAAGGTACCTTATTCTGTGAGCTTTTACAGCCAGGTCTTGGAAATTAGTTCTAGAAAGTCTGCCCAAATTCCATATCTTTGTGACTGCTTTCTAAGTATACTCTGGTCCAGGTAAGTGGACAGTAGAACATCTAATCTTATGGACTCCAGTGATTTAAGGGCCACACCTATCATATGGTTACAGATTGGCTCTTGATTTGCTAACCATAAAATCTTTGAACATGTCTCTAGAATTCTTAGATCCAACATTGTCTTTACCCATGAAATGCTGCATGAGTTTATCAATAAACAAATAATAAAGGATGAAGTCCTTTGCTTTGAAAAGAATCTGTAATTTCCTTTTTGTAAATACAAGGTAGTTTCCAAACCTCTGCTTGAAATGCCATCTCTTTGCTAGTTTTAAAAAACATGCTTTTGTTTTATTATCAGAACAGAGAATGAGAAAATTAAAATTAAAATTAAAGGGAAAGGAAAACCTTTCTTTAGGAAAAAGACTGAGATCTTAGGAAACAGAGTAGATGATAGCAATGAGGTTGTGGTATGCCAGGATAGACAAATATAGGCAAATATAATAGGGAAGAGGAAATGCACTAGGAGAAACTCGTCTTAATTAAGCTTTTAGTAAAGGAGACTATTTCTTCTTTTACTAAACCAGCAGCTAATTGGAGGTCTAAATAAATCCAACAGAGGATAGGAAGCAAAATCTGAGAGCATCTGTCAGAATCATGAATACAATGAAAATTGCCTTCTTGAAGTCACAATAGAGCCCATAGTACAAGTTCTGGAGGAAGACATCCTTCAAAGACTGAGGAAGTCATAATAAGAGGTTATACAACAACAAGCAGATCTGTGAAAGGAAAAGGATATCAGCATAACATCCTCAAGGTATAATTAAATAAGTTTTTAAAGTAATACAGTCATTGTAAATGGAATTTATGTCTCTATTTGGATCACTTCTTTGAACACTAGATTTATATCAAGTGGACTACTTATATTTCCCTTTGCTAGTAAATAGGCACCTCACTTTTAACATCTCCTATACAGAATATCCCATCACATCAATGCCTGTAATGCCACACTCAATCTTCATTGTTGTTAGTTGATCAGACAAAATCATTAGATACAGCCTCAGCTCTTCTTTTATACCCTATATCCAATCTCTCCTCAAGGCTTATTGACTATATATTCAAAATGTGTCTAGAATCTAGCCACTTCTCTTCATCTCCACTGCTACCATTCTGGTCAAAGCCTGGATGACTACTGTTGCTCTTAAATGCTTTTCCTGCTTCCACTTTTATACCCACGCAATTTATCCTTAGCAGAGGAGTCAGACTGAAGCTTTGAAAGCAGATCATGACACTCCTCTGCTCAACCCCCTCCAGTTCTCGCTGTAAGTCTTGCACATGTACAGGATGAAATGAAACAAAATTTGTGAAACAGAAGTGTTAAGTATTTCACCCATATCTACAAAAGACAAAACACCTGTACACTCTTTGACCCAGTAGCTCCACTTCCAGTATATAACCAATAAAATGTGTACAAAGTATTCAATAATATTCATAGCACCATTTATAGCTCTAAACTGAAAAAAAAGACCCAAATAACCATCTATAGCAGAATATATGCATGAATTGGGGAACATATGATTTATGTCACTCGCTATGAGAGAATTTTACAAGAGAAACATCAAGCATGCAAGAAAAAAAGAAAACACTAAATTCCATAAAATAGCAACTTCCTTAAAAGTTTTAGAAAAATAAAGACACCAACTTAAGAAGCATATCAAAGTATTAAAAATTCAACTGCACCCTCTCACAAATAACAGAAGTAATGGGGAACAGCAGAACGGAAGAGCAAACCAAACCAAAACAAAACAAAATCAGTTAAGTAAATTAGTGCAGAAAACACGTACCATAAATACGTAGATTAAAGACCTGGAATGTAAACACATCCAAGAAAACAGAGTGTGAGAAGAACATGGCAGAATTATTGGTCCTCAAAAAGTACCTAAGGTTTCAAATGCTTCAATATAGCTGTAGCTGCAGTTCAGGATTCTGGTGGTTTGGGAAGATCTCCAGTTGGGAGAAATGTGGTAGCAGGAAGGAAATCTGCTCAACTGATCAGGTTTCAGAGGTCTAAGCAAGCTACTGTGCAGCAAGAGGATTCCACTATACCACTGTGTCTGAGGACACAAGACATTCATGAGACACAATGGAGACCTGGTGGCCAGTATCACAACAAGCTGCCAGGGGTAGGGAACTCAAGGAGGAAATGAGAAAGAAAGGCATCTCCAAAAAGATCTGGTAACTGGGGTGGCCACCACTAAAATGTCTAAACATCAATAAAGCAGATGCTACTCTTTCACAGCAAAAAGAGCATGCAGATGGCTTTTTCCTCTACATTTATTAAATTTCTAACACAAAATTATCCCCTTGATGAGATATTTCCCTAAACTGAGTATAAGTTCACTGGGCATGGACTCTAGACATCTGCTCAGGCTGAACAGAGAAAATGTTCTCCTTTATTCCCCTGCTCCTCTCCACAGCACATTCTTAAAATCATCAACTGTAAAGGCAACACAGCTGTCATGGGTGCCAGGGAAGGAAGAATGGAACTGGGGAGAAGAGTGTTTATGTGAATATTTAAGGCAGAATCTCTAAGCCATAATTTTCATTTATTAAACCAGAAATAGTGGAATCTGAGTAAACATTGCAGTATTTCGGGATTTTATTACACATTACCACTCAGCTGCCATATAGAAGTAAACATTGATATTTTACAAGCTAAATAACTCCAAATTATGATAGTGATAAACCAATAGCCTGTTGCTCATAGTAATATCACAAAGTAATGGCCATATGAGCTGTTTCTCTTTGCCTTTTACTTTTATATTTAGAACAAGATGATTACCCAAATGAATGTGAAATTGAACTGACCATTTGAAAGTTTTTTGAAAACCTATATAATAGTAAAAGAAATAAAATTTTATTTTTTTTTCTAACCAGTCTGAAAATAAATAAAACCTAATATTATAAGCTTTGGCTATTAGAGATTAGAAACCTTCAATTTTTCATTTGAAACACTAACTTTCAGATAGTTATTTTCTTAATATTATATTTTACATGCACATGAATATTTGTACTCATAATCATTGTAGGAAAGAACCTCCTAAAAATTACTTTGATATCCAAAATAAAACATGTCTTTATCTGAAAAGATAAACAAAATTGATAAACCTCACTCATAAAGAAAAAAAGAGAAAGGACCCAAATAAAATCAGAAACGAGAGAGAAGTAACAACTGATATCACAAAAAATACAAAGGATTATAACAAAGTACTGTGAAAAATTGTATGCCAACAAACTGGACATCCTAGGAGAAATGGATAAATTCCTAGAAACATATAAACTTCCAAAACTGGATCAGGAAGAAATAGAAAATATGAACAGACTGATTAAAAGTAATTAAATTGAAATGATAATAAAAAAACTATCAAACAATGAAAGTCCAGGCCAGACAGACTCACGAGTGAATTCTAGCAAACATTAAAGAAAAGTTAATATCTATTCTCAAACTATTTAAAAAAAAAAAAAAAGAAGAAGAAGAAGAAGAAGCAGAGGAAGGAAAGCTTCCAAACACCTTCCACAAGACCAGCATTGCCCTAATACCAAAACCGGACAAAGACACCACACCCAAAAAGAAAATTTTAGGCCAGTATCTCTGATGAATGTAGGTGTAAAATCCTCAGCCAAATATTAGCAAACTGCATACAACAGTACATTAAAAGTGTCATGCATCACAATCAAATGGGATTTATTCCATAAGTGCAAGGATGGTTTAATATTCACAAATCAATGTGATATCCCACATCAAGAATATGGATAAAAAATATATGACCTCAATAGACAAAGAAAAATAATTTGACAAAATTCAACATTCATTCATTATAAAAATAAAAAACTCTCAGTAAAGTGGGTTTAGAGAGAACATAACTGAACATAATAAAGTTCATATATAAAAAACATCTTATTGGGCTAACATCTTATTTAATGCTGATAAAATGACAGTTTATCCTCTAAAATCAAGAACAAGACAAAGATGTCCATTCTAACCACTTTTATTCAACATAGTACTACACATCCTAACTACAGCAATCAGACAAGAAAAAGAAAAAAGAAGCAGCATCTTGTTAACAAAGAAGAATACTGTCCTATTGTAGATGACAAAATACTATACACAGAAAATCCAAAAGATTCCACCAAAAACTACAAGAAGGTACAAATGAATTCAGTAAAGTTGCAGGATATAAAAATCAGTACTCAGAAATCAGTAACATTTCTGTACACTAATAGCAAAGTAACAAAAGGAGAAATTAAGAAAACAATTTTATTTATAAGTGCACCAAAAATAATAAAATACCTAGGAATAAACCTAACTGAGTGCTGGTATACCTATACTTGGAAAACTATAAAACAATAATGAAAGAAATTGAAGATGACACAAACACATGGATATTCCATGCTCTTGGATTAGAATATTGCTAAAATTCCATATTACCCAAAAATCACCTAAAGGTTCAATTCAATCCCTATCAAAATATTAATAGCATTTTTCACAGAACTAGAACAAATAATAATAAAATTTACATGGAACCACAAAAGACCCCAACTAGTGAAAACAATATTGAGTAAGAAAAAAGCTGAAGGTATCACAATTCCAGATTTCAAGATAAATCACAAAGCTGTAGTAATCAAAACATTGTTATGCTGGCATAAAAATGGACTCATAGATCAAAAGAACAGGATAGAGAGCCCAGAAATATACCAACAATTCTATGGTCACTTAATCTTTGACAAAGGAGGTAAAAAAGTAAAATGGGGAAAAAACAGTCTCTTCAATAAATTTGTGCCAGGAAAACTGGAAAGCTACCTGCATAAGAATGAAACCGAACCACTTCCTAACACAAAATAAACTCAAAATGGATTTGAGACTTAAATTTGAGACCTGAAGCTATTAAACTCCTAGAAGAAAACACAGGCAGTAATTTGACATCAGCCATAGCAACATTTTTCTAGATAGGTCTCCTAAGGCAAGGGAAATAAAAGCAAAAATAAACTATTAGAACTACATGAGAATAAAAGATTTTGACAGCCAAGAAAACCATCAACAAAACAAAAAGGCAACCTGGTGAATGTGAGAAGATATTTACATATGATATATCCAATAAGAGATTTATACCCAAAATATATAAAGATCTTATACAACTCAATACCCAAAATGAAAACAATGCAATTAAAAAGATGGGCAGAGGACCTGAATAGACAGTTTTTTAGAGAAGATATATAAGTGGCCAACAGACATATGAAAAGACGCTCAACATCACTAATCATAAGGAAAATGCAGATCAAAATCACAATGAAGTATTACCTTACACCTGTCAGAATGGCTAGAACCAAAAGATAAAAAATAAGTGTTGCCAAAAATGTGGAGAAAAAGGAATCCTTATGCACTCGGTGAGAATAAAAATTGATGCAGCCTTGAAAAGAGTATAGAAGTTCCTCAAAAATTAAAAACAGAAATGCCATATGATCCAATGATTCCATTACTGGGTGTTTAACTAAGGAAAACAAAAACACTAATTTGAAAAGATATATAAACTCCTATATTTATTGCAGCATTGTTTACAGTAGCTAAGATACAAAAGCAGCCTAAGTGTCTACTGACAGATGAATAGACAAAAATGTGTATATCTCTATATCTCTATAAATAGATATATACATACACATATATATGTACATACACAAACACAATGGTATATTATGTAGCCATAAAGGATGAGCTCATGCAATTTGAAACAACATAGATGGATCTAAAGGGTATTATGTTAAGTAAAATAAGACAGACTGAGAAATACAAATATCATATGATATTTAAAGTGTATGTATGTAGAATTAAAAAAAAAACAAAAACAAAAATGGCGGTGTCTGGGTGATTCAGCTGGTTAAGTATCTGACTCTTGATTTTGGTTCAGGTCATAACTCAGGGTTTTGGGATAGAGTCCCACATCTGGCTCTGGGCTCAAGGCAGAGTCTGCTTGAAATTCTCCCTCTCCCTCTCCCTCTGCATCTCCCGCTATGCTGCCTTGCACACTCTTTCTCTCAAATAAATAAAATTTTTAAAAACAACAACAAACAAATTAACAAACAAAATGAGAATTAGGTCTGTAAATACAGATGAGAAACTGATGGTTGCCTGAGGGAATGGGAGTGGGAGATACAGGCTTCCACTTGTGGAATGAATGAGTCATAGGAATAAAATGCAAAGCATAGGGAATACTGTCAATGATATTACAATAGTGCTGTATTGTGACAGATGGTAACTACACTTGTGGTGAGCACAGCGTAACATATAGAGATATTGAATCACTATGTTGTATATCTGAAACTAATGTAACATTGTATGTTAACTATTTTTTTAAAAAGCATAAAAATAAAACATGGATTTTTCTATTCATTTCTATCTATTCATCCCATTCGACAATTCCTAAAATGAGAGAATTCCTTAAGTAGATTGTTTCTGGTAAATACTACCTAGTAATGTGCCCCCTATTGTTTACAGTAATAGATATAAAATCAGATTCTTCTATCTTAAAAACAGTCGGCCATTATATAAAAGCAGATAATATAATCCTGAAATCCCAGAACATGCTAAATTTGCCAGAGTCCCTTTTAAGTTGCAAGCATAACCAGATACAATCTTTCATATGTGGTCTGACTAGTGTGGAGTTCCCCTGCCCCATACTGCTATCAAATATTAACTTCATAGGACTTTGTAATGTACTCTCAGCATACTAATAAATGAATTCAGTAAAGTTGCAGGATATAAAAACAACACACAAAACTCAATTGAGTTTCTGTACATTAACAATCAATAACTCAAGAAGAAAATTAAGAAAACAATGTCTTTTACAATAGCATTAAAAAGCATAAAATATTTACAGATAAACCTAACCAAGGTGAAAGCCTCATACACTGAAAACCATAGGACATTGATAAAATAAGTTTAAAAAGGCACAAATTAGTGGGCAGATATCCTGTGTTTATGGATTGGAAAACATAATATTGTTAAGCTGTCCATACCACCTCACACATAATATTGTTAAGATGTCCCATACCACCTCACATTTTAGAATGGCTAAAATTGACAACTCAGGAAATAACAGATGTTGGCAAGGATGCAGGGAAAGCAGAACCTTCTTACACTGTTGGCAGGAATGAAAACTGGTACAGACACTCTGGAAAACAGAATGGAGGGTCCTTGAAAAGTTAGAAAGAGAGCTACTCTACAACTCAGCAATTGGACTATTAGGTATTTATCCAAAGGATACAAACACAGTAATTTGAAGGGGCACATGCATCCCAATGTTTATAGCAGCAATGTTTGCAATGACCAAACTATGGAAAGAACCCTGGTGTCTACCAACAGATGAATGGATAAAGATGTAGTATATATATACAATTGGATATTACTCAGTCATCAAAAAATGAGATCTTGGCATTTGCAATGACATGGATGGAACTAGACTGTATTATGCTAAGTGAAAAAAGTCAGAGAAAGACAAATATAATATGATTTCATTCATATGTGGAATTTAAGAAACAAAACAGATGAACATAGGAGAAGTTAAAGAAAAATAAGATAAAAACAGAGAGGGAGGCAAATCCTAAGAGACTTTTAACTACTAGGGAACAAACTGAGGATTGCTGGAGATTGTGGGGGTAGGATGGAGTAACCAAATGATAGGCGTTAAGGAGGGCACTTGATGTAATGAGCACTGGGCGTTATATGCAACTGATGAATCACTAAACTCTACCTCTGAAATTAGTAATACACTATATGTTAATTGATTTTAAATAAATTAAAGAAAAAAAGATGTCCATACTAACCAAAGTGATCTATGGAATCAATGCAATCCCTATCAAATATTTTTGAGTAGAAAAATCTATTCTAAAATTCATATGGAATTTCAAGGAATCAAAACAAGCATTAAAAAGAACAAAGCTGGAGGTCTCACATTCCTGATTCCAAAAAATGTTAACAAACCCACAGTCATTAAAAAGGTGAGGAAATAGCATGAAGACATATAGACCAATGGAAAAGAATAGAAAGCTGAGAAACAAACACTTATGTATATAGTCACCTAATTTTTTACAAAATGTGCCAAGACTACTTAATGGGAAAAGAACAGTCTTTTCTACAAAGCATATTGGGAAAACTGGATATGCACATCCAAAAATAACCAAAACAAAGTTGGACTTAAACTATATACTAAAATCAACTCAAAATGGTTAAAAATCTAAATGAAAAACCCATAAACTATAAAATTCTAGAACAAAACATCAAGAAAATATTCCTGTGCCACATTGGCTGTGGCAATGATTTCTTAGATATAATACTGAAAGCACAGGAAATAAAAGCAAAAGTAGGGAAATGGAAATACATTATACTAAAATGTTTCTGTGCAAAGGACACAATCCATGGAATGAAAAGGCAACAAACCTACGGAGTGGGAGAAAATATTTGCAAATCATGTATCTCATAAGCAGTTGATATCCAGAATATACAAAGAACTCCTACAACTCAGCTACAAAAAAACAAATAGCCTGGTTAAAAACTAGGCCAAAAACCTGAATAGATGTCTTTCCAAAGATAATACACAAATGACCAACAAGCATATAAAAATATCATTAGAGAAATGTGTACCAAAATCACCTCACACCCATTCAGAGGAATATATTAGTGCTGCTGAAGATTTAGATAAAATGGAACCCCTGTGCACTTCTGGTGGGATTGTAGAAGGTCAAAACCCATTATACTGCTAAAATAGTATAACATTCCCTTTAAAAAACTACAAATAGAATTAATGTAAGATATCCGGCAATGTCATCTCTAAATATATATCCAAAAGATTTAAAAACAGGGTCTTGAAGAGATATTTGCACACCATGCTCATCATGGCTTTTTCCACAATAGCCAAGTAGAAGCAACCCAAATACCCATCAAAGGTGAACAATACAATGGAATTTCTTCAGTCTTGAAAAAGAAAACCTGTCACATGAAATTTGAGGGCATTATGCTAAGTGAAATAAGACACAAGAGGACAAATTCTATGTTTCCACTTATATGAGGTATCTGAAACAGAAAGTAGAAGGACAGGTACCAGGGGCTAGGGGGAGGGAGAAACAGGAAGTTTATTAGATGGTATAGAGTTCAGTTTTGCAAGATGAGAAGATGTTACAGAACAATGTGAATATATAGTTCAACACCTCTGGACTGTACTCTTAAAAATGGTTAAGATGGCAAGTTTTACATTATATGTTTTTAAGCACATTTTTCCAAGTTTTTATTTAATTTAATTAATTAGTTATATATAGAAAGAAGATCTATATACGCCAGCCTATATCAAAGAGGTTACTACCTGTGTTCTCCTTGAGGATTCTAATTGTTTCCTGTCTCACATTTAGGTATTTAATCCATTTTGAATTTATTTTTGTATATGGTATAAGAAAGTGGTATAGTTTCATTCTTTCACATGTTGCTGTCCAGTTTTCCCAACACCATTTGCTGAAGAAACTGTCTTTTTCCATTGGACATTCTTTCTTGTTTATAAACATCTTATTAAATATTAAATGCCAGACATTGGTCTAAATCCTACTGGCATAAGAGATGGGTTCTGTCCTGGACAGATGCACACTCTTCTTCCTGCTTTGTCAAAGATTAGTTGATCATGTACTTTTGGGTTCATCTGTGTGTTTTCTGTTTTATTCCCATTGATCTATGTGTTTTTGTGCCAGTACCATACTGACTTAATTACCACAGCTTTGTAATATATCGTGACGTCTAGAATTGTGATGCCTCCAGTTTTACTTTCCCTTTTCAAGACTGCTTTGGCTATTCAGAGTCTTTTGTGGTTCCATACAAATTTTAGGATTATTTGTTTTAGCTCTGTGAAAAATTTTAGCACAACTTTAAAAAAACCCTATTCTATCTGAAGTTCATTTGGACCATGTGCTCATATAATATGCTAATTTATTATGCATGAATTGCTACCCATTCCAATACTGAAACCATGCTTTTTATCCAGGCTGGGACTAGGGTAAAGGTAAATGCCTTAGATGCAAAATTTAATGAGGGGTCAAAGCACTCAGTGAATATGCTAAGTAGCATTTTAATGCATTGTTTTTAAAAACATCAAAATTAATGCTGAAAATGCAATGATGAACAGAATTATCAACACTTAAACTTTGTCACTGTCTTACTAATAAGACTGAATTCATCTGATCAAAACTTCATCCATTTTCCTCATCTGCATCTCAGAACCCAGAATCCACTTTTCCTTTACTCCTATCTCTGAGATATTCTCCCTGGAAGAATTTGGTATACTTGGACTCATCTTCTGTCCCAGTATAAGTCTTTCCCTTATTTTTGTTGATGTTCCTACCACACTCCCAGATACTCAAGAATTTGCGTCTTAATCTGCTGAATATATCTGAATCTGTGTCTTAAATCTGCGGCTAGTAAGCCCATCTCTTTAGTCAACAGGTATAACCATTAAACTGTAAATTCTAATTCTAATTTTGGATTCTAACACAATTCAACATTTCTGTTCCTGCTGATGCTCTCTCCTTATTTTACATAACAGTTGCGTTTGCAACCACTTTTATCAAAACAGTTTTCAATCTATTGCCAGTTAAAGACTGTTAAAGTACCTCCTTTACCATGCCCTGACTTCACTGCTACAGTGCAATCTCTGGTAGGAATTTTTCTCTTCAGTGCTAACCACTTCCCAAGAGCCAACCAATTCTTCTGTTAAATCTTCACTGATAAGTAAAACTGGAAATACTCCCCCTGCTTCTATAGGACTATGGAATTTTTGCACTGTCCCATGTGATTTAAATCTCTAGTTTTGATCTCATTCATTTCATCTCTTAATAAGAAATCTCTTATAAATTGTAAGCTCCCAAAAAACAAGGTCCATGTATATAATATATACTTTCAATGTCAAGCAAAGTGTTGAAACTTCCTCTGTGTGTGTGTGTGTGTGTGTGTGTGTGTGTGTACGTGTATGAGAGAGAGACAGAGAGAGAAAAACAGAGAAAAGAGAGATGAATGAGCAAATAATCACTTTGAATCTCCTTATCGAATAGTTACCCCACATTATAGATTATATAGCACTAGCCATTTAAGTGCTGTGTAGAGTAGTTCATGAAACTTCAGAAATAAAATGTCTCCCTAGGGAATTAAACATTTTTTATTTGTTTACAGGTTAGAAAGCTAAAATGTTTTAAAATGTTCCACATGTTTTCAGCCCAAGGGAAACACTAGAGTGCAACCAAATATATTAAGAGTGTCACTTTAAAATAAAGCAGATTTTTTTAGGCTTAGGATGATTATCTCAAGTATGCTTCTGAGAATGTGATATAATTTTTACATTAATGGAATTAATGTAAAATAATATCCTACTAAAATGTTACTTTGACATATTATCACATAATACCCATGATTATAACTAAAAAAACAAAATTTTTTATCTTTTACAGTAATAAGTGGACTTATACTGAAGCTGGAGAAATAGCTTTTCTTATATCTCAGATATTCCAGAAAAAAAAAAAAAAAACTCCTAAAAAGAGAGACATCCAGAAAATACCTTATAGACTTCCAGTTGCAGTTTTAAGAAACATCCAATTATCTGACAAGTCTTCCCTGAGTTGCCCTACTGAGCAGTCCTCCAGGTTGGGAGCTATGTAGAGTACCAGGAAACCATGACTCCTGCTTTCAAAGAAACTACCATTTGGGGCAAACAAAAGCCTTTTAAATTATGTAAAAAATAAAGTACAACATAACACACAAAGCTATTTCTCATTTAAAAGCTCTCCAAGAAATTTTTGAAATACAGTGAGGATCCCCTATTTTAGGGAGGTGCAGGTTTCCCACTTGGGTGTGTAAGAATTGGTCAATAACCTTGTTAAAACTACATATGGCTTGTCCAGATGTTAAATAAATCTCAGTAATCTGCAATATTAAGAAATTCCAGCACTTCTTTTTTAGATGATTGAACAAAATGTCACATTGAGAATACGTCCCTAGGACCAGAATTGAGTGCAAAAGCAATTCCACTTAAGGCCATGATGGAATATCTGGTACTAGACTTACTTTCTAACTATATATAATTGGACAACTGGGAAAAATAAATAAGAAAATTGTTTTTTAACATCAGCTAATAGGGGTGGCTAGACATTCCTTAAAGAAGAAAAATGGAAAAGGTGAGCCCCTTATTTACCCTGGCTTTATGCTTAAAGGCACTTTCTGAGCCCCGGTGCCCAGAGGAGGATCCCAACTACAGCACAGAGATTTGACTTAATAAGATGCAGAGATTGGAGATGGGAAGAACAAGACATTTAGAATTTGTGAATAAAGTACCAGAAAAGAGGAAATTTTAGAGAAACTACACCAGCAATCTTAATAGGGCTTCCATTAAGTCTTTGACTTAAAATAAAATTTTGGATATTATATATAATATCCAAAAAAATTTTTGGATATTAACCCTGTATTCAGATATATAATTTTCAAATAATATACTTTTGATAGGAGTTCTAGCTGAAGAGGAGAGATATAAAGGAGAGTGAAAAAGTTTTGAAAAAAGTATGGCCAAAATTTTCTAAATTTGATAAAAACTATAAACTCACAGATTCAAAAGTTTAATGAACTCTAAGCTACATAAACAGAGAATGAGATCAAGTTACAGCACAATCAAACTGATTAAAACCATAACAAAGCAAAAGCCAGAAAAAGTAATGTCTGAGTAAAAGAATCACTTCTTATAAATAAAAAAAGTTTATAAAATTCTCATAAGAAACAATGTAAGCTAGAAGACCATGATATGGCATTTTCTAACATGCTAAAAAAACAAAACAAAACAAATCAAATCAAATTTGTTAACTAAGATTACATTAGAGAATTCAATTTGCTACTATTTTGTTAAGGATGTTTTGCATTTGTATTTATAATGAATATTGGTAATTTTTTTGTAGTGTCTTTGTTAGGTTATAATAAAAAGGTTATACTTGTTCAAACAAGTTAGTATTTTTTCCTTTTTAAATTTTTATTTGTGTAATACTGATATGTCTTTCTTAGAAGTTTGATGGAATTTGCCCATGACCTGTAGTTCTCTTTGTGGGGAAAGTTGTGAAGACATAATAATCAGGATAGTGTGATACTGGCAGAAAAATATAGGCACAATGATGAGGGAACAACATATAGTCCAGAAATAGGCATATCTATTATGGACAATTGATTTTTGACAAAATAACCAATGTAAAGTGTCAGTGGGGCTAAGGTAGTCATTTAAACAAACCATTTGATCAACACCATATATATATATAGGGGGGGGAAACCCTTGATTCTTACATTATACACAAAATACCTTTAAATGGATAATGGACAAATGTAAAAGCTGTAACTATAAAACTTTAGAAGAAATTCACTTTGGAGCACATAAAGATCTTATATATAGGTCACCAAAAGAAGTGTAAATGATAAAAAGTGGAAAAATGTGACTTTACCAAAATTAAAATTTCTGTTCTTAAAAAAGATGAAGACCTAAACCATAAAACTCCAAGAAGAAAGCATAGATGAAAAACTCTTTTTATTAAATATTTTTTTAAAGTAATCTCTATACCCAACATGGGACTCAAACTCATGACACTGAGATCAAGAGTCACAGGCTACAGAGACTGACCCGACTAGGCCTCCTAGTGAAAAATCTCTTTGACATCAGTCTTGGCAATGAGTTTTTGGATTTGACATCAAAAACAAAAAAGAACAGGGGCGGTGGCTCAGTGGGTTAAGCCGCTGCCTTTGGCTCAGGTCATGATCCCAGGTCCTGGGTTCAAGCCCTGCATCGGGCTTTCTGCTCAGCAAGGAGCCTGCTTCCTCCTCTCTCTCTGCCTGCCTCTCTGCCTGCTTGTGATTTCTCTCTGTCAAGTAAATAAATAAAATCTTAAAAAAAAAAAAAAGAACCATGAACCCCATTTAATAAAGCCAGTTTAGCTGCTTCATCTCAATGTACAAGCTGTCAGCAATAAACACTAAAACTGAATCCCCTATATGGCACTTTTCCTCACAAAGGCCAACTCACTGTATGGTGGTAAGTTTATTCTTTTTGGCCTCTCCCATGAGAAACCAATTCTTTCTCACACAAAAAAAAATACAATTGCAGGTATAGGCTCAACTGTCTCTCCCTGTAGAACTTGAGCCAGGACCATTATCCATAGGTTTAGAGAGTGCCTAATTCACAAGCCTAGAATCCCGCAACACAAAGCCTTCGACCAGGGCACCCACTTCACAATGAAAGAGTTGAATAAGTGGGCTCACATTTATGAGCTCCATTGGTTTTGTGACATACCATACCAGTTGCTGTAATAAACACTGGAGTGATCCTGCTGAACTTGCAGCTAAAGCTCCCACTCAGAGACAATAGCTTCAAGAATGGTAGACTATCCTTCAGAATACAGTATACAAACTATAGCTAAAATCTCTGTGTGGCTGCTTGTCTAGAAGAAAAACACTCTGGGTCCAGGAACCAGAGGGTGGAAGTATCAGTAGTTCCACTCACCATTGCTCCCAATGACTCACTGGGGGAATTTTTTCTCATCACACTTCTCTGGTTTCTGTACAATTAGAGGTTCTGATCCCTAAAGAGGGGTGAACCCTTGCCAAAAGACATAGTGAGGGTCTTCTTGAACTATAAGTTGTGGCTGTCCTTTGGGCATTTTGAACTTCTCTTGTTTGGAAGCCAGCAAGTAAGAAAAGGAGTTGAAATCTTGGAAGGAATAATTTACCTTGGTCACAAAGAAGAGGTAGAGTTGCTTTTACAAAATGGGAAAGAATGTATAAAACTCAGTTTATCCACTTGGGTATCTCTTGGGACTTCTTGCCCAATTATAACGGAATGGATACATGCCTAAAAAATGGGTAGTTTTCAAGGACTGAAATTCTTCAGGAATGACAGTTTAGGTCACACCAGCAGGTAAGCCAACAAGATATGCAGATAAAAACCTAAGAGTGAGGATGATTTAGAATAGATAGCAGTGGAAGGAGATAGTGAGTACAGGTGTGGGCCCCAAAACCAACTTCAATGACAGTCTGCAGGTTCACTAAAGCCTCTCTTCTAAGTTCCCCCTCAAGAAAAAAGACCTCTATGTGGAGCTTCTCCATGAACATCTATGGAAAAGTGTAATTATAATGTCTAAGTTGTGGACAGTGGTAGTCATGGAGGTATGCCACTCATCTTTTTTCATGAAAGCACTTGCTATGAAAAGTATAATTAACTTCCAGGTATAGCCCCTTCCATATCCTGCTGCAGGTCAAAAAACTTTTTAGCCAGAAAGCTAGGGTTAGTGTAGAACTCACCTTCTTTATTCCCCTTCCTTCAGTGAGTACAGTCTCACACTGCCTGCTGTCCAAAGTCTGAAAATAGCTGTCTTATTTCATCCAGTTTTTTAGTTGTTTTACATAGAAGAATAATTTCTATATCAATTTGTCAGAAACAGAAAGCTGGTGAAATTTTAATACTATACTTCATAATAGCTTTCTCAGAAATCATATTATGTCCAAATGCATTCAAATTATAGTACAGAAGGAAATCCCCAAGTATTAAGTCTACTTTGGTTGCTTTGACTCATATAAATTCTAAAACATTTCTTATCCCTAAGCCTAGGCTTAGATGAACATTAGGATAATTTGAACACACCATACCACTTTATAACTGAAAATTATTTGGATAAATCCTACTGTTAATATAATATCTAATAATACCCACAGCTTAAGATTTCACAGAGATGCTTGAACTTAACACACATATATCTTTTTAGAATGTATATATCAAAGTTTTAAAGAAAATGACCTAATTCAAATTGATTTACAAGTCCACCAAATAACAGCTGGAATTTTTTCAAAGGATCATAATGGCACACGATGGAGCTTAAATGCAGCCCTATGAAATTTCAGTGTTTGTTAGATCATTAAACATTCACAGAACAGAAAAACTGATTTGGAAGGAAATCTAAAGATCACCAACCTAATTTCTCTATCTTATTTTTATTTTTCAATATTTTGAGGTTTTCTGGTTTTGACTTTGTGTTTAGCTAAGAAGTTGTGAAACATCTCATTAAGAATTGATAACTAGATAATATTTTATATAAAAACCCTAATAGAGCACCTGGGTGGCTCAGTTAAATGTCTGCCTTCAGCCCAGGTCATAATCTCAGGGTCTGTGGACTGTTCCCCACATCTGGCTCCCTGCTCAGGGGAGTGTCTATTTCTCCCTCTCCTTCTGCCCCTCCCCCCTGCTCCCACTCTCACTCTCTCTCACAAAACAAACAAAAAAACAACCCTTATAGTGTTATTATAAATGAATAAACTAAGTCCCAAAGTAGTTTCAGTGATTTGTATAATCTGACAAATGTAGTTAGTAACCCAACTAAAACCCCTGACCCCTTGACTAGTGTCCTTTCCCTAATTACTACACTGTCAAAAGAAAACAAAAACAGGCAATGTCTTATATAACAAACATTTCCCTCAATAGATTCTTGGAACCAATTTTTTTAAAAAAATTTTAATTAACATATAATGTATTTTTAGCCCCAGGGGTACAGGTCTATAAATCACCAGGTTTACACTTCACAGCACTCACCATAGTGCATACCTTCCCCAATGTCCATAACCCAACCACCCTCTCCCTACCCCCTCCCCGCTGGCAACCCTCAGTTTGTTTTGTGAGATTAAGAGTCTCCTATGGTTTGTCTCCCTCCCGATCCCATCTTGTTTCATTTATTCCTTTCCTACTCCCCAAGACCCCCACATTGACTTTCAACTTCTTCATATCAGGGAGATCATATGATAATTGTCCTTCTCTGATTGACTTATTTTGCTAAGCATAATCATAATACCTTCTAGTTCCATCCACATCATCGTAAATGGCAAGATTTCATTTCTTTAGATGGCTGCATAGTATTCCATTGTATATATATATACACCACCTCTTCTTTATCCAGTCATCTGTTGATGGACATCAGGTTCTTTCCTTTGTTTGGCTATCGTGGACATTGCTGCTATAAACATTCGGGTGCTTGTGTCCCTTTGGATCATTACATTTGTATCTTTAGGGTAAATACCCAGTAGTGTGATTGCTGGGTCATAGGGTAGATCTATTTTCAACTTTTTGAGGAACCTCCATGCTGTTTTCCAGACTGGTTGCACCAGCTTGCATTACCAATGTGTAGGAGGTTTCCCCTTTCTCTGCATCCTCGCCAGCATCTGTCATTCTTTGACTTGTTAATTTCAGCCATTCTGACTGATGTGAGGTGGTATCTCATTGCGGTTTTGATTTGTATTTCCCTGATGCCGAGTGATGTGGAGCACTTTTTCATGTGTCTGTTGGCCATCTGGATGTATTCTTTGCAGAAATGTCTGTTCATGTCCTCTGCCCATTTCTTGATTGGGTTGTTTGTTCTTTGGGTGTTGAGTTTGATAACTTCTTTATAGATTTTGGATACTAGCCCTTTATCTGATATGTCGTTTGCAAATATCTTCTTCCATTCTATCAGTTGTCTTTTGGTTTTGTTAACTGTTTCCTTTGCTGTGCAAAAAATTTTGATCTTGATAAAATCCCAATAGTTCATTTTTGCCCTTGCTTCCCTTGCCTTTGGTGATGTTCCTAGGAAGAAGTTGCTGCAGCTGAGGTCGAAGAGGTTGCTGCCTGTGATCTCCTCAAGGATTTTGATGGATTCCTTTTTCACATTGAAGTTATTCATCCATTTTGAGTCTATTTTCATGTGTGGTATAAGGAAATGGTCCAGTTTCATTTTTCTGTATGTGGCTGTCCAATTTTCCCAGCACCATTTGTTGAAGAGACTGTCTTTTTTCCATTGGACATTGTTTCCTGCTTTGTTGAAGATTAGTTGGCCATAGAGTTGAGGGTCTATTTCTGGGCTTTCTATTCTGTTCCACTGATCTATGTGTCTGTTTTTGTGCCAGTACCATACTGTCTTGATGATGACAGCTTTGTAATAGAGCTTGAAGTCTGGAATTGTGATGCCACCAATTTTGGCTTTCTTTTTCAACATTCCTCTGGCTATTCGAGGTCTTTTCTGGTTCCATAAAATTTTAGGATTATTTGTTCTATTTCTTTGAAAAAAATGGATGGGACTTTGATAGGAATTGCATTAAATGTATAGATTGCTTTAGGTACCATAGACATTTTCACAATATTTGTTCTTCCAATCCATGGGCATGGAACATTTTTCCATTTCTTTGTGTCTTCCTCCATTTCTTTCATGAGTTCTTTAAAATTTTCTGAGTATAGATTCTTTGCCTCTTTGGTTAGATTTATTCCTAGGTATCTTATGGTTTTGGGTGCAATTGTAAATGGGATTGACTTCTTAATTTCTCTTTCTTCTGTCTTGTTGTTGTATAGAAATGCAACTGATTTCTGTTCATTGATTTTATATCCTGACACTTTACTGAATTCCTGTACAAGTTCTAGCAGGTTTGATGGAATCTTTTGGGTTTTCCACATAACGTACCATATCATCTACAAAGAGTGAGATCTTGACTTCTTTGCTGATTTGGATGCCTCTAATTTCCTTCTGTTATCTGATTGCTGAGGCTAGGACTTTTAGTACTATGTTGAATAGCAGTGGTGATAATGGACATCCCTGCCGTGTTCCTGAACTTAGCAGAAAAGCTCTCAGTTTTTTTCCATTTCATAGATGGTTTTGATAATAATGAGGTATGTACCCTCTATCCCTACACTTTGAAGAGTTTTGATCAAGAAAGGAGGCTGTACTTTGTCAAATGCTTTTTCAGCATCTATTGAGAGTATCACGTGGTTCTTATTCTTTCTTTTATTAATGTATCACATTGATTTGCGGATGTTGAACCAACCTTGCAGTCCTGGAATAAATCCCACCTGGTCATGGTGAATAATCCTTTCAATGTTCTGTTGGATCCCATTGGCTAGTATTTTGGTGAGAATTTTCGCATCTGTGAACCAATATTTTAACTTAAGATATCTGCTTCTCATACCTTATTTCAAAACAAATACTGTCTTAACAGAAGTGGTAAAAATTAAGCTTCCTCTTTTCTTTTACATCCAGATGTTATTTCCAGACAATAAGATTTGCTAAGTGAAGGGATTTGAAAAAGCAAAGGAAGTACATTTGAATTCTAGGGAACGTTCACAAAACGTGAAAATAAAGATAAAATTGTATTAAAATAATACTAAAATTTGTATGAAAACACAAAATGCTCCAAATAGCTAAGCAATCTTGAAAAGAAGAAAAAAATGGAAGCATCATAATTTCAGTTCAAGTTATATTACAAAGCTGTAGTAATCAAAACAGTATGTTACTGGTACAAAAATAGACTCATAGATCAATGGTTCAGAATAGAGACCCCAGAAATAAGCCCATGATGTTATGGTCAATTAATCTTTGACAAAGGAAGGAAGAATATGCAATAGGAAAAAGTTTCTTCAACAAATGGTTTCAGGAAATCTGGACAGCTACATGGAAAAAAATGAAACTGGACCACTTTCTAACACCAGTCCCAAAAATTAATTTGAAATGGATAAAAGACCTAAATGTGAGACCTGAAACCATAAAAATTCTAGAAGAGAGCACAGGCAGTAATTTCTCTGACATTGGCCATAGCAACATTTTTCTAGAAAGATCTCCTGTGGCAGGGAAAACAAAAGCAAAAATAAACTATTGAGACTACATTTCTGTTCAGCAAAGGAAACCATCAACAAAAGTAAAAAATAACCTGCTGAATGGGAGAAGATATTTGTAAATGACATATATAATAAGGGTTTCATATCCAAAATACATAAAAAAAAACTTACACAACTCAACACCAAAAAACAAATAACCCAATTTAAAAATGGCAGAAAAGGGGCACCTGGGTGGCTCAGTGGGTTAAAGCCACTGCCTTCGGCTCAGGTCATGATCCCAGGGTCCTGGATCAAGCCCCGCATCGGGGCCTGCTTCCTCCTCTTTCTCTCTGCCTGCTTCTCTGCCTACTTGTGATCTCTCTCTGTCATATAAATAAATAAAACCTTTAAAAAAAAAATGGCAGAAGAAATGGATTGCTCCAAAGACATACAGATAGCCAACAGACCAATGAAAACATGCTCAGCATCACTCATCAGTGGGAAATGCCAATCAAAACCATAAGATATTAGCTCATTTAGCCACCTGTCAGAATGGCTAAAATAAAAAACAAAAGAAACAAGTGTTGTTGAGAATGTGGAGAAAAATAAATCCTCATTCACTATTGATGGGAATGCAAACTGGTTCAGTCACAGAAGAAAACAGTATACAGGTTCCTCAAAAAAATGAAAAATGGAACTATCACACGATCCAGTAATTCCACTATTGAGTATTTACCCAAAGAAAATGAAAACACAAATTCAAAGAGATCCATGCACCCTGATGTTTATTGCAGCGTTATTTTCAATAGCCAAGATACAAAGCAACTCAAGTGTCCATCCACAGGTGAATGGATAAAGTTGTGGTATACCTACACAATGGAGTATTACTCAGCCAAAAAAGGAATGAAATCTTACCCATTTAAACAACATAGATGGATCTAAAGGGGATAATGCTAAGTGAAATAAATGAGTCAGACAAATACTGTTTGATTGCACTAATAGATGGCATTTAAGAAATAAATGAACAGAGAAAGAAGGAAGCAAAAAACCTCTTAAATATAGGGAATGAACTGGTGGTTACTGTAAGGTGGGTTGTAAAATAGATGAAGGGGATTAAGAGTACACTTATTGTGATGAGCACTGAGTGAAGTATAAAATTGAATCACTATATTACACACTTGAAACTAAAATAACACTATGTTAATCATACTGGAATTAAAAAAAATAAATTTTAAGAAAAATGTTAACAATTGTAGAATTTGGATGAAAGAGATTACAGAAATTCTTTGTGTTATTCTTGTACCATTTGTGTGTGTGAAATTATTTCAAAATAGTATAAAAACAGCAGTATATTGAAACTAACAAATTGTGTTGAGTCAAGGAAAGAAAAAAGTTCAAAATGGGGAAATATATGCATATAAAAATAAGTCAAATATATTTAAGAAAAGAGAAAATCTATCCACACACACCATCTCAATAGATCTGGTAAAAAAAAAAAAATTAAATATTGGGTTATGGACACTGGGGTGGGTATGTGCTATGGAGAGTGCTATGAAGTGAGTAAGCCTGATGAATCACAGACCTGTACCCCTGGGGCTAATAATACATTATATGTTAATTTAAAAAACTTTTAAAAAAATTAAATAATGGATGTTTAGCAATATTCAACATCCATGTCTTTAAAATTCACTCAATTCTACTCCTGATGCCAAGAGTAGAATTACACTATATGTTAACTTACTAGAATTTAAACAAAAATTTGAAACAAAATAAAATAAACTACCTTGGTTAAGTGGAAATAGAAACTACACACTTAATGTATCATCTAAAAGTGAAATTCAGCCTCAAGTGTATACTAAAATTAAAAAAAAAAAAGATGTGAGCAAAGGGGGAGGGGTAGAGGGAAAGGGAGAGAGAATCTCAAGCAAGCTCTATGCTGAGCACGGAGCCCTACACAGGGCTTGATCTCAGAACGCAAGATCATGATCTGAGCCAAAATCAAGAGTCTGAGGCTCAACTGACTGAGCCAACTAGGCACCCTTTAAGCACCCCTTGAATCCAAATTTGAGTGCAATGCTTCTATGTTTTCATATCTCTAACTTCCTCAGCTCAGTTTATTTGCTTTGTAAAATAAGTTTTCATCTGTTTTGTACCTTCCAAAAATGTGCTAAAATTCCTCAGTAACTCCAATTCCTTAGTAACTCCAAGGTCTCATCCCATGTTTACCATGGGTTTATTTTTCAATGTATTTTCAAATTGATGGCATGGATGTATAGAGGATAGCATGGATTTTTGTTAAGGCATTTAACAAATGACTACCTTAACTTGAATAGTTTTTTTTGTTGTTGTTGTTATCTCTATTTGCTTCTCTAGATAGTAATCATCTTATAAAAATATTTTTTAAAGTCAATTTTTCTTATAATATTGAAGAGCAGGTATTTATCTATGTAACTATCTGTGTCTATCTTAGGTAGTATAGAAGTCTTGGATCACTGATAAAAGCCTGTCCTAGACCATGGCCTCAAAAGATTGGTGAGGGGACGCCTGGGTGGCTCAGTTGGTTAAGCAGCTGCCTTCGGCTCAGGTCATGATCCTAGTGTCATTGGATCGAGTCCCACATCGGGCTCCTTGCTCGGCGGGGAGCCTGCTTCTCCCTCTGCCTCTGCCTGCCATTCTGTCTGCCTGTGCTCGCTCTCTCTCCCTCTCTCTCTGACAAATAAATAAAATCCTAAAAAAAAAAAAAAAAGACTGGTGAGGACAGGAAGGTGTGAATATAAACAAAGGAAATATAAGTGGCCAACCTCCCACTAATGACCTAACTAAAATTCTAAATCATATAAGGATATCTGATAAGGCAACAATATAAATAATTGGAGCTTGTAAAACTCAAATAAGAGGAAAGAGATTTTAAAATAAGCATGCCTGAACCATGAGAGACTGTGGACTCTGAAAAACAATCTGAGGGCTTTGGAGGGGATGGGGTTGGGGGTTGGGTGAGCCTTGTGGTGGGTATTATGGAGGGGAAGTATTGCATGGAGCACTCGGTGTGGTGCATAAACAATGAATTCTGGAACACTGGAAAGAAATTTAAAAAATAAATAAAAATTTAAAAAAAAAAATTAAAAAAAAAATAAGCATGCCTGAAATTCACAGAGAGGTCAACAGGGAATATTAACACTACCTCTGTTATAAACAGATGAAAATGTTGGATAAATGAGATAAAAAAAGAAAACATAGTAACCTAGCCTAGCAGGAGCTAAACTGTGACTTTACTAGAATGCTAATACAGAAGCAGAAAGTAAAGAGTTTGGCTTCTGGAAGGTGAAAGGAACTAAAACAGCACAGCAAGAAATGGTGAAATAGGCAGAGGAAGCCAGAAGTGAAGCAACAATATTTAAAGGGTAAAAAGTCTTGGGGGTCTGGTGGCTCAGTCAGTTAAGTGTCTGCCTTTGGCTGGAGTCATGATCCCAGGGTCCTACAATCAAGTCTTGCACTGGGCTGTTGCTTAGTGGGGAGTCTGCTTCTCTTTCTCCCTCTCCCACCTGTGCTCTCTCTCCCATACACACATACATACATACACACACAAATAAATAAATAAATCTTTAAATATTTTTTTAAATTAAAAAAAAAAATTTAAAAAGGGTGAAAAGTCTCACCAGATTTCTAGAATACTGACAGCGTTTTGATAGGGAGACAACACGCAGTTCACATTTTAGAAATGGAGCCAAACTACTTGCTGTTCCCATGAGTGCCTCTGTCAGAACCCAGATTCCCACAGGGCTGGTCATGCCAAGCCATGATTATTTAGCCTTATTGTGCACTGTAAAGAGGGATTTACTAATCAACATACTAACAAGATAGCTCATTTTACATTTTTAGGTAATCAAGAAGCAATTAATTTGTAATGCTGACAAACCAGGACAAATGACCAGATGGCAGGTACACAAGGCTTGCTGGACTGGCATGCATAGGGAAAAATCTCTGGAAGTCAGGATCAGTAGCAGGCTTGCATGGCCTCCATTGCCTGTCACAAGATTGGCAGCACAGAGCAACCTGTCAGGACCAGTCACCAGTCTCCATGAGGGGGAGCCTGACAGTTGGGCCATGGGGCTTCCAGATAGTTCATTGAAAATCTCTACTCATTCCTCTGATATTATCTCAGGTTGTAATATCACATCAATACAGTGTGACAGAATGTGGATCCATTCAGGGACATTAGTGTCCCTGTTGGAGGGAAACAAATATTTCCCCTCCAGGAATGAGACATCTTCTGCCAGGAAGTAGAGGCCCACCACTCCCAGGAATGCATCCACCAAGACTCAAGGATACTGTTGATCCCTCTTAAGTCACGTTTTCCCCTGAAATGTGTCTTGTGAAACTGTGTAGAGTGTGAACTTTTGTTCCCTCTGCTGTATTAATTTTAGCTAATAAATGCACAAATGTACAAAGCAATTAAACTGTAGGGGGAAAAAAATGACCTACAGTGTTGGACATCAGGACAGGTTTCTCCTGGAGTGCTATTGAATGTAGGAAGATATGAAGGAGCTTCTGGGATGCTGCTAACATTCTCTTTCTGGATCTGGATGCTAGTTACCCAGGTGAGCTTAATCTGAAAAGCTATCGAACTGTGCACTTATAATTTTTAGACTTTGATTTGCAGAATTTATTTTTCAACATAAAATTTACATTAAAAAATAAATCTTCCACATCTAGGTGAGATAAAATGCTGAGCAAGGGAAAACACTTTCACCAAGATCAAGTAGGGGAAAAAAGAAAACAAGTGCTGTGGATTGTAGCAAATCAGGTATGTTAACATTAGTTAGTTCATAATGTTACTTATTTTTAAAGATAAATAGTCCTATGGAGCAAAAAGATTTAACTATTTTAAATTTGTATGCCCCTAATACAATTTCTTCTAAATAAATGATGAAAATAGTTATGAAATAGTTATGAAAACTGACAAAAATAAAAAATACATATTGACAAAAAAGCAGGGAGAAATAGATAAATCATCTAAAATTAAATTGGAGATATTTTAATAAACCACTTTGTTATTGACAAACTAAGCTTAAAAGATTTTAGAAATACAATGAATTAACATATATGTTATGAATTAATCATATTATGTTGAATCATAATATAATGTTATGAATTAACAATTTATGAAAATCATTGCATCAATAACTGCCGTTTATACATTCTTTTCAACCATAAAAGGAACTTTTTATAAAAATTGACCTTAAACAGGCCATAAAGTAAAGAAACAAATTGAAAAGGATAAAAGTCATTCAACACATGGCTTTCTGACCATAATGCAATTTTGCTAAAATTCAGGAATACAAATATAACTAGACAATAGGAAATAAACTTCTAATAATTCATGGTCAAAAGAGAAATCCTAATGGAGATTAGCAAAGATTTTGCTTTGAAACATAAGGAAAGCATTATATATAGACATTAATCTGCACTACATTAACATGGATGAATCTTACACAGCTAATGTATGAAAGAAGCAATATGCAATAATGTGTCCCTTGATACCACTCCGAAAATTCAAACATGGGCATTAACAAAAAAGTTTGTAAAAAATATATAAATAATATTCAATACCTTTGAAAAATTCAACAGAATATAGCTTCTTATAGGAAAATGTCTTAAAATTGCAATTAATAGTAATTAATAAAATATCAGCCCAAACCATTATATAAACAAATTTGACTAAAAAAAAAAAAAAAAAAAAAAACAAGAACTCCCAACTCCAAATTTAACACTCTTTTAGGGAATACAAAAAATAAATAAATAAAATTTTAAAAACAACATTATTCAACTCTAATAATATACTACTATAACCACAAATGGTAACATAAATAGTACAAGATAATAAAACTACAGACCAATGTCACTTATAGACATAACTGTCTAAATAAAATACTAAAAATCTGAAGCCAGCAATATATAAAAGAGATAATACCTCATACCAATGTGTGTTTTTATAAGGGAAAATTTGGATTTAAGCATGTTAAAACTTGCAAAACCCATTTAATAAAATTCAACATTAATAAGGAAAAGTCTTTATAAATGTAGATAAGAAGAGAGCTCTCTTAACAGGATCAAGGGTGTCCACCAAAAGCTGCCATTAACACTGCAGCCGAGGGTAAAATCGGTAATAAGGACCTAGGTTTTAATTCTATAATTGTACTAGAGATCCTAGCCAATTTAGATTAGAAAAAGGAATTAAAGAGCATAAAAAATAATTCAAGAAATAAAAATGTCATAATTTATAGATGATGTAACAGGGAAAAACAAAAAAGATTTTACAGAAAAAATATTATAATTAGCAATACTGTTAGATAGGATTCTAGTCAATAACTAGGGAGTAACTGTAATTCAAACTGCTATTTACTTTAAAATGTAAATGTATTTGAGAAATGTGACTCAGAAAAGATATCATTTGCTATAACAAAAGTTAATTTTTATCCTTTAAATATTATTTCAGAAAATAGAAAAGAAACGAATGGTGCTCAGTTCATTTAATGAGGCTTGTGTACTCTTGATTCTAAAACCAGAACAACTTAAGAAAAAAGTTATTGGCCTATTTCATACAGATATGTAGATGTAAACATTCTAAATAAAATATTTTCTATATAATGTGTCAGTATCTTAGAAATAATTTTTTTTTAAAGATTTTATTTATTTATTTGACAGAGAGAGATCACAGTAGACAGAGGCAGGCAGAGAGAGAGAGAGGGAAGCAGGCTCCCTGCCGAGCAGAGAGCCCGATGCGGGACTTGATCCCAGGACCCTGGGATCATGACCTGAGCCGAAGGCAGTGGCTTAACCCACTGAGCCACCCAGGCGCCCCAGAAATAATTTTTGTTATCAATAGCATTATCCCTAGAAACAAAAGATGGTTCAGATTAGGAAGAAAAAAGGTGACCATTGAAATTCATGACTTTAAATACCCTAATAGGAAAATCATATTTTCTCAATAAATGTAGAAAACATTTCATAAAGTTTAATACTTACTGTGCAAAAGAAAAAACTCATGAGAAACTTGGAAAAGAAAGAAACTTAGTATATTAAAGATTAATACTGAGAACACTCAGTAAATATTATATTTAATAGAAAACTGTTGGAATAATTTTGTCTAAGAGGAAAAATTACAATGTCCACTGTTAATTTCACTGTCTATTGGGGAGTTAGCTGACCTCTACCCCCATCTCCCAAAAAAGGCAGACAAGACCTATGAGAATTAGAAAATGTTATGCAACACATATCCCATCATGGTCACTGTCTCTTTACAACAGAATTTGGGACATACTCCCCCCCAATATATGTGTAGCTGGATTGAGGAGTAAGTTCTACTGGCGAAAGGGAAAATTTTAAAGGCATGCATCAAAAGAGAGGAAGGGATAATGTTCTAATATTTTTATTTTCTGTACTTGTTCTGAGTCTATCTTCCTCTTAGATCTCCTTTCCCATCTGGCAAACCTAAATGTAAGAGCAGCCCTAAGCTTTGGGAGATAATTAATCCAGTTGGATATGAGGTAAACTGGACTTGGATGCAACTGTTACTTGGTGTTGCCTGGGAAAGGGGGTTGCCTGCAACAGGGCAAGAAACTCTTTCCTAGTCCAGAGCAAAAAGCAAGGTCTGATAGAGAACTAAGCTTAAGTGAAGTCTCTCTAGGGGTCTTACAGGCCCAGGCTAGATTCTCATAGCTTTAGCTTCGTCTCTTCTTATTGACTCAAATGCTGACTTTACGCCCCATGGTACAGTGACCTCTTGTAATAATGAGGATGAAAGCAATGCTGTGACAACGAGTGACATGAAGACAGAAGTCTGGTCTGCAATGAAGCCACTGAGCTGCTAAACCAGTCCTTAGGCTGTCTCCCTCTAAGCTCCGTATAGCAAATAAATCCTTTAATTTTTTTAGCCACTGTAATATAATCTTAGCATGTAGCAGAACCTAAAATTAATGTGTACAATTGTCTATAAAAAAAAAGATACTCAAGCGACCAACTATTAAAATAAGGGAATCTGTTAAGAGTTCTGAACAAAAGATCAACATAGAAAACTCAATAGTATTCTTATATAAAAGTAACACATATTTAAAATGTAATATAAAAAGTACGCATCATCAATAGCAATAAAATATTGTTCATTATGTTGGAATAAAATCAATAAAGTAGAATAAAATCACAGAAGAATGCTTGAAACATTCAAAAAAATTACCAAAAGAATAAAAAAATGTTAACAATATTGTGAAATTTCTTTCCAAATCAACCTCTGAAATCAATGAAATTTCAACAAAAAGATCAACAAAACCTTACATGAATTTATAACAGATGATCTTAAAAATTCATATGGAAACATTAAAAGTCCAATAAAGTTTTTTGAAGATGATCAAGACTGACAATCTATAGTAATCAAAGCAATATTCTTATAAAGACAGACAAAATGATCACTAAAATGAAATGGAGCCCAGAAATAATTCTTACATCAAACACAAATATTAATTTTATGTGGCCTATTAACCAGAGAAAAGCAAAACTTAAATTGAGGGAAAAATTGTAGAATAATTTTATGTCCATCATCAGGATAATAAGGTTTTCTTTTTTTTTTTTTTAAGATTTTACTTATTTATTTGACAGACAGAGATCACAAGTAGGCAGAGAGGCAGGCAGAGAGAGAGGGGGAAGCAAACTCCCTGCTGAGCAGAGAGCCTGATGCGGGGCTCCATCCCAGGACACTGGGATCATGACCTGAGCCGAAGGCAGAGGATCAACCCACTGAGCCACCCACGTGCCCCAGGATAATAAGGTTTTCTTAGGTCAAAAAAGATATACAGGGGCGCCTGGGTGGCTTAGTGGGTTAAAGCCTCTGCCTTCCGCTCAGGTCATGATCTCAGGGTCCTGGGATCGAGCCCCGCATCGGGGGTCTCCGCTCAAGCAGGGAGCCTGCTTCCTCCTCTTTCCCTACTTGTGATATCTGTCTGTCAAATAAATAATTTTTTTTAAAAAAGACCTATACAAAAAGGAAAATATTAACATATTTAACCACACCAAGTTTGAAATTTCTGGAAAAAAAGAATATTATATAGAAAATGTATGGAGCGCCTCAGTGGTGGAGTTGGTTAAGCAACCAACTCTGGATTTCCACTCAGGTCATGTTCTCAGGGTCCTGGGATCAAGCCCAATGTGGAGCTCTGCACTCAGCAAGGAGCCGGCTTGAGATTCTCTTCCTCTCTCTCCCTCTGCCTCTCCCTGCATTTGTACACACACTCATTCTCTTTCTCTCTAAAAGAAATAAATCTTAAAAAAAATGAAATGGAAAAATGAGCTGCAAAATGGGAGATTAGCAGCAGTGCATAAAACTAACAAAGAATTGGTATCCTGAGTGCATATAGAGTATCTGCTTATCAATAGGACAAAAATAATTTTAAAGAAAATTTGACAAAAAATATTAAAAGACAATTTGCAGAAGTTAAAAGTTCATTGGCTAATAAAGAAACCAGGTTTGTTTTTCACGTTACAAAGTGTTAAGGTAGGTGTTTCTTAAAACTGGATGAATAACTCAATGAAATTAGGTCCAACAACTCCATTATTAATAAATACAAATCTCCCCAAAGCCCCCAATAGACTTCTGCTCACATTATATTGGCCAGAATTCAATATCTCATAAACTATAAGAAAGGATGTGAAAATGAATATATCTGTTGAGGTAGACACATGGTTCCTTCCCCTTAACCAAAAAATACAATTTGTAATCATAAAGACAAAGATACATTTATTTGTAAGTGTTTGCCATAATGGGATAATCTTTATTCAGCAGGTAATAAATAAGAAAATGTATGGGCAAACAGTATTAGGAATTTACCTAAATGCATTGCAAAGAGGTAATAGAATAGTATACCAACTGAGACATGTGTAGAAGGAATTAAGAGGCTCCAGTATACATCCAACATCCCAGAAATAGAAAACAGAAGGAAGAGATATATGAAAAAAAGGCATTTGTTAGGATTTTTCTGGAAGTGAACAGACATAGGAGCAGAGAAGTTTTTTGGGGGTGGGGTGAAGGGAAGGACACAGAGTAGGAATAGTTTTTCCCTCTCTCTGTCCTTTTTTTTTTTTTTTAAGATTTTATCTATTTACTTGACAGACAGAGATCATAAGTAGGCAGGGAAGCAGGCGGAGGGGGGGGGGGGGGGGGGGGAAGTAGCAGCCTCCCCGCTGAACAGAGAGCCCAATGTAGGTCCCTATCCCAGGACCCTGGGATCATGACCTGAACTGAAGGCAGAGGCTTTAACCCACTGAGCCACCCAAGTGCCCCACTCTTTCCTTTTTCTGCCCCTTTATTCACTCCACTTCAAAATACAGTGATTTTTCTACTGAGTGTATTTCAGGAAAATCACTAGGCGTGTCCAGGTCAGCACCTCTGCTTCTGGCTACCAGGAGGGACTCTTTATCTGCTTGTCTGGGCCTGAAAGGGAAAATGTGGCCAGTTCTAGAGTTCAGTAATTAGCACACACACTCGGCCAATAAAATTGGGTAACCTCTACCCTGGCCTTTTTATATAATAAAGATGACATTTTGGCCTCAATTGTTACATCAAGCGGCTTGTTCAAAACCCAGGTGAGATAGAGATCTGTCACTTATCAGGGCTGTTTAGGAACCTCAAAAGAGTCCTCAGATTTAGGGGTTTCATTTAGTACCAAACAAAAATAATTCTCTGATACATAGTGAAATACAGTACTTGAATTATAAAATCTTAGCAACTACCAGAAAGAAAAGAAATTTTATGGTCAAAGGAATAACTGTAAAACTACCACCAGGAGAAAGTGTAAAAGCAAAAGCACAGAGTCAGGAACGCCCAGGGCTAGTTTTCAGGTTATCAGACATTTTGTGTAGTACTGTGTAGTTACATAGGGCAACCAGCGGGAAAGAAGATGGCGTGGGTAATCGGACCATATTACCAAGACCTTGAATGCTAAGAACCTCTGCAAGAAACCATAGCAAAATTCTGAATGCTTCATGAGGACCAGAATGAAGATGTAACTGGCAGCAAGAGGGAGCACCGTCTGTGGGAAACAAAAGTCAAGGAAGAATAGAAGAGATACCGCAATACTGGAATTTCTAGTTTGGAAACAAAATGTACGGAGTGGCAGTGTGTTTCCACTAATTTTTTTTTTCTTTTCCAACTTTGCACTTTTGTGCATTCTATTATTAGGCTCTTCTTCATCGACTGCTTTTGAGCATGGATACATCAGAGTGGATATATTCACAACCTTCTGAATTTTGTCAAAAGCCTAGGCTCTCAGTGGAATAAGGAGGACATTAAGATTTAAGCAAAAATTTGGGGTTAGAGAAGTGGAACTTAAGTTACCACCACATTCAAGTTTAAGATAGATTACCCTAGGCTGAAAGGAGAGATGGTAGCCACTTATAAAAGAGAGGTAAAGCCAGACTTGGCCTCTAGCGTTAGTAATGAAAGAGTTTGCAGGATTTATGAGAGGCAGGGGTACACATCCTCAGATGACACAGGTATAGCCATACAAATAAACATCATATGTCAGGTTTTTTTTACACAAAAAGTATTTTTAAAGAATACTTAAATTTAAGGTGCAAGAAAATCAACAACAGAGTCCAAAAGTGGGAAGATGATAAAAATAATATTTTTGTTCATGCAATTATCAAGTAAGTGTTGGTTGTACACTGTATACAGAGGCTTTGTAAAGTCTTGGGGTATAAAGCAGTGAAAATTAATATACTATTAAGGTTGGAGACATCTGTGTGAACCCGTGTTTAGCATTTAGCCTAATACAGAAACAGATTATTATTTAGAGAAATATTTATAGATAAGTGTATATATAGTGTCACATATATACTTCCTTCCTCTGTTAGTTGAAAGAGCCTAGGAGCACCCAGACAGTGACTTTCAAATCTTCACTTCTAAAACCATTCTCAAAAAAAAAAAAAAAAAAAATGCATTCCTTGCAGAAATGGCTGGTTCTACTTACTGAGGTGGGAAATATAGGAGTCTAGAACATTTATTTCGTAGTGTCAGAAAGTAAGGAAGTCCTAACACACACCCACACACACCAACGGATGTATTGTCAATAGAATACAGAAGCCAAGTGGAAGAGCTCCTAAAAGCTAAAACTGAAAAAAATGAGGAACAAAATAAAGTAGCATTGGATTATAACACAAAATGTAAAATAAGGGCCCATGAGCCCCTACTGACATAAATGATTGCATGACTAAATGCATGGGGAAAAAGAGGCAAATCTCTAATGCAGAAGCCTAAATGATTTGTGTGCATACATCATCCTTCAAGAGGTGGATCATAACTCCCTAGTCTGTAAGCGTGGGCTGTGTGGCTTTTCTTCCAAAGAATATAGTATGAAAAGGACTGAGGGGACAGTAACTTTGCAGTGGATAAACCTTTAAAATACTATCTCAACCAAGTGATTAAAGTTAACATTAACGGTGATAAATCATGTTAATTACATATACTCTGGACATGACGTGATGAAAATGACTTTTTATTTCTTATGTCCCAACCCAAATTCATCACCTCAGTGTAATCATGAGAAACTCTCAGATGAATCCCAATTGAGGGACATTCTACAAAATACGGGACTATTATTCTTCATAAGTGTCAAAATTATAAAAAACTACAAAAGTTTAAGAAATTCTCACAGCCAAAAACTTAATGACCACTCAATGTAAGTTACCCTGGATGTGGTACCTTAACAAAAAAGGGATCTTAGGTAAAAACTAAGGAAATACGGGAACTCTGTACTCTTTTAATATTTTTTTTGTAAATCGAATCTCTTCCAGAATAAAAAGCTTAGAGCATACATGCATAGAACTAAGAGATAAATCGATAGCAATAACAATCACAGGAAATTTTAGAACATTTTTTCTGTCAGTCCAGGAAAATTTAGGACAAAAATTAATTATACGGTATTCAAAACAACAGAAATTCACAAGCAAATTATGAATACTATAAGGTCAAAAGAATAAGGCTATAAATGTAAATAAGCTTTTAGTAGCTCTTTTTTTTTTTTTTTTTTTAAGAGTGATTGAGAGAGAATTCGAGCAGGATGGGGTCCAGCAGGGAGGGGCAAAGGAAGAGAAAGGGAGGTCCAGCAGGCTTCATGCTCGGAACGGAGTCCAATGCCAGGCTTTGGGCTGGATCCCACAACCCTGAGATCATGACCTGAGCTGAAATCAAGAGTCATACACTCAACAGACGACACCATCCAGTGCCCCATCTAGTGGCTCTAAAGATACAACTAACATGAATAAGTGATGTAATGAGCACTCAATGGTATAAGCAATTGATGAATAAGTGAACTCTACGTCTAAAACTAACAATACACTATATGTTAATTAATTGAATTTAAATAAAATAAAAACAAACAAACAAGAACTGGCTACCATCAGATAACCTTTGAGGAAGAAAATGAATCTTCATTTCCACCTACATTTTGTAGAGAAGACAAAAATAACTCCAAACTATACTTACAGTTATAGTATTTACCACTAAATACTTGAAACGTATAATTTAATAAATAAGATCTATACAAATAGCAGGAAAACTATGCAAGGCAAAACTATTAGAAATCATATTCTCATTATGTGTATTTTTAATATTTAATGAAAGTGGTAGCAAGGATTATATATCCAAAGTTTAATGAGGTATAAAATATATATAGAGGCCGTGGTATCAATAGATTTATCAGATCAAAGGTTAAGAAACTGATTAATTTACCAGAGGATCTGACATATACAAGGTCTAGTAAGTCACAGCCCAAAAAGAGAAAGTCAGTCTCTTCTTTAAAGTCACATTCAGGGCAAGGCATGTTTAAAAAACAGTCAATATTCTGTCAAGCTGAATTACCATCACTGTGTGGGGCCTGGTGACTCAGCACCAGTAGTCTGTGTGCTACCCAGAGGTTGGTTTGTATCTGTAGTCCCTGCTATTTTGAATTATACCATGGGCCTCACGCGGGTGGTAAGAAGAAGGAAAGATATAGAAGGCATATCATTCCTACATATGTTTGCTTTTAATATTTTTCCATTTACTTAAAGTATCCCAGAGTACCTCAAAAGTAAGTACATCTTTATTATATTCTTATGTTCATTGACTATGCCCAATGGTTTTGTCTTTTTTAGTTTGTTTTGAGTGTCCATTATTTTATAAGAGCTGTTTTAAGTTCTGGTGGAATGGAGTAAATAAAACAGACAAAAATCCTTGCTCTCATGGCTTATATTCTAATTGGGGAAACAGAAAATAAACCAATAAGCAGACACACAGAAAAGAATATGTTAGCGGTGATAAGGCCTATCAGGAAAGTCAAAGCAAAGAAAGAGAGTATAGGGGAAAGAGTTTTAATTCTGAATTGGACAGTCAAACAAAGATGCTGAGAAAGCTAAGTGTGAGTAAAGAAGATGAGGGAGCCAGCTTGATAGATATGGATGGAAAAAGTACTCTACTAGATACAATATCTTAAAGAGGGAACAGGTATGCCAGTGTGGCTTGAATGGATTGAGCAAGGGAAGAATGATAGAAGATAAACTCAGGGTGGAGGCCAGAATCAGTAGACCCTTATAACATGCTGTGACTCACATTTTACACTCTGGCTGCTATACCAAGAATAATCTGAAGGGGCAGCCTCCACCTAAAATACTGTTGAGGTAGTACATAGAAGATATGATGGAAGTTAGAACCAAGATGGTAGCAGTGGAAATGGTGATAAATGAGCAGATTCTGGACATTCTGGAGATTGAGTCTACAAAATTTGTTGAGGGATAAGATTTATAGGGGGAAAGTAAGTCCAATTGGCCTGAACCACTGGAAGAGATGGATTACCATAGACTAGATTTTAAAAAGACCAAAAAACACATTTGAATAGAACATTAACAAGGAGCTGTGGAGAGCTACTTGCGATTCCCCATCACTGACTGTTGATCTCATTCTAGTACCACTGTTCTTAACAATGACAGGGTGTTTTAAATATATGGGACCTCCAAAATGATCACAGCTTCAGCAGTCATAGAATGAGAAGTGAATTCTGAATGAGTCAATCTAAAAATCTTAAAACAAACAATGAGGGTGTCTGGGTGGCTCAGATGGTTAAGCATCTGTCTTGGGCTCAGGTCAGGGTCTCTGGGTCCTGGGATCAAACTCCATGTTGGGCTCCCCACTCAATGGAGAATATACTTCTCTGTCTCCCTCTGCCCCTCCCCCTGCTTATTCTCTCATTCTCTCTCTCTCTCCCAAATAAATAAAATCTTAAAAAAAAAAAAACCACTAAGAATTTTTAATCAGGAAATCTCTAGGAGGAATCAGGAAATGTCTAGGAGATTTGCCATGATTCTACAAATTTTCTACTTCATATATAAAATCTAATCTGAATTTCCCTATTTATTGCAACAAAATGGCCAGAGAAGGAAATAAAAGAAAACAGGAAACATAGAAATAGAAAAAGAAGGAAGAGAAATTGATGCATTATTAACCAAGAGAAGAAACTCTTTTAGTAAGAAGGAAGTAGTCACAGGGAAAAAAGTAAATTATGCAAAATATAGTGAGCCAAGCAGTTGGCCATGGAGGACCCAAACAGCATCACAGAAGAGTCTTGCTTTATTCCTTTTGCCCACCCCAAAATCTGACCCACCCCAAAAATCTTTGGAGCTTTGGAGACTTGTTATATACATGTTAGTCTGGTATTTGGGTATAACAATGTGGACAAAGCAGGAGAATAGCTTATAGTCCCAATTCTGCTACTTACTCTTCATGTCCTTTAGTTTATGACAGCTACTCTTTGGCCTTCAGTTTCCATTAAAAAATGTGGTGATAGGGGCGCCTGGGTGGCTCAGTGGGTTAAGCCGCTGCCTTCGGCTCAGGTCAATGATCCCAGGTCCTGGGTTCAAGCCCCACATCGGGCTTTCTGCTCAGCAGGGTGCCTGCTTCCTCCTCTCTCTCTGCCTGCCTCTCTGCCTACTTGTGATTTCTCTCTGTCAAATAAATAAATAAAATCTTAAAAAAAAAAAAAATGTGGTGATAGTAATAAGCCCTGTAAGAACGAATGAAATGTTGATGTGAGAATATTTGCAAGCTGCAAAGAAATGTGTATGCTGTGAACCACGAACATTTATCTCAGAGCAAATCTTAAGTATCCCTGGATCTCTAATGGAACACTATAAGAAGGAATGAAAGAGGAAATAAAATTCTGGTCATAGAGAAACAAAAGCATCTGAAAAAAATTGACAAACTACATTTTGATAGGACAAGGATGAATGTTACTGTGAAAGATATCTGAAGATAGTAGTCTCATCCAAAAGCTGAGAAAGATAGTCAAAGAAATATGAACTTGTAGCAGAAGGCAGAAATCAAAGAAGTACAATATGTCTTTGTGAACAAAACAGGCAGAAGCAAGCAACTAAATGGTTTTGACCTAGGGAGATACTGTAGGCAATAAATAAGGGGCTTATGGTGTTCATAGTTAATATGTACTCAGAGTTTTCGATTTTGTATTCCCTAAGGCAAACTTTCTTGAGCTAGACATTAAGAGGAAGGTACATGGAGTTCAAGATGATTCCGAAAATGAAACAGAATAGCCAAGAGACCAGAATTCAAGACTCTGACAAACATCAAGGTCTTGGATACTCAGATAACATATAGAACACAGTGAATGTAAGTGATAAAAAGGGGGAAAATAATGATATTAGAAAGAGGCAGCTATAATTTATTATAATTTTCTTTAGTTTTTGCAATAACTGATTCAGCCTCACTTCTCATTCTGACTTTCTTTGTCTTTGAGGAAAGCAAATCAGGTTCAGATTCCGTCTGACTTTTGTTTTTTAAAGTTCCTTTCAAATGCAACAAGGGACTCAGTTAACAGTAGCAGATTAAAGCTTTTTCTATTCCATTCCATTATCAAGCCATTCAAAATCAGTACAAAGATTGAAAAACAGAATATTCAATGAAAAAGGTCAAAACCATAAGTTGTGATGAATATTTGACAGATACAGTAGAGATCCTCTTGTCTGTAGATATAAGCTCACAGCAGTGTCCTTACACCTAATTTCTCTGATTAGAGATTGATGCTGATCTGTCTTTCTTGAATAGTTCACCCTCCTGATACATTGTCTATAATTTCCAATTTCATTTTTTTAAAGTGGAGCAAGAAACTGGACACCTACAAAATAACATGGGTTCAGAATCCTTTTAGATTTCTTTGGTTTTCTTATACCCAATTTTTTAGTGACTGCACCTTATCACTTCTTCCCAAAGCGTTCAACTGAATTTCAATAAAACCACCCTTTTTGCATTTTTATAATGTCAGATTACACAGAATTTTAAGTAAATTACCAGACACATAAAGATCTAAATGGCATAAACGGATTTGGGTTTGAACACACTGATTTTGATAAGCAGCTAAGAAGAGCAAGAAAGCATAAGCACACTAGAGGGTTACCCTCTCTCCATCACCCATAAAGTCAGAGCAGCCTGGAGAGTGACGTCACCACACGGAAGAGAGCTACACTGGTGGTCACGCAGACTCATACTTTTGTACAAGCAAGACATAAACTTAAACTAGAAATCAACAAGAAAGGAACTTGGAAAATTTCTCCAATATTTACAAATTAAATGACATACTTCTAAATAATCCACAAGTCAAAAAAAGAAATCATAGGAGAATATAAAATATATTTTGGAGTGACCTAATTTTTTTTAAAAGTCTAACAGAAGGTGGAAGCTGCTCTGAAAGCATTGCACAGAGGGAAAACTATTGTGTGAAATGCTTATATTATTAGAAAAGAAGATCTAAAATGGTAAATACTCCTATTTTTAAAAAATGGAAAGGAGAAGCAAATTAAACCCAAGTAAGCAGAAGAAAGAAAATAAAAGAGCAGTGACTGATAAAAATTAAAGATAGGAAAAAATAGAGAAAAATGAATTCAAATTCTGGCATGTTAAGATTGGTAAATTCATAAACTTCTAACCACAAAGATAAGGAGAAAAGGGGCAAAAATCACAGAATCAAAACTAAGAGGTGATACCATTATACATTCTGCAGATGTTTAACATATAATTATTATGAAAACTTTATTACAGTAAATCTGACAGCTTAGATAAAACTGGAAAACTCCTTGGAACACAAACTACCAGAACTGAAACAAGAAAATAAGATAACCTGAATAATCCTACATAGTTAAAAAATTAAGCTTGTACTTAGAAACAATCTCAGAGAGAAAATCTCAGAGGACATCACTGGTGATTTCTACCAAATGTTGAAGGAAGTAAAGCTAATCTGCAAAAATTCATCACCAAAATAAAGAGGAGGACGTATTTCCCAACTCATTTTGTGAGGTCACCTTTTATAATGCTAGTACCAAAGTTAGACAAAGTACACACAAAGACAATATAGGGTAATATAAAAAAAGACTGATATAGGGTAATATCAGTCATGACCATAAATACAAAAATTTAATAACACTTAGCATATCAAGCTCATCATGTACAAAAAGAGCATTTCATCCAAATGACCAAATGGGGTTTAGCCGAGGAATGGTTTAACATTGAAAAGCAATGTAGTTTTCTATATAAACAAATTTTGAAAGAAAAGCCATATAATCATCTTAACAGAAAAGGCATTTGATAAAATCCATTACCTATTCCAGATTTTTTAAAAAAATTCTCAGCAAACTAGGAACACAAGTTTCCCAATGAAATACTGTCATTATTTAATGTTAACAGTTAATGTTACAGATTGAAAATTGCCCCGCTAATATCAAGAACAAGGCAACTTCTATTCAACATTTTACTAGAAGATATGGTCAGTGCAATTAGGCAAGACGAAGGAATAATGATACTCATATTAGAAAGAAAGAAAGAAACTTTCTATTTATGGATAACATGACTGTATATACAGAAAATCCAACGGAATCTATAAATAAGCTATTAAAGCTAATTAGCATGTTTATGAGGTATAAAGTAATTCTATACAAAAATCGATTTTATTTCTATCACTACCAACAAGTAACTAGAAATTGAAATTTGAAAACATCATTCATAGTAACATTGAGAAATGTGAAATATTTAGGAAAAGATCTGATAAGATGTATAATAGATGCACACCAAAACCCATGAGATATTGTAAAAAAATGTTAAAATACTTAAATGGAGAAATGTACTATGTTCATGAATTAATATTGTGAAGATGTCAATTGTCCCTAAATTTATCTATACAGTCAACTCAATCCCCCCCAAACAAACAAACAAACAAAAAAACCAAAAAACCAGAAAGCACTTTTTTTGGTAAAAAATATGACAAAGTGATTCTAAAATTCATTTGGAAATGCGAAAGACCTAATGTGACCAAAATAACTTTAAGAACAAAATTGAAGGATTAATACTATCCAATTTCAAGATATAATAAGTCTACAGTAATTGAGACAATGTGGTATTATTATAACACAGATAAGTAGATTGATGAAACAGAATAAAACCACAAATACAAGTTCAACTAATTTTTTACAAAAATCCAAAGAAAACTCTGTGTAGAAATAATGCTCTTTTTAACAAATTGTGTTTAAAAAATTAGATATCCATATGCAAAAAATTCACTTTGATACCTAGCACCAAATAAAAAAAGTAACAAAATGGATCATAGGCCTAAATGTAAAAATTAAAACTTAAAAATGTTTTGACCTGGGACACCTGGGTGGTTCAGTTGGTTAAGCAACTGCCTTCAGCTCATGTCATGGTCCTGGAGTCCCAGGATCGAGTCCCACATCAGGCTCCCTGCTCGGCAGGGAGTCTGCTTCTCCCTCTGACCTCTCCCCTCGCATTGTCTCTCTCTCTCTCAAATAAATAAATAAATAAAAATCTTTAAAAAAAATGTTTTGACACAGGAGAAAATTTTTGTCTTTGTTTTGCCAACGGTTTCTTGGATTCAACACCAAAAACATGATCCATAAAAGAAAAAAAAGTAAGCTGCATTAGACAACGACTTTTTTAATATGATAAATGTTCGGTGTTATTTTAAATCTACTCTAAGATTTTCTTCTATGAGGGGTGACTGGGTAGCTGTTGGTTAAGCACCCCACTCTTGATTTCACCTCAGATCATGATATCAGGATAGTGAGGGAAAGCCTTCTGTGCTGGGTGTGGAGCCTGCTTAAGATTCTCTCACTCTTCTTCTGCCCCTCCCCTTCTGTGCCTCATCTATGTTCTCACACACAAATTATTTCCTTCCATGAAACAATCTATCAGACAGCACAGAGAAGGCAAAGTGGACAAGTAAATATTTAATCTCTTTTCTAGATTATCTTAGGTCCAAATTTCACAAATGATGAAACAGGTCTTCAATATGGTAATCAATAAGCTCTTAAGAGGCTAGCCTCAATTTAATCCTTTTATTCTTAACTAAAATTTTTTAAATTACCTCATTCTTTATTACATAAACCCTTCCCATGAACCTCTCCAGAACTTCCAAGAGAGAGATCACTGGACATCTATATTTGACTCAACTAGTTTTCATTTTCATATGTTCTACATTCTACATTTACTATGAAATTGATTTTATGGTTAAAGTCACAGAGTTGGACATTCTAACTCTATTAGATCAAACTCCGACTGTGTTGGTTAGTTCCATCCTTGTGGTAGTAAGAATGCAGATGATCTACAGGTTGTTTTGTTTTGTTTTTTTAAGATTTTATTTGACAGAGAGAGACATAGCAAGAGAGGGAACACAAGAAGGAGGAGTGGGAGAGGGAGAGAAGCAGGCTTCACAGCAAACCGGGAGCCTGATGCAAGACTTGATCCCAGGACTCTGGGATCGTGACCTGAGCCAAAGGCAGATGCTTAATGACTGAGCCACCCAGGTGCCTCTGATCTAGAGTTTTCTCATTTTGTCTGTTTCCATAACATTCTGGTAACTTGCCTATGTCCCTTGGAAGTCACTGACTCCACATACTCTAATTCTACCCAAATTTTCTTGTTCAATTTCTTTCCCAATTCTGCTGTATCTGCTATTAGCATTTTGATTGGGACTATAGCAGACCCATTGCTCAATTTCAGGAGATTAACATATTTAGATGATTGAGTGTTACAATCCATAAAAATCCTTTAATTTACATAGGTCAACTTTCTCTTAAGTAGTAGGAAATAGATATCTTTAAAATATTGTAATAGTGTTTCCTAAATATTTGTCATTGGCATGTCAAAATACAATGAATTTTTTGCATATTGACCTTGTACTAAATAATCTTGTTAAACTTAAATGCATATTTAGAAGATGGCAGAGATGTAGGAGACCCTGTTTCAACCAGTCCGCTAAAATGAGCTAAATGTCTATTGAACACTCTGAACACCCATGCAATCAGTCTGAGATATAAGATTATACACTTCTGGATCTCTATAAGGGCAGAAGATATCAGTGGAGAAGTAAAGAGGAGTGGGAACACTCAGACTGATATTGGAGGATAAACCGAAGGGGGAAGGAGCCACCAGAAGTGACCCGTTGAAAAGTAAGACCCCGATATGAAAGTACCCTGTGACTGGGGACTTGCATTAACTTGGAGTCTGGTTAAAAGCACTCAAAAGAGCAAAAGATCTGAAGGGGCAACTGATGGAATCAGACCGTCAACGACATGGGCCCAAGCCCACAGTCCCAGGGCACTAGGACGGTCACAGCCGATGGACACCCATGGCAGAGAGAGTCCAGTGGGACTTGCAGGCCACGATCCCTGAGCCCCCAGCTTTCTGTGGCTTGCACCACCAGGCAGTCTGGGTGCACTCCTTCCCACGCCTGAGAGGGCAGCCACTGGAAGCAGGCTCCCTAGACCAACGTCACTTGCAGTTTTGGTGGCGTGGGGGTGCAGAGACAAGCGGGGGCCTCAAGTGACCACTGATATGGTGGCCAGGGGTACACAGTGCCTGTGGGAGGTGGTGCTATTCAGCAGAGTTTGTAGAGGGGGAGTCTGTATGCTCTGGACCACCCAGAGGAGAACACTCTGAGGCTTCTCTCTGAGACAAAGGTCTGGGTGGAGACAGATTCTTTGATCTGACCCTCTGAAAATCTGCCAAAGAACAAAAACCTCCAGAGAACAAAAGCCTGAAAAACTGGTTTCCACAGAGCCCAACCCCTTGGTGGTGGGGGGTTGTGGGGGCAGGTGGGGAGGGGCAGGTGACTCAGCCCCAGCAAGACTGACTGAAAACAACACAGAAGACAAGCCAAAAGAACAAGAGGACAACCACAGGGTCTCCATAAAACTGTAAAACGCCAACATCAGGGGAAAATAATATATTAAGCTCCCGGTACTACACCCAAACCTGTATATTTCAAAGATACAACTTTTTTTTCTTTCTTTTTTTTTTTTAATTCATTCTCACAATTCTTGTTCTTTTAATTTTTTTTAACCTACTTACCATTACAACTAGAGGTTTAATACAACATATTCCATAATAACTTTTTAACTTGAACTTTTTTCATACATATACCTGTGTTTCTTTTTCTTTTTCTTTTTTAAATATAAATATAGATAAAAGCTTCAAGGTAATCCTTTTTCCCTATTCAATACCACACCCTATATATAAACCAGTTTTAATCTCCCTGTATCTCTGGAAAGTTTAATCCTTTAACAAAGATAACAAGATTCACCTAAGAAGAACAGAAATAACCTTCCTGCCCACATCAAGGATTTATAACCATCCTCCCATCTCATTCTTCTGTCAGTGTTTCAGTGTATTTGTTTTTGTTCTGGTACTATATAAATCTTATTCTTAAGGTTCATTTTGGCTTTTTTTTTTTTTTGTCATTTACTTTTGTCGGTCTTTTTGTTCATTCTTTTTTATGTGCTTTATAAGTCTTACTTTTGGGGCTCATTTTGCCTGGGTTTTCTCTTTCTCTCTCTCTTTTTTATTTGTTCTTTCTTTTTGGTGGTGACTTACGATTGCTCCAAAATTTTCCAGGGTGCACCTGGCCTGGACCGTTGATGATATATTCAGCTATACATTCCCCAAACCACCTCTTACCAAAATGACTAAGAGGAGGAACACCCAACAGAGGAAAAATTTAGAGACTATGCCCTCTGCCACAGAACTATTGGATACTGACATAAACAGTATGTTGGAAAGGGAATTCAGGGTAACAATTATCCAGGCAATGACTAGGTTGAAAAAGACCATTAGTGACAAGGTAGAATCTCTAAGGGCAACAGTGAGAGCCCATCTGGCAGAAGTTATAAATTCTATCAATGAGATCCAATCTAATCTAAATACTGTAACAGCTAGGGTAACTGAGGCAGAAGATAGAATTAGTAATCTAGAATATAAACTGATAGAAAAGAAGGATCAGGAGGAGGCTTGGAACAAACAGCTTAGAAGCCATAAAAACAGAATTAGGGAAATAAATGACCTTCCAATGTCATTATTATTGGGCTCTTTGAAGGGGTGGAGAAAGAGAGAAGACTAGAAGATACAGCTGAAAAAATTCTAAATGAAAATTTCACTAATCTGGGGAATGGAATAAGTGTTCATGTCCTAGAGGCAGAAAGGACACTCCCCAAGATAAATGAATCTAGAAAGACATTCAGACACTTAATTGTGAAATTCATGAATATAATTTCAGACAAGAAGTCTTAAGGGAAGCTAGGGGGAAGAGATTCCTTACATACAGGGGAATGACCATCAGAATAATGTCAAACCTTTCCACAGAAACCTGGCAAACCAGAAAGGGCTGGCAAGACAAATTCAGGACAATATATGAGAACAACATGCAGTCAAGAATACTTTATCCAGCAAGGCTGACATTCAGAATGCATGGAGAGATAAAGAGCTTCCAGGACCAGCAAGGTTTAAAAGGGTATGTGACCATCAAGCCGGCACTACAAGAAATATTAAAGGGGGTTCTATAAAAGAAGAAAAAACCAAGAGTGACATAGAACAGAAATTTACAGAGGCAATATATAGAAATAAGGACTTCATAGGCAACATGATTCAATAAAAACTTATCTTTCAATGATCACTCTCAATGTGAACAGCCTAAATGCTCCCATAAAAGGGATGCAGACTGGATAAAATGATAGGACACATCCATAGGCTGTCTACAAGAGACACATTTGGAACCTAAAGATACATCCAGAGTGAAAGTGAAGGGATGGAGAACCATCTTTCATGCCAACAATCCTCAAAAGAAAGCTGGGGTAGTAATTCTCATATCAGATAAATTAGACTTTAAGCTAAAGACTTTGTCAGAGATACAGAAGGACACTACATCATTCTTTTTTTTTTTTTTTAAGTTTTATTTTTTTAAAACATATAATATCTTTTTATCCCCAGGGGTACAGGTCTGTGAATTGCCAGGTTTACACACTTCACAGCACTCACCATAGCACATACCCTCCCCAATGTCCATAATCCCACCCCCCCAACCCCCTCCCCCCATTAACCCTCAGTTTGTTTTGTGAGATTAAGAGTCACTTATGGTTTGTCTCCCTCCCAATCCCATCTTGTTTCATTTATTCTTCTCCTACACCCTTAACCCCCCATGTTGCATCTCCTCTCCCTCAGATCAGGGAGATCATATGATAGTTGTCTTTCTCAGATTGACTTATTTCGCTAAGCATGATACCCTCTAGTTCCATCCACGTCGTCGCAAATGGCAGGATTTCATTTCTTTTGATGGCTGCATAGTATTCCATTGTGTATCTATACCACATCTTCTTTATCCATTCGTCTTTGATGGACATCTAGGTTCTTTCCATAGTTTCGCTATTGTAGACATTGCTGCTATAAACATTCGGGTGCACGTGCCCCTTCGGATCACTACGTTTGTATCTTTAGGGTAAATACCCAGCAGTGCAATTGCTGGGTCATAGGGTAGTTCTATTTTCAACATTTTGAGGAACCTCCATGCTGTTTTCCAGAGTGGTTGCACCAGCTTGCATTCCCACCAACAGTGTAGGAGGGTTCCCCTTTCTCCACATCCTCGCCAGCATCTGTCATTTCCTGACTTGTTAATTTTAGCCATTCTGTCTGGTGTGAGGTGGTATCTCATTGTGGTTTTGATTTGTATTTCCCTGATGCTGAGTGATGTGGAGCACTTTTTCATGTGTCTGTTGGCTATCTGGATGTCTTCTTTGCAGAAATGTCTGTTCATGTCTTCTGCCCATTTCTTGATTGGATTATTTGTTCTTTGGGTGTTGAGTTTGCTAAGTTCTTTATAGATTTTGGACACTAGCCCTTTATCTGATATGTCATTTGCAAATATCTTCTCCCATTCTGTCAGTTGTCTTTTGGTTTTGTTAACTGTTTCCTTTGCTGTGCAAAAGCTTTTGATCTTGATAAAATCCCAATAGTTCATTTTTTCCCTTGCTTCCCTTGCCTTTGGCGATGTTCCTAGGAAGATGTTGCTGCGGCTGAGGTCGAAGAGGTTGCTGCCTGTGTTCTCCTCAAGGATTTTGATGGATTCCTTTCTCACATTGAGATCCTTCATCCATTTTGAGTCTATTTTCGTGTGTGGTGTAAGGAAATGATCCAATTTCATTTTTCTGCATGTGGCTGTCCAATTTTCCCAACACCATTTGTTGAAGAGGCTGTCTTTTTTCCATTGGATATTCTTTCCTGCTTTGTCGAAGATGAGTTGACCATAGAGTTGAGGGTCTATTTCTGGGCTCTCTATTCTGTTCCATTGATCTATGTGTCTGTTTTTGTGCCAGTACCATGCTGTCTTGATGATGACAGCTTTGTAATAGAGCTTGAAGTCTGGAATTGTGATGCCACCAACTTTGGCTTTCTTTTTCAATATTGCTTTGGCTATTCGAGGTCTTTTCTGGTTCCATATAAATTTGAGGATTATTTGTTCCATTTCTTTGAAAAAAATGGATGGTACTTTGATAGGAATTGCATTAAATGTGTAGATTGCTTTAGATAGCATAGACATTTTCACAATATTTATTCTTCCAATCCAGGAGCATGGAACATTTTTCCATTTCTTTGTGTCTTCCTCCATTTCTTTCATGAGTACTTTATAGTTTTCTGTGTATAGATTCTTAGTCTCTTTGGTTAGATTATTCCTAGGTATCTTATAGTTTTGGGTACAATTGTAAATGGGATGGACTCCTTAATGTCTCTTTCTTCTGTCTTGTTGTTGGTGTAGAGAAATGCAACTGATTTCTGTGCATTGATTTTATATCCTGACACTTTACTGAATTCCTGTACAAGTTCTAGCAGTTTTGGAGTGGAGTCTTTTGGGGTTTCCACATATAGTATCATATCATCTGCAAAGAGTGATAGTTTGATTTCTTCTTTGCCGATTTGGATGCCTTTAATTTCCTTTTGTTGTCTGATTGCTGAGGCTAGGACTTCTAGTACTATGTTGAATAGCAGTGGTGATAACGGACATCCCTGCCGTGTTCCTGACCTGAGCAGAAAAGCTCTCAGTTTTTCTCCATTGAGAATGATATTTGCGGTGGGTTTTTCATAGATGGCTTTGATAATTTTGAGGTATGTGCCCTCTATCCCTACACTTTGAAGAGTTTTGATCAGGAAGGGATGCTGTACTTTGCCAAATGCTTTTTCAGCATCTATGGAGAGTATCATATGGTTCTTATTCTTTCTTTTATTAATGTGTTGTATCACATTGATTGATTTGCGGATGTTGAACCAACCTTGCAGCCCTGGAATAAATCCCACTTGGTTGTGGTGAATAATTCATGTGGTGAATAATTTTAATGTACTGTTGAATCCTATTGGCTTGTATTTTGGTGAGAATTTTCGCATCTGTGTTCATCAAGGATATTGGTCTGTAATTCTGTTTTTTGATGGGATCCTTGTCTGGTTTTGGGATCAAGGTGATGCTGGCCTCATAAAATGAGTTTGGAAGTTTTCCTTCCATTTCTATTTTTTGGAACAGTTTCAGGAGAATAGGAATTATTTCTTCTTTAAATGTTTGGTAGAATTCCCCCGGGAAGCCGTCTGGCCCTGGGCTTTTGTTTGTTTGGAGATTTTTGATGACTGTTTCAATCTCCTTACTGGTTATGGGTCTGTTCAGGCTTTCTATTTCTTCCTGGTTCAGTTGTGGTAGTTTATATGTCTCTAGGAATGCATCCATTTCTTCCAGATTGTCAAATTTGTTGGCGTAGAGTTGCTCATAGTATGTTCTTATAATTGTCTGTATTTCTTTGGTGTTCGTTGTGATCTCTCCTCTTTCATTCATGATTTTATTTATTTGGGTCCTTTCTCTTTTCTTTTTGATAAGTCTGGCCAGGGGTTTATCGATCTTTTTAATTCTTTCAAAGAACCAGCTCCTAGTTTCATTGATTTGTTCTATTGTTTTTTTGGTTTCTATTTCATTGATTTCTGCTCTGATCTTTATGATTTCTCTTCTCCTGCTGGGTTTAGGGTTTCTTTCTCGTTCTTTCTCCAGCTCCTTTAGGTGTAGGGTTAGGTTGTGTACCTGAGACCTTTCTTGTTTCTTGAGAAAGGCTTGTACCGCTATATATTTTCCTCTCAGGACTGCCTTTGTTGTGTCCCACAGATTTTGAAACGTTGTGTTTTCATTATCATTTGTTTCCATGAATTTTTTCAATTCTTCTTTAATTTCCTGGTTGACCCATTCATTCTTTAGAAGGATGCTGTTTAGTCTCCATGTATTTGGGTTCTTTCCAAATTTCCTCTTGTGATTGAGTTCTAGCTTCAGAGCATTGTGGTCTGAAAATATGCAGGGAATGATCCCAATCTTTTGATAACGGTTGAGACCTGATTTAGGACCGAGAATATGATCTATTCTGGAGAATGTTCCATGTGCACTAGAGAAGAATGTGTATTCTGTTGCTTTGGGATGAAATGTTCTGAATATATCTGTGATGTCCATCTGGTCCAGTGTGTCATTTAAGGCCTTTATTTCCTTGTTGATCTTTTGCTTGGATGATCTGTCCATTTCAGTGAGGGGAGTGTTAAAGTCCCCTACGATTATTGTATTATTGTTGATGTGTTTCTTTGATTTTGTTATTAATTGGTTTATATAGTTGGCTGCTCCCATGTTAGGGGCATAGATATTTAAAATTGTTAGATCTTCTTGTTGGACAGTTCCTTTGAGTATGATATAGTGTCCTTCCTCATCTCTTATTATAGTCTTTGGCTTAAAATCTAATTGATCTGATATAAGGATTGCCACTCCTGCTTTCTTCTGATGTCCATTAGCATGGTAAATTCTTTTCCACCCCCTCACTTTAAATCTGGAGGTGTCTTCAGGTTTAAGATGAGTTTCTTGTAGGCAACATATAGATGGGTTTTGTTTTTTTATCCATTCTGATACCCTGTGTCTTTTGATTGGGGCATTTAGCCCATTCACGTTCAGGGTAAGTATTGAGAGATATGAACTTAGTGCCATTGTATTGCCTGTAAGGTGACTGTTACTGTATATTGTCTCTGTTCCTTTCTGATCTACTACTTTTAGGGTCTCTCTTTGCTTAGAGGACCCCTTTCAATATTTCCTGTAGAGCTGGTTTGGTATTTGCAAATTCTTTCAGTTTTTGTTTGTCCTGGAAGCTTTTAATCTCTCCTTCTATTTTCAATGATAGCCTAGCTGGATATAGTATTCTTGGCTGCATGTTTTTCTCGTTTAGTACTCTGAATATATCATGCCAGCTCTTTCTGGCCTGCCAGGTCTCTGTGGATAAGTCTGCTGCCAATCTAATATTTTTACCATTGTATGTTACAGACTTCTTTTCCCGGGCTGCTTTCAGGATCTTCTCTTTGTCACTAAGACTTGTAAATTTTACTATTAGGTGACGGGGTGTGGACCTATTCTTATTGATTTTGAGGGGGGTTCTCTGAATCTCCTGGATTTTGATGCTTGTTCCCTTTGCCATATTGGGGAAATTCTCTCCAATAATTCTCTCCAATATACCTTCTGCTCCCCTCTCTGTTTCCTCTTCTTCTGGAATCCCAATTATTCTAATGTTGTTTCGTCTTATGGTTTCACTTATCTCTCGAATTCTCCCCTCATGATCCAGTAGCTGTTTGTCCCTCTTTTGCTCAGCTTCTTTATTCTCTGTCATTTGGTCTTCTATATCGCTAATTCTTTCTTCTGCCTCATTTATCCTAGCAGTGAGAGCCTCCATTTTTTATTGCACCTCCTTAATAGCTTTTTTGATTTCAACTTGGTTAGATTTTAGTTCTTTTATTTCTCCAGAAAGGGCTTTTATATCTCCCGAGAGGGTTTCCCTAATATCTTCCATGCCTTTTTCAAGCCCGGCTAGAACCTTGAGAATCATCATTCTGAACTCTATATCTGACATATTACCAACGTCTGTATTGATTAGGTCCCTAGCCTTTGGTACTACCTCTTGTTCTTTTTTTTTGTGGTGAATTTTTCCGCCTTGTCATTTTGTCCAGATAAGAGTAGATGAAGGAGCAAGTAAAATACTAAAAGGGTTGCAACAACCCCAGGAAAATATGCTTTAGCCAAATCAGAAGAGATCCCAAATCATGAGGGGGAGAAAGGGGATAAAAAGAGGTTCAGAAAGAAGAAAAAGAAAAAAAAAAAAAGAAGAAGAAAAAAAATGGAAGAAACAATTAAAAAAAGAAAATGAATAAACTAGTTAAAAAACGTTTAAAAAGAAAAGGGTAAAAGTTAAAAAAATTTAGAAGAAGAAAAATAAATTGAAAAAGAAAAAAAATTAAATTAACTGCAAGGCTAAAGAATCATGGGGAGAAAGCCATGAGTTCCGTGCTTTGCTTTCTCCTCCTTTGGAATTACGCTGCTCTCCTTGGTATTGAAACTGCACTCCTTGGTAGGTGAACTTGGTCCTGGCTGGGCTTCTTGTTGATCTTCTGGGGGAGGGGCCTGTTGTAGTGATTCTCAAGTGTCTTTGCCCCGGGCGGAGTTGCACCGCCCTTACCCGGGGCCGGGCTGAGTAATCCGCTCGGGTTCGCTTTCGGGAGCTTTTGTTCCCTGAGCGCTTTCCGTAGAGTCCGGAGGGCGGGAATGAAGATGGCGGCCTCCCAGTCTCCGGCCCGGAGGAGCCGAGAGCCCGGGGCCCCACTCCTCAGTGTGCCCTCAGAGAACATCGCTGATTTACTCCCGTCACCCTGCCTCCGGCCGCGCTCCGAGCTGACCGAGCCTGCGACCGGTTCAAGGTAACCCCGAGCTGAGAGTCACTCCTCGGCTCTGTCTCTGTAGCCGGCTTCCCCGTTCTAATACCTGTAAGCTCTGTGACACTCAGACGCCCCCGATCCTTCTGTGACCCTGCGGGACCTGAGGCCACGCTGACCCTGCGTGGGCTTCACCCCGGTTAAGCCTCTGGAGCTATGTCCCTCAGCGGAACAGACTTTTAAAAGTCCCGATTTTGTGCTCCGTTGCTCCGCCGCTTGCCGGGAGCCGGCCCCTCCCCCCGTGGTCTATCTTCCCGTCGCTTTGGATTCACTTCTCCGCCAGTCCTACCTTTCTGAATGTGGTTGATTTTCTGTTTCTAGAGTTGCTGTTCTTCTTCTCTTTGATCTCCCGTTGGATTTGTAGGTGTTTGCAATCTTTAGATAAGCTATCTAGCTGATCTCCTGCTACCTGAAGTAGTCTCAGCCTGCTACTTCTCCGCCATCTTGACTCCTCCCCCACTACATCATTCTTAAAGGGTCTATGCACCAAGAAGATCTAACAATTATAAGTGTTTATGTCCCCAATATGGGAGGAGCGAGCTACATAAGCCAACTGTTAATCGAAATAAAGAGTCATATTGACACGAATACATTAATTGTATGGGAGCTTAACACACTAGTCTCAGTAATAGATCATCCAAGCAGAAAATCAAAAAAGAAACAAGAGCTTTGAATGACACATTAGACCAGATGGTCCTCTGTATATAGATACATACCTCTATCTGTATATAGGCCTCTGTATAGAGATATATATCTCTATCTGTATGTAGACCTCTATCTGTATATAGATATATACAGAACGTTTCACCCTAAAACAGAATACTCATTCTTCTCAAATGCACATGGAATGTTCTTCAGAATAGACCACATACTGGATCACAAATCAGGGCTCAACTAATACCAAAAGATTGAGATTATTCCCTGCATATTCTCAGACCACAATGCTTTGAAACTGGAAGCCAACCACAAGAAAAAGTTTGGAAGGAATGCAAACACTTGGAAGCTAAAGACGATCCTGCTCAAGAATGTTTGGGTCAACCAGAAAATTAAAGAAGAACTTAAACAATTCATGAAATGCAATAAGAATGAAGACACATTGGTCCAAAACCTATGGGATATGGCAAAGGCAGTCCTAAGGGGGAAATATAGCCATCCAAGCCTCACTCAAAAAATTGAAAAATCTCAAATACACCAACTCTCTTTATACCTTAAAGAACTGGAAAATAAAAAATGAATTAAGCCAACCCCATGCACAAGAAGGGAAATAATTAAGACTAGCGAAGAGATCAATGAGTTAGAAACTAGAGATACAGTAAAACACATCAATGAAACTAGAACCTGGTTCTTTGAAAGAATTAATAAAATTGAAAAACCACTGGCCAAACTAATCCAAAAGAAGAGAGAGGACCCAAATTAATAAAACCATGAATGAAAAAGGAGAGATCACAACACCAAGGAAATAGAAACAATCATCAGAAATTATTATCAACAGTTATATGCCAATAAGTTAAGCAACCTAGAAGAAATGGATGCATTCCTGGAAACCTATAAACTTCCAAGACTGAAACAGGAAGAAATTGACAACTTGAATAGGTCAATATCTAGTAACAACAGTGAAGCAGTGTTCCAAAACCTCCCAAAGAACAAGAGCCCAGGACCTGACAGATTCCCTGGGGAATTCCACCAAACATTCAAAGAAGAAATAATACCTATTCTCCTGAAGCTGTTTCAAAAAATAGAAACAGAAAGAATTACCCTGATCCCCAAACCAGACAAAGACCCCATCAAAAAGGAGAATTTCAGACCAATATCCCTGATGAATATGGATGCCAAGATTCTCAACAAGATCCTAGTTAACAGGATCCAAAAGTACATTAAAAAAGATTATCCACCATCACCAGGTGGGATTTTTCCCTGGGAAACAAGGGTGGTTCAGCATTCACAAATCAATGTGTTAGAACACATAAATAAGAGAAGAGACAAGAACCACATGGTCCTCTCAAATGATGTAGAAAAAACATTTGACAAAATACAGTAATATCCATTCCTGATTAAAACTATTCAAATATAGGGATAAAGAGAACATTCCTCAGCTTCATAAAATATATCTACGAAAAAGCCACAACGAATATCATTCTCAATGGGGAAAAACTGACAGCCTTCCCTTTGAGATCAGGAACACAACAAGGATGTCCACTCTCACCACTGTTGTTCAACACAGTACTATAAGTCTAGCACCAGAAATCAGACAACCAACAGAAATAAAATGTATTCAAATTTGCAATGAAGAAGTCAAACTCTCTCTCTTTGCAGATGACATGATACTTTATATGGAAAGCCCAAAAGACTCCACCCCCAAACTACTAGAACTCATACAGCAATTCAGTAATGTGGCAGGATACAAAATCAATGTGCAGAAATCAGTTGCTTTCTTATAACTAACAATGAAAATATAAAAAGGGAAATTAGAGAATTGATTCCATTTACTATAGCACCAAGAAACATAAGATACCTGGGAATAAATCTAACCAAAGAGGTAAAGGATCTGTACTCAAGGAACTACAGAAAACTCATGAAAGAAATTGAAGAAGACACAAAAAGATCTAAAAGCATTCCATGCTCATGGATTAGAAGAATAAACATTGTTAAAATGTCTATACTGCCCAGAGCAATCTATCTTTCAATGCCATCCCGATCAAAATTCCACTGGCATTTTTCTAAGTACTAAAAGAAACAATCCTAAAATTTGTATGGAACAAGAAAAGACCCCAAATAGCCAAGGAAATGTCGAAAAAGAAAAACAAAACTGGGGGCATCGTGTTGCCTGATTTCAAGCTTTACTACAAAGCTGTGATCACCAAGACAGCATGGTACTGGCACAAAAACAGACACATAGACCAGTGGAACAGAGTAGAGAGTCTAGATATGGACCCTCAACTCTATGGCCAAATAATCTTCGACAAAACAGGAAAAATATCCAGTGGAAAAAAGTCTCTTCAATAAAGGGTGCTGGGAAAATTGGACAGCTATGTATAGAAGAATGAAATTTAACCATTCTCTCACACCATACACAAAGATAAACTCAAAATGGATAAAAAACCTCAATGTGAGGCAGGAATCTATCAAAATCCTACAGGAGAACATAGGTAGTAACCTCTTTGACATCAGCCCCAACAACTTCAAGACATGTCTCCAAAGGCAAAGGAAACAAAAGTGAAAATGAACTTTTGGGACTTCATCAAGATAAAAAAGCTTCTGCACAGCAAAGGAAACAGTCAACAAAACAAAGAGGGAACCCATGGAATGGGAGAAAATATTTGCAAATGACACTACAAAGGGCTGATATCCAAGATCTATAAAGAAGTCCTCAAACTCAACACTCAAAAAACAGATAATCATGTCAAAAAATGGGCAGAAGATACGAATAGACACTTCTTCAAAGAAGACATGCAAATGGCTAACAGACACATGAGAAAATTTTCATCATCATTAGCCATCAGGGATATTAAAATCAAAACCTCACTGAGATGCCACCTTATACCAGTTAGAATGGCCAAAATTAACAAGACAGTAAACAACAAGTGTTGGAGAGGATGTGGAGAAAGGGGAACCCTCTTACACTGTTGGTGGGAATGGAAGTTGGTGCAGCTACTTTGGAAAACAATGTGGAGATTCCTTAAGAAATTAAAAATAGAGCTTCCCTATGACCCTGCAATTGCACTACTGGGTGTTTACCCCAAAGATACAGATGTAGTGAAAAGAAGGGCCATATGTACACCAATGTTCATAGCAGCAATGGCCACAATTACCAAACTGTGGGAAGAACCAAGATGCCCTTCAATGGATGAATGGATAAAGAAGATTTGATCCATATATACAATGGAATATTATGCCTCCATCAGAAAGGATGAATACCCAACTTTTGTATCAGCATAAATGGGACTGGAGGCGATTATGCTGAGTGAAATAAGTCAAGCAGAGAAAGTCAATTATCATATGGTTTTGCTTACTTGTGGAGCATAAGGAATAACATGGAGGACATTAGGAGAAGGAAAGGAAGAATGAATTGGAGAAAATCAGAGGCAGAGATGAAGCATGAGAGACTGTAGACCCTGAGAAATAAACCAAGGATTTGGGAGGGGAAGGGGTTTGGGGATGGGTGAGCCTGGTGGTGGGTATTAAGGATGTCACGTATTGTATTGTGCCTGGGTGTGGTGCATAAACAATGAAACTTGGAACACTGAAAAAAAATTAAATTTAAAAAAAGAATGCCTACATAATAATTTATGTATATTTAGTTTATGTACAAAATCATATCTTCTTTAAATACCTATTTTATTTCCTTTTTGTATATCATTCCTTTATTTTCATTTATTGTGCAGGTTATATCATCAGTGCATTATTGAATAGAAATTGTATACCTTGCAAGTACAAGTTCTTGGGTTCTTGATGTCCAAAGGAGAGTTTTGTTGTGATTATTAAGTCTTTCTTAAATGTTTGGTATAATTCTCAGTAGGACCCTTGAATCATATTCTTAAGAAAGTTTTTAATTTTTGATTTTTAAAATAATTGCTGGAGAATTCAGATTTTGTCTTCTGTGACCTTTGGTTATTTGTATGGATGGTTTATACATATTTTGGGAATGTTCTATTTAAATGTATTGGAAAAAAACTGTTATAGTAACTACTTATATTAATCTAAATATGGATTTTGCAGTTTTCTTCCTTTTTCTTTTAGGTATTTGTAATTGGTATCTTGTCATTTTTACAAGTCTTTTGTGTGGTTTACTAATGTTATTTATTTTTTTAAAAAATTTTCTTCATCAATATAACTCTTCCTGTTCTTAGGGACATATTTAAGTACACACTGTTATTTTATCATTCACATGAGAACAGCCCTGGTTTCCTGAATTTTCAGTTACAAAGACATTATCACTATATTTTTAGTCCTAATAAAGCAAGAAGAAATTCCTTTTACTGAAACTTTATTAATTCACACAGCTTATTTCTTACAACTGAAAAATTTGCCTTAAAGATAATTTTTAATAAAATTTGCATGCTCTGACCTAAATGTGTATTATTTTCTATAAGCTTTGGCTCAGATTTCCTCCTTTCGTGAGGATAAATTGAAGTTATTTGATGACAGATGAGAATTGGGTCTATATTTATCATGACATGTTAAATTATGCTACGGTAACAAACCTCATATTCCTAATGTCTTAAAATAACACGTTTATTTCTTAGTCAGGGTATTAGACCCTTTGCTGGTCAGAATGGGCCTCTGACAGTCTTTCTTAAGATTTTAAGATTTTACTTACTTAGTTTGAGAGAGAGAACATGAGAGGGGAGAGGTCAGAGGGAGAAGCAGATTCCCTGCTAAGCAGGGAGCCCAATGGGGGACTCGATCCCCGGACTCCAAGATCATGACCTGAGCTGAAGGCAGTTGCTTGATCAACTGAGCCACCCAGGAGCACCTATGATGGTCTTTCTTGCTCAAAGCAATGGCCCAACCATATTTTGAAAGCTGCTGTTTACCATGTAGGCTGAGAAAGGAACTCTCTCATATACAAATAAATGATTTGACTCCATAATGGCATGCGTCACGTCTAATCATAACTAATTGTTCAGACTTTCTCACACATGACCCCATCTGACTAAAGATAAATAAAGTCAAATACTCCCATATGCTTAGAAGTGAGGAGAACCAAAATTATCTGGTGAACACTAATTACTTCAAAAGGGAATACTTTTGTTTCCACCCAGAATAGTAGGGAATGAAGGAAGAAAAAGTAATTTTCTCACCAATTAATATTAACTGTTGTCCATGTTTATGAATATTTTTAGTGTACCACATACAGGAGTAAAAGCAAAATGGAAATTAAAAACCACTGTATTAGTAGTAATTATTTTGTATCAGAGATATCAGTGATATACATATACTCTCACCTTTGTTTATACGTTTTTCCTAAATTTTTATAATAAATGCATATTTGCTTTTTAAAAATAAAGTTAAAACACAAAAGGAGATTAAATTGACAGTGAAATCAAGAGTTCAATTTTTCTGCATATTCTCCATTTTTCTCCTTTCATCATATCCTGACTTTAATCAATTTGAACCACTGGGGTGTTATGTGGAAGTGAGAAAACCCTCAGGATAGATTCAAAAGCAATCAATGGTCAAGGCAGACAATAAAAATTCACTGTTACATTTCATCCACCATTACACATAAAAAATATTTAAAAAGTATATTGCTCTGTTTCATGTATATGGAAGGCATTTATAATTAAAATGTCATTGATGTGAACTCAGGAGAAACATCAAGCATAAAAATGTAATTAACTCACAGTAAAATTTGAGAAGAAATCAAGACGCTTTGCATCTGAATAGAAATTGAATGTTATCCACCAACTGCTTTGTAATGAGTGTTAGCCCGTTATAGGCTTATTAAAATTTGGATTTATAAATTGGTCTTCTAATACTGAGTGACTATAAATAAAATAAATAAAAAGTGGGCTTTTCTCACTCACCCAAATGCACATTCTGAGTGATGACTTTGGAGATTGCCCAGTTTTAATACACGAGCCTCCTAAGAAGAGTCTTATTCTGAAATACAGAACCTCAAAGTATTAATAGAAAATAATATACCTTTTAAGATAGTTTTAATTTTTAAAAAATATAAATTTGTCCCCTCTGCACTCATTTAATTTTATCCAACTTCTCCATTAACCATAAATTCTGCACCCCTGACAAATATTTCCAAATATTGGTGTGCCTGGGTGTCTCAGTCAGTTAAGCATCTGCCTTTTGCTCAGGTCATGATCCCAGGGTCTTGGGATTGAGCCCTCCATCAGACTCTCTGCAACAGCACGGAGTCTGATTCTCCTTCTGCCTCTCACCATGTTTGTGCTTACTCTCTCTTGCTTTCTCTTGCTCTTTCTCTCTCCCTTTCTCTCTCAAATATAAAATAAAATAAAATAAAATAAAATAAACAAAATAAAATAAAACAGATTTCCAATTATCTATCTAAAATTTGGCAACAAGTTGGAGTTAAAGTCTGTTAAATCTAGTCAGTAAGACAGGTCTTAACCTCTATTAAGTTCCTTTAGTTATTATTTTGTTGGCATATGAATGAGAGAGAATTTGAGTTTACTTATAAAACTAAAATTTTTCAGTAAGTTGTGAGTGCATGGATTTTCCCACCCATAGTATCCATAACAATATCAAACAGATTTGGATTTAAGTCCTGTGGATCTATAACTGATAGGCTAGAAAAAATTACTTAACCTTTTGAGGTCCTGTAAAAGGCAAAAATAGCTGATCTGCTGCTTTAACATGAAAATATTAACGTAAAATATATAACATGATTAACATGGTAGTTGGAATAGTCTAAGCACTCAATAACTTTTATCTATATACCACAAACAAAAATAACCATTTTTATTAAGAGACTGTAGAATGTTCTGTTAAAGCAAAGAAGATATGCATATTTTTCAGTCTGTTAATATTTATTTTGATAAAAGAGCAATGCTTAGAAGTCTCAAGTTTCTTTTTCAGAGAAAATAGTTTCCAATGTATAGCATTAGCTTTTTTTTAAGGTAATAGGATGAAGTTTTGGTTGGCTTTTACCAATCCATTTCTGGTGAATCAGGATGTCTGCAACATTTCCCTATTTTAACCCCCTATTTATTAAATAACCATACTAATCACTTATAAGGACATTTGTAAGCCACACTCAAGCAAACTGATGAATTTTGATTCACACAGAAAAAAACTAAAATCTACTACTGACCAGGGAAGACTGGTCCTTACCTAGAATGTTCAAAAATGATTTAGAGTTTCTGAAAAAATGTTGTGTTATCCGTTTTGATCATACATCCATTATTATTGTCTCTTTTATTGTACTTGCCCACCAGAAATGTGGTTTTTTTCTCCTTGACCTAGTTTTCTTTGAGTAATTTAAATTGAGTTTTCTCTGTATCATTGCACCACTTGAAAGCTTCTAGGATTAGAGCTTCTCAGGAATCCTGTCATTGATTAAATCAAATTGGAGCCTATCTTGCCACCTTATGCTCACATTGACTGACATCATGGCAATTATCTGTAATAATTGTCAGTAAACTGTAATTGGAAGAATCAGAAATTTAAACTATATGGATTTTATACTGCTTAGATTATGATATCATCCACAGCTTTGCTCAGATTTCAGTCCTATCTTAAAAATAAATAGAATTTAGGAATTATCCAATCTCTGAACAAATTACTGAGCACTTAAATTCACAGGACTAGGCTCTGTGACTACAAAAATGAAGGAAACCACAATCCTTGTCCTGGAGTCACTCATGGCTTCATGTCATGGATTGAACAAGATGAAGAAAGGGACCATAGAATGTTTTCCAACCCAAACTGTAGTGTAAGCGTACAAATAACCTAAAGCTTCTTCTTGAATCCCAGTGATAAAATAGTGAAAAGGTCAGAAAGAAATTATTGTTGAGAATTTCTATACACTAAGACCATGCCAAGTATTTCAAATATTTCAATTAATAGTTATAACAACATTGCAAGACAAATTTCATTATATTTAATAAAGAAACTTTCCTATTTAATAAAGAGGAAACTAAGACTCAGAGGATTAAGTAGCTTGCCCAAGATCAGAAATCTAGTGAGTGGGAAACTGAGAATCTGAATTGAAGGCCTGGGCATACTAATGAGAAAAGAAATTAGGTTACAACCTCTGCAGTCATACAGAGAAGAATGAAAATAAGCCACCAACATAGTCCCCCAAAGCACAATAGTCACCTCGTCTCCTATATCAAGCACCTAAATCACTGAGTTATATAACTTTCTGGTTTATTTCTCCTTCTCACTAGGTCATGAGCTCAGTGAAAGCCAAGACATTAGTCATGTTCATCTTTGTTTTTTGTGTTGTTTTGTTTTGTTTGCAGTGAATTCTGCTCAGTATGTGCCTACTGAACAATATTTGAATCAGTTAAGCATTTCTTCTGTACAAGAATTATCTTTTGATATTTCAAAGCAACCACCTTAAGGAGGCAATACAAATTTCAGAGTCCAATTCTTGGGTCACAATTCTATATTCCACCGTAGTACTTAAATGTGTAATTGAAATGCAACATAAAAGTTCCAAGTTTTTCAGTAAAAGGAAGTGAAATGTCTTGCTGAAATATAACAAGATTCAAGTTCATTTTTAAAAATTTTTATATTTATTGCACATGACAGTCACTATTTATACTGCCAATCCCCTCAAAATTTCACTTTTTTAAAAAAATTCCTGATGTTAAGCTTTACCTTTTCATTTGTCAAATGAAGACTGATATATTTTTCTCATTCTCAATTCTCCCCAATACCTTTGTATTATAAAAATAATTCAATATCCAAATCTTTAAGAAGAGTTATCTCATAGCAAGGATTTTAATGTCAAGGTCTTGGAATTCAAGTAGATGTCTCTTTAATTTCCAATAGTTCTACATTTTTAAAATTATTTCCACTGGTGAGTTTGAATCTATTCATAAACTAAGGGGCATTTTTTATGAGTTATTTATATAAATGGAGAAAAAGAAGAAGAAAAAGTCTCCTGCCTTGCATAAGTTCACAGTAGAGTTACAGAAACCAACAAACTAAAATACAAGTTGTGAATTATAGAAAGTATGTGAATAAAAGAGCTAGAGAAAAACAGAAGAGAAAATCTCAGACTTCATAGGAATTTTAGGGAGACTCCAAAAAACCATTAAACTGGGTCTTGGAGGATGGATAGGAATATGACCAGTAGCTAAAGGGGGTAAAGATAGTCTAAGTAAAAGGATCAAAATGCACAAAGGCACAGAAGCATGGTGAGGAAACCCATGAGACAAAGGAAGAGAAGACTGTCATTCTGAGCAGGTAGCTTCCTTGGGGAGCAGGCCTTCATAATTCCTTGCACTTAAGTGATTAGCGTTTCTTGTATCTCATTTGAGTTTTAACTCAAATTTATAAACAAAGGAAAATTAGATTTATAAACAAAGGAAAGCTACAGAGATGCAGATACCTAGGTCTTCCTGTACTCCCTGATTTGCCCAGAGATAAAGCAGCAGTGGTATCTGTGGAATGGACATGTCTGCTGGTTAGAGACTCACTCTGGCAAGATACTTTGAATCATTCCACTGGTTCAACTAACAGATGAACCATTGTTCCTGCCAGGCTCATTTGTTCTGCCTTCCACATCAAAACCTGTCCTGCAGTCCAAAGTGAATTTACCAATTAGATAAGACGTCTCTCTGTAGAATTCAAAATTACACTATACATCCTGATGTGGCCATGGAAATCAATTCACTCAATAAACCGGTGCTTCCCAGAGGATGTCCTATCTAAACTAGGACCTGAAGAACATACAGTTATAACTCCGTTGGAAGAGATGTATAGAGGAGAACAGGAAATAAACAAGATTACCAGGTTAGTGAGAAAGTATTCAAACCCTTTACTTGACATAAAATAGATAATTCATACAGATGATGTTAAAATGTTTTAATAATCTGGCTTCAGTTTAGTGTAACTATATTGAGGCACTGGGATAGGCATTGGTGGTTTAGAGTGGAGGATACTAGACTTTGCAAGGAGCTTGCAATATAATAAAAACACATATCCAGGGCGCCTGAGTGGCTCAGTGGGTTAAGCGTCTGCCTTCAGCTCAGGTCATGATCTCAGGGTCCTGAGATCAAGCCCCACATCAGGGTCTCTCTGCTCAGCAGGGAGCCTGCTTCCTCCTCTCTCTCTGCCTGCCTCTCTGCCTACTTGTGATCTCTCTTTCTCTCTCTGTCAAATAAATAAACAAAGTCTTAAAAAGCGAAACAAAACCACATATCCATGAACAAATGCAAATGTATTATAGAATAACAACAGCACTAAGAAATTCACAGTATAAGGTCAAGTTTGTCCAGAACATGGTCTTTTATGGAGATGGGGATTAGTTCACCTACAGAGTATGTTACACTCTTCTTAAGTGCCTTATACCACATGGAGAAAAGAAAAGGGCACAAAAGTGCATACTCATCAATACTTCATCACAGTAAGTAATAGTAAAAAAATCTAAATTGGTATTTTAGAATTTGAATTCTTTGGACTTTTGAATAATTCCCTAACTGCCAGAGAAGTAGGGTGACAATACAATTTCCCATTTGAACCAGCACTATGTTGTCCATCAAAGGAAATGATATTAATAATTAGGACAGGAAAACAGGAAGGCAGTGAGTGGGAAAGTCCCAGGCAAACCAGGGCTTATGGCCTCCTAGGGAAAAGAAGAGTTACCTCCAATGAATATATAATGCCAAAGACTTTAGAATTCACCGATGGTGTTTTAACTAGAACTAAATGTTACCTAAAATCATTTACTTGAAAAACTTTCTAAACTGCATCCATAAATTACTATACCAAGACAATATCTAAATTCCACTACAAATGTATTAATGTCAAAATCTAATGATGTTTACCAGTATACCAGTTTCAAGATATATTTTAGTTCCCTATTTCTTCAGGGAAAAAAATAGTTATCCTAACTTAATTTCATAAAAAGTAAAAATGATTATGTTCAAAATGCAACTACTTCATTAGATTTGTTAGTATTTAGTGATCGCCTTATATATAACATCCGTACAGTGCATCTTAGCTGACATTATTTAATATATGCATATATTATAATCAAACATGATTAGATGTGCTTACAAATTAATTGCATCTTTAAAAATATTTAATTTGTTTTGATATAATATCATGAACCATACTGGGTTTGGATCTCTGCCATACAGATATCAAAGCTAAACCAGTCTTTGTTGTAATGAAGCTCATATTTTAAATGTGTTTAATGCCTAGTTCCTTTGCTATAAGCTAATAACAGCCAAAGCAAATCAGCCTGGAGTACTATTTGCAATAGTTCTAAAGTCCAATTTCGTCTTTCAAATAGATAGGTTTACTCTTTTACTTTTATCAAAAAATATTTGCACGCAATTGGAAAGTTTTTGCAATTTGCAAACTTGGAAAGTACTACTCAGTTTGTAAAGATAACTGTAAGGTCTGTCTCATTTTCTAAGACCTTTAGGCAAAAGCAACTATTGTAGGTGTTTCTTCTAGTAGTTACCTCCATGTTTTTAACAGGTGCAAGCTATCTGGCTTTTTAAATTTCAGTCATTATTTGTTGACCTCCTGCAAAGATGGATTTTATTCTTTTACCATTCACACACCTATACTATCTTGATCCTCACTCTCAATATACTGTAGGCATACCATATATTGAAACTAGTATTTTAAGTATATAAGTACTGATGCTTAGAGGTTCACAGTGTGTACTATACTTTTACTTGTGGAATTTTTTTTTTTTTTTTTTTTTTTTTTTTTTAGTTACCTGGGTTAGTAAGCTGTCTTGTTCTAATTTTGTTAGCCTTCTACACATCTATTATTGTTCCTCCTTACTTTGTCTGGTATAACTCTAAAACACCTCTAAATAAGGTCAAACACATTGATCAGCTTACTATTTTTGAGAAATACCTCTGGGAGTTCTTCTATCTTTGTATGCAAAATGCCTTTTGTCCTGCTCTAATGAGGACTAATCCCTCTCTAGATCTGTAGCATAGATACTATCCTGGGATAGCTCTTTACCATTTTCCTGGGCATTCTCAGTGTCTTTTGAGATTTGGTTTCCAGGTATCCATCTTTAATTCTGTTTTGCACTATTCCCTTGTTCTGGTAGAGCAAGTAGCATTCCTAAAAAAAGAATTGATATTTTTGAAGACAAAATTTATTCTACCCTCACACTTCATTGGGAATTTGCCTGTGTTTATAATTCTTAGTTGGGTATAATTCCCTCCAGCATCTTTTTGTGTCATGGATGCACTGTTTTCTCTTAATCCTCTAAGGATATTAATTACATGGTTTGTTTTACTTCCTGCATGATCATGGATTTCTCCAAGGTACTTTTTTTTTTTTTTAAGATTTTATTTATTTATTTGAGAGGGGGAGAGAGAGAGAATGAGAGAAGAGAGGTCAGTGGGAGAAGCAGACTCCCTGCTGAGCAGGGAGCCCAGTGTGGGACTTGATCCTGGGACTCCAGGATCATGACCTGAGCTAAAGGCTGTCACTTAACCAACTGAGCCACCCAGTCACCCTCTCCAAGGTACTATATGTTACTGCTGTATTTTGATGAATTCTTAAATTAGAACTCTTCTGCTAACTTCTGTTTGTTCATATTTGAATGAAACTCTACAAAGCCTGATTCAGAGATTGTGTAAGGCACCTGGGTGCCTCAGTTCATTAAGTGTCTGCCTTCAGCTCAGGTCATAATCCCAGGGTCCTGGAATAGAGCCCCAAGTTGGGCTCCCTGCTCAGCAGGGCGTCTGTTTCTCCCTCTTCCTCTGCTTCTCTCTCTGTGCCTTCTCTCTCTGTCTCTCTCTCTATAGCTCACTTTCTCTCAAATAAATAAATAAATAATCTTTAAAAAAAAAAAGAAAGAAAGAAATTGTGTCATGTATGGAGCACATGGACTGGTGGAATTCTCTGTAGAATACCGGGCATACAAGATGGCTGTTTTGTTAAAAGTCTCCTTAATGTCAGTATTTATAGATCCCTCCCTGGGACAGGTAGCTTCTACAGAAAGAAATATTCTACTTTTCTGTCTGGGTGACATGAGAAAGTTTTCCAGCATTCTAGAAGCCAAGCAGCAGCCTAACAGAAGAATTATGTGTAATTATAGTGAGGCAGACTGAACTCATTCTACTTTACAGAAACTTATCTAATCTTCCTGATTTAAATAAAGCACAACAGAACTCTTCTCCCCTGTGCTGATATCTAAACCAAGAAACTTGCTCTTATCTTGAGAACAAACCTTTCTTCTTCAGGGACAGGGAAGGTCCATTCAACTGGCTGTGAGGGCTTAAGAAGAGAATCAATTGTCACAATAACAACTTCTCTGGTACCTCTCAAAGACCTGTGACAGTTTGAACAATGACATGATCACCATATGCCAGGGCTATTGGTACTCATCTCATGGCCATCCAACATGTAAATCACCTGCAAAATCCTATTTTAGAGTTCTTAGAGTTTGCTCCTAGGACCGTTCTTAGTGGCATCTGCCATATGTTGGATTCTTGGAGATTCTGAGATGGAAATTTGCAGATGATTGCAGAGATGGGAAGAGGAGGAGAAGGGACATGATGTCAGGAACACTATGTGTAAGGATGTGAGAGCAGCAAGACAGGACAAAGGAAAGAGCTGAATTGTGATGTAGCTGCAATGAGGCTTTAGCCAGTCTCACAGGGAAATCTTGATGCTGGGATGCCCTTTGGAGATATTCTCATTTGACTTAAGAGGCCTAGGTTTTTATGCCCCAACATGGACCAGTTATTGAATACAAAATGCTGACAGCAAGGAGGCATTACCCTTAAGAAATGCTGCTCCTTTTGGCCATAGCAGTTCCCAGTGAGGGACTCTGCTATTGGTTGTTAACAAATGATACTCCAAGCAGTGGGGCAAATAATTGTCTTGGTCCAGAAGAGGTTATCTGAGCAACACACAATACACATTTTAACTAGAAGCTTCTGCATTGCACTGATACCTGGCCCTGCTAATCCACTTGCGAGTACCTCTCAATTCCAAACTACAGTTTGGGCTTGGCCCATGGAAATACACACGCTTTCCCCACCACTAGTGATCATGCAAATCTGTTTCCATCACCACCCTCCTTCCTGGCTTTAACATCAACAGCAAAGCCATCATTCTTTCACCCTGTTTCCTGCAGGTAGGTTGGTGGGGGGTGGTGGGGGGGAGTTGAATACTGACCTGTGTGTCCAGAACACTTCCAACTCCATACCCTCAGGTATGGTAACCTCAAGTCCAAGTGCTCCTTATTTAGCTTAAGGTCGGAAAATTCCCTTAAAAATGATCTTCACACGTTGTTTTTCTATTGAGACGAGTGTTAGTGACAAAAGGGGAGGCGATGATTTGGGAATCATTTAGTAAGGTTAACAATATACACAGCATTACTTTTTCAACTGGATGGACCCTCAATCTTCACCATCGTCACATTAAATATCTTATTATACTTTGAATTCCACGAAGGTAGCAATTTCCTCTGCTATATATTAAAGATGATAGAAGTGCTACAAATATTTTAAGACAAAAAAAGAATAAGACAAGAAAAAATCAAATAAAGTTTAGAAAAAAATACAACTGTAATTTATTTATACCAAGTTAAAGAATAAAATTAGAATTGTTTATTCATAGAGTTACCAGACAGTATTGGATAAAATCCTACCAATATCCTTAATAAAAAGTCTAAGTAGCTAGAAATAAAATAGCATAGGTATAATCTGTGAATTTCAGTTTTACTTCCTGTTACTTCTACATAATATTTTTCTCATCCTCTTAAAGTTTCTAAGTTAATATTCCCGTAGATGAAGCAGCTCTTTCATACTATTCTCTAAGCAGGAAATTAGGAAGAACTTTCATGTTTTTTATAAATGTGTTCTGGATTTCCTTTAAGTAAGAAAAGCCTGTAGCAATTAGGTGATTCACATTTAAGCATTCATGTGGATTGGTATCAATTATTTAATTGGTGTTGGCAAGGTCAACGCAAACACTGAAAGTGGAATAAAAATCGAAAGGGTTTGGTAATAAAATAAGCAGTGAGTGATTAGTCACATTCACAGCCATGGGTATGTTTTCAATCTGCTTAAGGAGAATTTGAAAACACAACATCATATACATGTAGTTCTGAAAAGAAGTTGGTTCTTTTACATTTAAAAGTTCCAGGTCAAAATGACATCATGAAAATGAAAGGTCTAAGAAGCTAAATGCACTGTCCCCTGTGTTCCTCAGAGTAAAGATGACAGATCATCCATCAAGCAAGGCTGATTCCCATCTAACAATGACACCCTCATTCTTTCTATTGCACAAAACACTAAAAGGAAACAACATGAGCACAAACTTTGCTTAAATTTTGGTTTCAATATGTATTAGATGTGTGAATTTTAGCATTTAGCAAGATTTCTGAATCTCCTTCTATATCAGTAAAATGGAAATATTAATATTCACTTGGCAGAGCTATTACAGTATTAGTAATAAAGAATATAAACTACTTAGTATAATGCCTGATGTAAGTCCGGCGATTATATTTCTAGTTGAAGACAATAGAACAAACTATATTATGTACATGAATAATATAAGGTTCTACGCTAGAACTTTTATTTTCAGGTAAAGTATATGAGGTTTTGAACTGAGAAATAATATTGAAAAAGTCCATTTCTTTTTTTTTTTTAAAGATTTTATTTATTTATTTGACAGACAGAGATCACAAGTAGGCAGAGAGGCAGGCAGAGAGAGGGGGGTGGGAAGCAGGATCCCTGCTGAGCAGAGAGCCCGATGCGGGGCTCCATCCCAGGACCCTGGAATCATGACCTGAGCCAAAGGCAGAGGCTTTAACCCACTGAGCCACCCAGGTGCCCCAAAAAAGTCCATTTCTGCATTGGAAAACTGTTAATATTACAACAGCCAAGAACTATAGACTACTTGATACATGCTGGGTAGTGTCTGAAGCACTTTATATTTTTCAGAAGCACTATATATTTAATCCCCACAACTTCTTATATGATAATTACTATTATTTTTCCAATACTACAGATCAAAACAGTAGTACACAGAGGCACAGAGTCATTTAGTAGTTGACATTGGAAGTCTGCCTCCAGAGGTCTCATTTCTAATTACTATAGTAGTACATTGTCTTCCACAATTTGACCCAAATGATGCAACATGTCATAAACATGTAAGCTAGAATTTCCTGAGAACATAATTTTTATGTCACTCTAGGTAGAAGAAAATATGAACTTCAAGGAGGAAGTTCTGTAGCTTACATAGTTACTTTGTCAAAATTAATATTAAAATGTCTTCTAAAGGTTATAAAATCTATCTCAAAGAGATATTTACACCCCCATGTTCATTGCAATATTTGCAATAGCCCAGACATGGAAACAACAAAGTGTCTATCCAGGAATGAATGGATGAAGATGTCACACACACACACACACACACACACACACACACACACCCCACAGGAATATTATGCAGTCATAAAAAAAGGAAATTTTGTTTTTTGGGACAACATGGATGGAACTGGAAGGCATTAGGCTAAGTCAAATAAGTCAGACAGAGAAAGACAAATACTTTACGTTCTCACTTCTACATGGAATCTAAAACAGTTGAACTCCTAGAAAGAGAGAATGAAATGGTGGTTGCCAGTGGCTAGGGAAAATGGAGAGATGTTTGTCAAGGAGTACAAAGTTCCACCTGTATGATTAATAAGTTCTGGAGATCTAATGTACAGCATGGTGAATATGATTAAGAGTAATGTATTATATACTTGAAAGATGTTAAAAGACTAAATGTTATCATCACACACAAATGAATAGTAATCATGTGAGGGAATGGAGGCATTTAACCTTATGTGGTCATTTCACAATATATACATGTATCAAATCATCACATTGTACATCTTAAATTGACATAAGTATATGTCAGTAACAGGTCAATATAGCTGAAAACAAAAAGGTCTTTTAAAGAAGTTGCCTTTGAATTTTGTGAGAGACTATAGCTTTTTCAAAATGTTACCAACAAATATTTTTAGTGTACTCTACTTCAGCCTGTCAAGGAAAGCATCAGGTGTAAAATAGAGGAATTTGAAACTGATTTCACCTTATTTAGGTTATCTTTAATTATTCAGAAAACATCTTTCCTTCAGAGAGAAATTGGTGGTTATCCAAACTTTAAGTACTATTGCTCTTCATGAAATGTGACATCTGGAAATGACTAACTGGTGATTAAAAATAGTATCTTTTCCCCTAAAGAGTAGAGAATGACTTGGAGACATTTTCTAGATAGCCCTAATCTGTGAATTTAATAGAATATGTGACACTGATGCTTTATACATGAGAAAGAGGTGAAGGCAGGACCCACTTTAGCTAATCACTGTGCTTACTTAGATCAGGTAGGAGAAAGCATAACACAGGGCCTCATCTTCCCTTAGACCATTCATTGTGATAATTCTTATATTAGATATAGAGACATGGCATAAGAGGTAAAGAATATGGTTTCTGGAGTCAGAGTGCATGAGTTTGATTCCTGGCTCCAGTTCTTCCAATTAGTAACTTTGGACAAGTTAACCATCTGTGCCCTACCATCCTCAGTTGTGCTCCTAATAGTACCTATGTTGGTTTTACCATGAGAAATAGATGAGCTAATACATGTAAAATGCTTGTAATATTTAAGTCCCTAATAGTTTAAAATTATGCATAACTATAACTTAGCTATGTTACAAAAACTCACAGAAGTAAAATTAACAGTGCTAAGGATGCCATAATTCTCTCTCCATATTCATTTTAGATACTTATAAAGCAGTTTCTCAAAGTGTGGAACCCAGCCCACCAGCATCCATATTACCTGAGAAACTAAAAATTTCACCTCACACCTGCTAAATCACAAACTCTTAAGTTAATGCCCAGACATCTGTGTTTTAAGAAGTCCTTCAGGTACCGTAAGGCACAATAAGGCACAGTAAGGTGACCGTAAGGCACTGCACAGCACATTCTAGCCTACAGAGTATTTTTTAAGCTAAAATGACTTATATACCTATCAGCAACTGATATAAAGAAATAACAAAAAATGTCTGTTGTGATCTAGGATGGGAAGAAAAATAAACTTTCCATATAACAAAAACAAAATTGAAACAAATTCTTGGCAATGTTTTACTTGCAAAAAGAAATTAAGAAGTTTAGAAAAGATGCATATACCTCGGACCCCAGGCATGGTTATTTTGAAGTTCAAAAGTAAGATAATAAAAATGAGAGTCATTGCAGGGCACCTGGGTGGCTCAGCTAAGCATCCAACTCTTGATTTTAGCTCAGGTCATGATCTCAGGGTCCTCAAATTGGGCCCCATGTTGAGCACTGTGCTGGGTTGGGAGCCTGCTTGAGATTCTCTATTCTTCTACCTCTCCCCCAATCTGCAGCTCATACTCTCACTCTCCCTTAAAAAAAAAAAAAAAAGATTCATTCTTTAAACGTTGCTTGAACTACTTCAAAATGTCTTATGCAAAGTGCTGAGTACAGAGCTGTTTAAGTTGTGTACTTTTAATAAATGAGATTTGCTATTGCTATTCACTAGTACAGTTCTATTCACAGAGTCATGAGAAATACCCAACCGTAGAATCAAAGAGTCTAATAGAAATCATCTAGAAATTTTGTCCAAGTTTGGTCAATTTTAATCTGTATCTGTATAGAGCCATATCCAAACTATCTAAATTTTAATTTAAATAACATATTTTAATTCCATTTAATTATGAAAAATATAATCATTTACATCCATTACACTCTTTATTAATATTCAATTTGTAATCCATCTTAGTTCATTAGAAACAAGCCAATTGATATGTTTCTTACTACAATGCATTTTTAAATTTCTAATACTGTAACATGTAGGTATGTGACTATATGTAACATCACAAGTATTTAACTAAATTTTTAATTTTATATAAAATATAAAGCTACCATCCCAGCAAACTGAATATACAGTAAACCTAAAACAAGTTAGGCAGGAAAAGGTGGATATAAATCAAATCAGAAAGAGATTATTAATCTACAAAATTATCTCAAACTTCGTCTTGACAATGCTAGAGCTAAACTAGCAGCATTTGCTGTGAGATCTTAAAAAGTAATTCCAAAATTACCATACATGCTCCAAAATCAATAATTCCTATAAAGTTATAAAATAACCACTATTATTGTTTGGGCTAAGCACTTCAAAACAATGTAGCACAAAACTATTCCAAAAAAATAAAAGGGGAAGGAAAGCTTCCAAATTCACACTATGAGACCAGCATTGTCCTGATGCCAAAATCAGATTAAGATATTGCAAAAAAGAGGACTATATGCCAACCTCTCTAATGAACATAGATGTAAAAATCCTCAACAAAATACTAGCAAACTGAATTTATCACAGTTGAGTGGGGTTTATTCCAGGGATACAAGGGTTGTATCATGCTGATTGATTTGTGAATATTGAACATCACTCAACAAGGAAAGGATAAAAGCCATATAATCATTTCAATAGATGCAGGAAAAGCATTTGCCAAGGTAAAACATCAATCCATGCTAAAAACCCTCAACAAAATAAGTTGAGAGGGAACATACCTCAATATAATAAAAGGTCATATATGAAAAACCCACAACTAACATCATAGTCAATGGTGAAAACCTGAAAGCTTTCCTCCAAAGGTCAGAAACAAGATAAGAATGTCCACTTTCATCACTTTTATTCAACATGATACTGGAAGTCCTAGACACAGCAATCAGAAAACAAAAAGAAATAAAAGTCATCCAAATCAGTAAGGAAAAAGTTAAACTGCCACTATTTGTAGATGACATGATAGTCTATATAGAAAACCCAAAATACTCTACCAAGAAAACTACTAGAACCGATAAATGAATTCGGTAGAGTTACAGGACATGAAATCAATGTACAGAAACCCAATGACTTTCTGTACACTAACAATGAAGCATCAGGAAGAGAAATTAAGAAAATAATCCCATTTACAAATGCACCAAAAATAATAATATATCTGGAATTAAACTTAACCAAGGAGCTAAAAGACCTGTACTCTTCAAACTATAAAACATTGAATGAATTGGGGCTTCGGGGTGGCTCACTTATTAAGTGTCTGCCTTTGGCTCAGGTCATGATCTCAGGTTCCTGGGATCAAGCCCCACATCAGGCCCCCTGCTCATCACGAAGCCTACTTCTCCCTCTCCCACTCCCTCTGCTTGTGTTCCCTCTCTCTCTATGTCTCTGTCAAATAAATAAATATAATCTTTTTTAAAAAATTGAATGGAAAAAATTGAAGGTAACACTAACAAATGGAAAGATATCTCATGTTCATGTATTGGGAGGACAAATATTATTGAAATGTCCATACTACTCAAGCAATCTACAGATTTAATGCAATCCATGTCAAAATACCAACAAACAGCATTTTTTCACAGATCTAGAACAATTTTGAAATTTGTCTGGAACCAAATGAGACCCCAAATAGACAAAATAATCTTGAAAAAAAAAACAGACAAAGCTGGAGGCATCACAATCCCAAATTTCAAGTTATTCTAGAAAGCTGTAATAATAAAAACAATATGGAATTGATACAAAAATAGACATATAGAGCAACAGAGTAGAATAGAAACTCCAGAAATAAACCCATGATTATATGATCAATTAATCTTCAACAAAAGATGCAAGAATATGCAATGGGGAAAAAGTCTCTTCAACAAATGGCATTGGGGAAACTGGACAACTACATGCAAAAAGAATGAAACTGGACCATGTTTTTATACCGTATACAAAAATAAATTCAAAATGAATTAAGGACCTAAACATAAGATCTGAAACCATAAAAATCCTAGAAGAGAGCACAGGCAGTAATTTCTCTGACATTGGGGATAGCAACATTCATTCTAGATATGTCTCCTGAGACAAGGGAAACGAAAGCAAAAATAAACTGTTGGGACTACACCAATATTCAAAATTTCTGCACAGCAAAGGAAACAACCAATAAAACTAAGACATCCTACTAAGTAGTAATTAAGATTAATTAAGAATTTACAAATGACATGTCTAATAAATGGTTAGTATCCAAGAAAAATAAAGAACTTCTACAACTCCACATCAAAAAACCTGAAATAATCCAATTTAAAAATGGACAGAAGACATAACAGACATTCCTCCAAAGAAGACATACAAATGACCAATAGACACATGAGAAGGATGTTCAACATCACTCATCAACAGGGAAATGCAAACCAAAATCACAGCGAGATATCACATTCACATAACCACATTCCCGTTAGAATGGCTAGTATTAAAAAGACAAGAAACATCCTTGTTGGCAAGGATGTGGAGAAAAATGAACTTTCATGTACTGATGATGGGAATGCAAACTGGTTCAGTCACAGGGGAAAACAGTATGGAGTTTCCTCAAAAAATTAAAAATAGAACTATCATATGATCTAGTAACTCCACTACTGGGTATTTACCTAAAGAAAATGAAAACAATGATTCAAAGGAATACATGCACTCTTATGTTTATTGCAGCATTATATACAATAGCCAAAATATGGAAACAATCCAAGCACCCACCAACTGATAAATGGATAAAGATGTGGTACACACACACACACACACACATACACACACAATGGAATATTACTCAGACATAAGAATGAAATCTTGCCATTTGAAATAACATGGACGATCTAGAGGGTATAATGCTAAGTGAAATAAGTCAGAGAAAGACAAATACCATATGATTTCACTGATCGGTGGAATTTAAGAAACAAATGAACAAAGGAAAAAGAGATAACCCTCCCCCCACAATAAGAGTCAACTACGGAGAATAAACTGATGGTTACCAGAGGAGGGAAGTGGTTGAGAGGATGAGTGAAATAGGTGAAGGGGATTAAAGAGTACATACACAGTATACTTATCATGATGCGCACTGACTCTTCTGCAGAACTGTTGAATCACTATATGGTACACCTGAAGCTAATGCAATACTATGTTAAATATACTGGAATTAAAAGTTTAAAAAAGATTTACGTGAGATGTGTTAAAATAAAAATAATAAACCACTGGTTGTGGTGTTAGTGATATTTTCTCACATTCGGTGTTGTTTGATTTCTCTTATAACAACATGTGTTATGTATTCTTTTAATTAAAATTATAAAACTACTGAAAAATCGATGTAATAACATGAATATTGTGGAGAATATATTTATTCATATAAACATGTAGGATTGAGGGAGACTAGGTAGGGAATTATTGCAGTGGCCTAGAAAACAGATGATATTCTTAACTAGGTGAGCAACACCAGTCATAGAAAAGTGGATTCCTACAGGGGTAGAGGTGATTTGACTTCATAACTGAATGCAAATGATGAAGAGAAGCAATCAAGATCTCTGTGGAAAAACATTTCAGGAAAAAGTGAAAACGAAATAGAAGGAAAAAAAGTCAATAAAATGAGACTTGTGGAGATAGTCTAAACTTTGTGAGAAGGAAATCATTGACTTTTGAGAGTGGTCAAAAATGGTGAAAATAGAAGTTGGATTGTAGGCAAGTATTGATGGAATAGATTTTACATGGAATCTTGGACTGAAAACTACTTTTGATAAAGCTGTGTAGTTAAGCGAAGAGATTAGACAATAGCTTGAGATGAAATCTGGGTGAAGAAAAGTTTTGATCTAGGATGAGAAAAAGGTAAGCTTTTATAAAAAGTAAGGAAGTCCAAACTATAAGAAAAAGACAAGAAACTGATTAAATAATTTTCCAGAAAAGACAGGAGGATATGGGCTCAAGGAAGGGAAAGTTTCAGTGGCCTTGATAACCCCCTCTCCCTATAGAAAGAAAATAAACTACTTAAGGAGTCATGTGCACATTTTGAGGCTGAGTGGTGGGTGTTAAAGGGGTTCTGCCCAGGAGTCTTTACTTTCACACTGAAGTGGGTTTCAAGATCATTAATTGAGAATGATCGTGTGGGATGAGGTCAGAACTTGAGGCGAGTTGTATATCTGTTCATGAAATGATATGGAAAATGTAGGTAATTAGGACTGAAAAAAAATATTCCCCAGTAGTACTAAGATCTCACCTGAAATGAAGATATTGGAATTTTTGATAAATTCAGCTAGAACCATTCCATGAGATTAGTATAATCTACAAGTGACTAGGAAGATGGGAAAGTATGCTGACCCCCTTCCTTTAGCCAGGAGATCTGGGCCTCCAACTTTGAGGGGAATGGAGAAGTACTGGCTTTTATGTAAGGTCATGATTTAACTGTTTCTGGGAAATATTATTACTAATTGTTAGTGATTTTTCTTATTTTTTGTGCTTGAGGAATGAACTGTACTGAAAAAAACAAGGTGGTAAGTCAGTAATGAAAATGTCTTTGCTCCATAGGTAATGTTTTCAGATATATCACTAACAAAAGCACAGAATCAAATCTCAGTCATTCACTGCACTGACTTAGAAATATTGTTTTGATTTGGGATCTCTTCTGATTTGGCTAAAGCATATTTTCCTGGGGTTGTTGCCACCCTTTTAGTATTTTACTTGCTCCTTCATATACACTTATCTGGACAAAATGACAAGGCGGAAAAATTCACCACAAAAAAAAGAACAAGAGGCAGTACCAAAGGCTAGGGACCTAATCAATACAGACATTGGTAATATGTCAGATCTAGAGTTCAGAATGACGATTCTCAAGGTTCTAGCCGGGCTCGAAAAAGGCATGGAAGATATTAGAGAAACCCTCTCGGGAGATATAAAAGCCCTTTCTGGAGAAATAAAAGAACTAAAATCTAACCAAGTTGAAATCAAAAAAGCTATTAATGAGGTGCAAACAAAAATGGAGGCTCTCACTGCTAGGATAAATGAGGCAGAAGAAAGAATTAGCGATTTAGAAGACCAAATGACAGAGAATAAAGAAGCTGAGCAAAAGAGGGACAAACAGCTACTGGACCATGAGGGGAGAATTCGAGAGATAAGTGACACCATAAGATGAAACAACATTAGAATAATTGGGATTCCAGAAGAAGAGGAAACAGAGAGGGGAGCAGAAGGTATATTGGAGAGAATTATTGGAGAGAATTTCCCCAATATGGCAAAGGGAACAAGCATCAAAATCCAGGAGGTTCAGAGAACCCCCCTCAAAATCAATAAGAATAGGTCCACACCCCGTCACCTAATAGTAAAATTTACAAGTCTTAGTGACAAAGAGAAGATCCTGAAAGCAGCCCGGGAAAAGAAGTCTGTAACATACAATGGTAAAAATATTAGATTGGCAGCAGACTTATCCACAGAGACCTGGCAGGCCAGAAAGAGCTGGCATGATATATTCAGAGCACTAAACGAGAAAAACATGCAGCCAAGAATACTATATCCAGCTAGGCTATCATTGAAAATAGAAGGAGAGATTAAAAGCTTCCAGGACAAACAAAAACTGAAAGAATTTGCAAATACCAAACCAGCTCTACAGGAAATATTGAAAGGGGTCCTCTAAGCACAGAGAGACCCTAAAAGTAGTAGATCAGAAAGAAACAGAGACAATATACAATAACAGTCACCTTACAGGCAATACAATGGCACTAAATTCATATCTCTCAATACTTACCCTGAATGTTAATGGGCTAAATGCCCCAATCAAAAGACACAGGGTATCAGAATGGATAAAAAAACAAAACCCATCTATATGTTGCCTACAAGAAACTCATCTTAAACCTGAAGACACCTCCAGATTTAAAGTGAGGGGGTGGAAAAGAATTTACCATGCTAATGGACATCAGAAGAAAGCAGGAGTGGCAAACCTTATATCAGATCAATTAGATTTTAAGCCAAAGACTATAATAAGAGATGAGGAAGGACACTATATCATACTCAAAGGAACTGTCCAACAAGAAGATCTAACAATTTTAAATATCTATGCCCCTAACATGGGAGCAGCCAACTATGTAAACCAATTAATAACAAAATCAAAGAAACACATCGACAATAATACAATAATCGTAGGGGACTTTAACACTCCCCTCACTGAAATGGACAGATCATCCAAGCAAAAGATCAACAAGGAAACCAAGGCTTTAAATGACACACTGGACCAGATGGACATCACAGATATATTCAGAACATTTCATCCCAAAGCAACAGAATACACATTCTTCTCTAGTGCACATGGAACATTCTCCAGAATAGATCATATTCTTGGTCCTAAATCAGGTCTCAACCATTATCAAAAGATTGGAATCAGCCCCTGCATATTTTCAGACCACAATGCTCTGAAGCTAGTACTCAATCACAAGAGGAAATTTGGAAAGAACCCAAATACATGGAGACTAAACAGCATCCTTCTAAAGAATGAATGGGTCAACCAGGAAATTAAAGAAGAATTGAAAAAATTCATGGAAACAAATGATAATGAAAACACAACGTTTCAAAATCTGTGGGACACAACAAAGGCAGTCCTGAGAGGAAAATATATAGCGGTACAAGCCTTTCTCAAGAAACAAGAAAGGTCTCAGGTACACAACCTAACCCTACACCTAAAGGAGCTGGAGAAAGAACAAGAAAGAAACCCTAAACCCAGCAGGAGAAGAGAAATCATAAAGATCAGAGCAGAAATCAATGAAATAGAAACCAAAAAAACAATAGAACAAATCAACGAAACTAGGAGCTGGTTCTTTGAAAGAATTAATAAGATCGATAAACCCCTGGCCAGACTTATCAAAAAGAAAAGAGAAAGGACCCAAATAAATAAAATCATGAATGAAAGAGGAGAGATCACAACTAACACCAAAGAAATACAGACAATTATAAGAACATACTATGAGCAACTCTACGCCAACAAATTTGACAATCTGGAAGAAATGGATGCATTCCTAGAGACATATAAACTACCACAACCGAACCAGGAAGAAATAGAAAGCCTGAACAGACCCATAACCAGTAAGGAGATTGAAACAGTCATCAAAAATCTCCAAACAAACAAAAGCCCAGGGCCAGACAGCTTCCTGGGGGAATTCTACCAAACATTTAAAGAAGAAATAATTCCTATTCTCCTGAAACTGTTCCAAAAAATAGAAATGGAAGGAAAACTTCCAAACTCATTTTATGAGGCCAGCATCACCTTGATCCCAAAACCAGACAAGGATCCCATCAAAAAACAGAATTACAGACCAATATCCTTGATGAACACAGATGCGAAAATTCTCACCAAAATACAAGCCAATAGGATTCAACAGTACATTAAAATTATTCACCACATGAATTATTCACCACAACCAAGTGGGATTTATTCCAGGGCTGCAAGGTTGGTTCAACATCCGCAAATCAATCAATGTGATACAACACATTAATAAAAGAAAGAATAAGAACCATATGATACTCTCCATAGATGCTGAAAAAGCATTTGGCAAAGTACAGCATCCCTTCCTGATCAAAACTCTTCAAAGTGTAGGGATAGAGGGCACATACCTCAAAATTATCAAAGCCATCTATGAAAAACCCACCGCAAATATCATTCTCAATGGAGAAAAACTGAAAGCTTTTCCGCTAAGGTCAGGAACACGGCAGGGATGTCCGTTATCACCACTGCTATTCAATATAGTACTAGAAGCCCTAGCCTCAGCAATCAGACAACAAAAGGAAATTAAAGGCATCCAAATTGGCAAAGAAGAAGTCAAACTATCACTCTTCACAGATGATATGATACTATATGTGGAAACCCCAAAAGACTCCACTCCAAAACTGCTAGAACTTGTACAGGAATTCAGTAACGTGTCAGGATATAAAATCAATGCACAGAAATCAGTTGCATTTCTCTACACCAACAGCAAGACAGAAGAAAGAGAAATTAAGGAGTCCATCCCATTTACAATTGCACCCAAAACTATAAGATACCTAGGAATAAATCTAACCAAAGAGACTAAGAATCTATACACAGAAAACTATAAAGTACTCATGAAAGAAATTGAGGAAGACACAAAGAAATGGAAAAATGTTCCATGCTCCTGGATTGGAAGAATAAATATTGTGAAAATGTCTATGCTACCTAAAGCAATCTACACATTTAATGCAATTCCTATCAAAGTACCATCCATTTTTTTCAAAGAAATGGAACAAATAATCCTCAAATTTATATGGAACCAGAAAAGACCTCGAATAGCCAAAGCAATACTGAAAAAGAAAGCCAAAGTTGGTGGCATCACAATTCCGGACTTCAAGCTCTATTACAAAGCTGTCATCATCAAGACAGCATGGTACTGACACAAAAACAGACACATAGATCAATGGAACAGAATAGAAACCCCAGAAATAGACCCTCAACTCTATGGTCAACTCATCTTCGACAAAGCAGGAAAGAATATCCAATGGAAAAAAGACAGCCTCTTCAACAAATGGTGTTGGGAAAATTGGACAGCCACATGCAGAAAAATGAAATTGGATCATTTCCTTACACCACACACGAAAATAGACTCAAAATGGATGAAGGATCTCAATGTGAGACAGGAATCCATCAAAATCCTTGAGGAGAACACAGGCAGCAACCTCTTCGACCTCAGCCGCAGCAACATCTTCCTAGCAACATCGCCAAAGGCAAGGGAAGCAAGGGCAAAAATGAACTATTGGGATTTTATCAAGATCAAAAGCTTTCGCACAGCAAAGGAAACAGTTAACAAAACCAAAAGACAACTGACAGAATGGGAGAAGATATTTGCAAACGACATATCGGATAAAGGGCTAGTGTCCAAAATCTATAAAGAACTTAGCAAACTCAACACCCAAAGAACAAATAATCCAATCAAGAAATGGGCAGAGGACATGAACAGACATTTTTGCAAAGAAGACATCCAGATGGCCAACAGACACATGAAAAAGTGCTCCACATCACTCGGCATCAGGGAAATACAAATCAAAACCACAATGAGATACCACCTCACACCAGACAGAATGGCTAAAATTAACAAGTCAGGAAATGACAGATGCTGGCGAGGATGCGGAGAAAGGGGAACCCTCCTACACTGTTGGTAGGAATGCAAGCTGGTGCAGCCACTCTGGAAAACAGCATGGAGGTTCCTCAAAATGTTGAAAATAGAACTCCCCTATGACCCAGCAATTGCACTGCTGGGTATTTACCCTAAAGATACAAACGTAGTGATCCGAAGGGGCACGTGCACCCGAATGTTTATAGCAGCAATGTCCACAATAGCCAAACTATGGAAAGAACCTAGATGTCCATCAACAGACGAATGGATAAAGAAGATGTGGTATATATACACAATGGAATACTATGTAGCCATCAGAAGAAATGAAATCTTTTCATTTGCGACGACGTGGATGGAACTAGAGGGTATCATGCTTAGCGAAATAAGTCAATCGGAGAAAGACAACTATCATATGATCTCCCTGATATGAGGGAGAGGAGATGCAACATGGGGGGTTAAGGGGGTAGGAGAAGAGTAAATGAAACAAGATGGGATTGGGAGGGAGACAAACCATAAGTGACTCTTAATCTCACAAAACAAACTGAGGGTTAATGGCGGGAGGGGGGTTGGGGGGGGATTATGGACATTGGGGAGGGTATGTGCTGTGGTGAGTGCTGTGAAGTGTTAAACCTGGCGATTCACAGACCTGTACCCCTGGGGATAAAAATATATTATATGCTTATAAAAAATAAAATAAAAAAAATTAAAAAAAAAAAAAGAAATATTGTTTTGGAGATATGCCAGGATCACTTTTAAGCACAGGGTTCATAAATATATTGATTCCAAGCATTATATACAAATGATAATTCCTTAGTCTAATATCAAAACAAAAACAGTCAAAAGAAGTTTTACATTGTTGCTACAGTTTCAGCATGCCAAATTTAAAATCATGCGTCAGAGGCAATTTTCCTTATTCCAAAAGAGGAATACACACGACCTTTGTTTTTTCCCTTTGGTTGTCAAATTTTAAATCTCATTTCAATGCACTGATTATTAGCACCTCTGTGGGAATGTCAGATAGAACTTAAGACAGGACATAAATTCAGTCACTCCTGATTAAAAAAAATGCCTAAAGTCTGATGGGAGTAAGGAGTGGAATTCAGGTGCTTAACATGTTTAATAATAGTGTAGGAATTGCTTTCTCTGAGCTAAAAACAAAACAAAACATATTCAGTGTATTCTGCTCTGGAATCTAAACTACTTTTCTCCAAAACTGCTCATCTCCTTTCTGAGTCAGCTTGCCTCTGAATCTGGCAAGAAAAGGAATAGAAATAGCACTGATATAAGAGTTAGGACCCCAGAATTCCGGTCTTCATAGTGTTGCTACCTATTTTGTTTCTAGTGAATTAAATTTTCTGATAATGGTTTTCACATGTCATTTCTATATGTCTGCATTAAGTGAAGGAGACAAGAGAAGCATACCATATTAAATGTATTTTAACTCTTTCAAATAAGTAGCAATGCATCCTTCCAAGTTTATATAGCTATTTTAGTCTATTAAATCTTAATTCAAGGAGATAGGGAAAAAATGGGCCAGAATCACACTCTACAAATGTTCTTTTATGACTTAGCAACATAATCATGGCCATTCTTCTAACATATATTAAGCATTTGTTCTATGCTACACTCTATATAAACAAAACATGACCCCTCCAGCACAGAGATTACTGTGCAAAATCTCTTTCTATCTGAACATAAACATAAGCAGCAGGACATACTACAAAAGTAGAACATGGGTAGAGTTCTAGTAACAATGTAAGCAAAGAGTGGGAGGACCAAAAAAGGAGACCTAAGTATGGAAGAGGACAGTTAAGAAAAGCTTTGGATAATGGGTAGAATCAAGGGAAAATGGAGAAAAGGACATTGAAGGTAGAGGGGACCTTACAATCAAAAAGAAAGCAGATGCAGAGATGAGTAATGGTCAGGAAGTGGAGTTGGTAGTAACAACAAATAGTCCTTTCACACTATGCATTGGGCACTGCTCCAAGTGATCTATTTGCGTTAAGTGTTCTAATCCTCCCACCAGGAAAATGAGGCACATGGAAAGATATGATAAAGTATTATAAGTCATTTAATATTCCATATAGTTTAAGTGTTGTACTTTACAATGTGAGTCAATTAAATAAGAACATAGGCCCATACTACATGATCAGCATGATCAGCCATCAACAAAGTACCATCCATTTTTTTCAAAGAAATGGAACAAATAATCCTAAATTTATATGGAACCAGAAAGGACCCCAAATAGCCAGAGGAGTGTTTCAAAAGAAAACCAATGTTGGTGGCCTCACAATTCCAGACTTCAAGCTCTATTACAAAGCTGTAATCATCAAAACAGTATGATACTGGCACAAAAACAGACACATAGATCAATGGAACAGAATAGAGACACCAGAAATAGACCCTCATCTATATGGTCAACTAATCTTCAACAAAGCAGGAAAGAATGTCCAATGGAAAAAAGACAGTCTCTTCAACAAATGGTGTTGGGAAAATTGGACAGCCACATGCAAAAAAGTGAAATCGGACCGTTTCCTTACACCACACACAAAAAATAGACTCAAAATGGATGAAAGACCTCAATGTGAGACAGGAATCAATCAAAAAACCTTGAGGAGAACACAGTAAGCAACGTCTTTGACCTCAGCCACAGCAACTTCTTCCTAGAAACATCCCCAAAGGCAAGGGCAGCAAGGGCAAAAATGAACTACTGTGACTTCATCAAGATCAAAAGCTTTTGCACAGCAAAGGAAATAGTCAGCAAATCCAAAAGGCAATGACAGATGGGAAAAGGTATTTGTAAATGACATATCAAGTAAAGGACTAGTATCCAAAATCTATAAAGAACTCATCAAACTCAGTACCCAAAGAACAAAGAATCCAATCAAGAAATGAGCAGAAGATGTGAACAAACATTTCTGCAAAGAAGACATCCAAATTGCCAACAGACATGAAAAAGTGCTCAACATCAGTCAGCATCAGGGAAATACAAATCAAAACCACAGTGAGATACCACCTCATGCCAGTCAGAATGGCTAAAATTAACCAGTCAGGAAATGATAAGTGTTGGCAAGGATGCTTAGAAAGGGGAACCCTCCTACACTGTTGGTGAGAATGCAAGTTGGTGCAGCCACTCTGGAAAACAGCATGTATGTGCCTCATGAAGTTGAAAATAGAGCTACCCTATGATCCAACAATCACACTACTGGGTATTTACCGTAAAGATACAAATGCAGTGATCCAAAGGGACACATGCACCTGAATGTTTATAGCAGCAGTATCTACAATAGCCATACTATGGAAAGAACCTAGATGTCCATCAACAGATGAATGGATAAAGAAGAAATGATTATATACACACACGCACACACACACACACAATGGAATACTATGCCGTCATCTAAAAAAAACAAAATCTTGCCATTTGCAATGATGTGGATGGAACTAGAGGGTATTATGCTGAGCAAAATAAGTAATCAGAGAAAGACAATTATCATAGATCTCTCTGATCATATATCTGATCATATAAGACAAATATCATATGATCGCTCTCTGATATGGGAATTTGAGAGGCAGGGCAGGGGTTGTGGGGATTAGGGAAGGAAATAATGGAACAATATGGGATTGGGAGGGAGACAAAGCATAAGAGACTCAATCTCATGAAACAAACAGGGTTGTTGGGGGTGGGGGAGTAGGGATAGGGTGGCTGGGTTATGGACCTTAAGGAGGGTATGTGCTATGAGTGCTGTGAAATGTGTATACCTGATGATTCACAGATCTGTACCCCTGAAGCAAAACTACATTATATGTTAATAAAATTTTTTAAAAGAAATAAAATTATAATTTTTTATAAGATAGGAGAAATTCAAATGTTTTTGACCAATATTTCTTGTATAGGATATAAAACGTCCAAACCTAAGAGAAAATACCAATAAATTGGAGTTTCATTGAAATCTAAAGCTTTTGCTCTTCAAAAGATACTGTTAAGAAAATTAAAAATGAAGTCACCTCCTGGGAGTAAGTAGTTGTAAAACAAAAGCCTGTCAAAGCTCTTACATCAAAAATGAAACTTTATAATTCAATAAAAAGAAGACAACCTAATTTAAAAATAAATAAAAAAAGACATACCATTGATAAATAAGGCATATGAAAAAATTTTAATCATCATTAGTCATTAGGAAATTGCAAATAAAACCACAATAGATGCCATTACACACCAATTAAAAATTCAAATATTAAAGAAGACTGACCACACCAAGTATTGGTGATGATATGGGGCAAATAAAACTCATACACCAGTGGTGATTGGAATACTTGGCAGTTGCTTAAAAAGGTAAACATATGTTATCATATGATCCAAAAGAAATGATGTGTCTACACAAGATTTATATGAAATTTATTGAAGTATCTTTGCTCCTAAGAGGTCAATACTTGAAACAACCCAATTATCCAAGAACAGGTAAACAAATTATTTGTAGTATGTCCACACAATTGCTTACTACTTGACACTAAAAAATAAACAGCTAACATTGACATCAACATAGATGAATCAATCTCAAAATAATTATGCTGAGTAAAACACACATAATGTGTGATTCCATTTGCATACAATTCTAAAAAATGCAAAGCAATCTATAGTTACAGAAAGCAAATCAGCGATAACCTGGGAATCGGCAAAGCAACATTACTGGGAAACTTTTGTGGGTGATTGATCTGCTCATTGTATTGATTGTAGTAATGATTTTTTACAAGGAGCTATAATGCTCATAGCACAAAATTTCTACAAAACCTGCAAAACATGTAATGTGCATTCTATACCTATATTATTACCCTAAATGATTACTGGATTTGTTTCATAATAACATTTAGTATGTCACATGTTGTTTCACAAATTACACACTCATTCGCTAACTACTACATATGCTCATTAACCATAAAATCCATCTTCCAGGAAAGTACCAGATTATGTTTGAAACCTTATAATGTTCAGCATATTTTATAACACTTCTCAATTACTTGTACTGAATAAAATGGTCCATAGTGTAAAATGACATTTACCATTGGTAGGTTTGGACCTGTGAAAGTCACCAAAGAGAAAAATATTTAATTTATATCTAAAAACTATTACTGAGAAAATAAGGTGAAATAATTAAAATTTTAAGTTGTGATCCTAAGCCAGCCTTTTCAAGCTTACTGTGGATAGCAATACAGACAATGGAGAACTAAAAATATGCCAGTCAGTAAATAATAAAATACTCAGTTTATATAAATGACATATAAATACACAATGTGACTTGTTTAAAACTATGTATTTTATATTATCCATTAAAATTTTAGAATATTATGCTTATTCTATATACTTTTTAAAACTGTGTAAAATTCTGGTGATATCATACATGGTTTTGAAGAGTACAGTATGCCAAATTATTTGGACACAAATTATGATGAGCTCTGGAAAATTATTAGATAACTCAAAGGTGAGTTCTAGTAAAGAAAAAAACTAATTTTACGAGTGGATGCAAACAGTTTGAATAAATTTTGAATAAACAAAGCAATAATTCCCATGCCAATCTGATTTTATAGCGTATTTCAAATATATGAAATAAATCTCTACTAAGTATCATTAATAATTATTGGACTAATTCATTTTTATCTCTGTAAGTTCATATATGCAAGTAGACAAAGAGGAAGTGACTTGTTTGGACACATATGGGTATTTGTAAATATTTCTTCAATGTGTCTCTTCACTAAACAAAAAGATTCTTGGGGTACCTGGGTGCCTCAGTGGGTTAAAGCCTCTGCCTTCAGCTCAGGTCATGATCTTGGGCTCCTGGGATCAAGCCCCGTGTCGGGCTCTCTGCTCAGCAGGGAGCCTGCTTCCCCCTCTCTCTCTCTGTCTGCCTCTCTGCCTACTTGTGATCCCTGTCTGTCAAATAAATAAATAAAATCTTTAAAAAAAAAAGATTCTCAAAGGAGGTGTATCTATTTTATTAAGATAAATAACCATATTCCAACTCTAATCCAGTATCTAGCACGTAGTGGGTCCTTTATAAATATTAGTTGACAGAAATACAAAGTTTGTAAAATTTCAGAGCAGGTATGGTTGTCCACATTTTATAGTTTAAGACACAGGAGGCTAGACAATTTAAATCACTTACCAGTAATTTTAGGGATAGAATGTGACAGAACTGTGATATGTCTATCAGTGTTGAGCTCTAAGCTATTTCCATTATATACAATTGACCCTTGAACAACATAGGGGTTAGGGGCACTGATCTCCATGCAATCAAGAACCTGCATATAACGTTTGACTCCACCACCTCTTAACAACTTATAGCCTACTCTTAACCAATAATAAACAGGTGATTAGCCCATATTCTGTATATTATACACATTATATACTGTATTCTTAAAATAAAGCTAGAGAAAAAAAAATGTTTTTAAGAAAATCATAAGGAAGGGGATGCCTGGTGGCTCAGTCACTTAAACATCTGCCTTTACCTCAGGTCATGATCCCAGCGTCCTGGAATCAAGCCCCATGTTGGGCTCCCTGCTCAGTGGAAGCCTACTTCTCCCTCTCCTCCCCACTTGTGCTCTCTCTTTTACCATCTCTGTCACTATCTGTCTCTCTCTCTCTCTAATAAATAAAATCTTAAAAAAAATCATAAGGAAGAAATACTTTTACAGCACCATAAAAAAAATAAAATCCATGTATAAGCCGACCCATGTGTTCAACCCTGTGTTGCTCAAGGGTCAACTGTAATGGTATCTCTTCATTGTCAGAGTATCATTTGAAAAATGCAATTAACAATACATATTTCCTGATTGCTTCCAAACTTGTGAAATATAACCAATTACAATACTCCGACATGGAGTAAGATTTTGAATGACCTTATAAATTAGAACAGAAAATTCATTTAATAATAGAGCTAAGTACATCTTGCAGTTCCATCTCTGATCCACTAAACCTGGTTCTGTTTGAGTTGTTTTGTTCAGGAAACACTATTAGAAGAAATGCTATTTTCATATCCTGGCTAAATACTTCCTTTCCAAGAGATTAGGAGAAAGAAAGATGGTGTTATGGACTGAATGTTTGTGTTCTCCCCCAAATTCCTATTTTGAAGCCTAAATCCCCAATATGGTGGTATTTGGAGGTGGAGCCATTGGGAGGTAATTAGGTTGAGATGAGGTCACGAGGGTGGGGCCCCCATGATGGGGTTTGTGTCCTTCTGTGAAGAGGAAGAAAGGCCAGAACATATGCACACACTCCCTACCTTATGAAGATATAATGAAAATGTGGCAATAGACAAGCTAGAAAGAGGGCTGTCACCAGAAACTGAATCCTCTTGGACTTTGACCTTGGACTTCTCAGCCTCCAGAATTGTGAGAAAATAAATTTTTGTTGTATAAACTATGCCATCTGTGGTATTTTGTTATGGTTACCGAGGATGACTAATAAAGATGGGAAAGGGGAACTTTAGAGAAATTCATATTGTAAATATGTAATTATATACATTATATTATAAATATTATGTTATCAATGTGTAATATGTAATGTATAAATATGAATTATAAACCATATTCATAAACATGATTTAGACAACCACATTTACAATTATGCCCAAGTTCATATCTTAATAAAATGTATTCATTTCTCACTATGTTTTCCTCATCATGTTACTCTAATCCCACGATAGTGTCCATTTTTTTTTAAAGATTTTATTTATTCATTTGACACAGAGAGAGAGAGATCACAAGCAGGCAGAGAGGCAGGCAGAGAGAGTGGGGGAAGCAGGCTCCCTGCTGAGCAGAGAGCCCGATGTGGGGCTTGATTCCAGGACCCTGAGACCATGACCCGAGCCAAAGGCAGAAGCTTAACCCACTGGGCCACCCAAGCACCCCGATAGTCTCCATTTTTGTATTCTAATACATTGCTTAACATTTTCACCTGAGAATCCTACTTGTACCTCTTTGTGTTCAAAATGAGTATAGGGATACCCTATTTTCCTTTTACAGACAGATCTGTTTTCTAGAATCCATGAAAGATTATTTTATTGTAGAAAAATGACCAACTTCTCTATATTCCCACTGAAGTTTTAAGAAGAACAAATGGAATTACATTGTAACAAGATATGTTTAGGTAGACGAGAGTAAAGTTCTTAAAGCAACAGATGATAAAGTTTGGAAGGGGAGTATTTATTTCCAATAAAAATGGAAATCTCTATAATTAGGATACATGAAGGCTTTCAAATAATTTCATTGAAACCTACCTACAGGGTGAGGAGGACTGAACATGAGTATTTACTCATCCCAAATAAGTAGTGATATGACAACACCTCTTGTCACTCATGCTTAAAAAAAATTTTTATGAATTAATATAATCTCATTTTCATGAATATTTGATTTCTAATAAAAAGGTTTTTTTTAAGATTTTATTTATTTGAGAAACAGAATGAGAGAGAACATGAGGGCAGAGGAGGGACAGGGGGAGAGGGAGAAGCAGACTCCTTGCTGAGCATGACCTGAGGGGAAGACAGATGCTTCACCAACTGAGCCACCCAGCTGACCCTAAAGAGTTATTTTTACAGAAAACCAATCATTCTGTTAGTACTTTGGAAGTGCATTTTTTAAAACACTTCAGCATTTTCTCCACTTTTTCTCTTAATAAATAGGAAACCACATGATGATAAGTATGACATAGCCTGCATAGGCAGCAGAGTAGAGATATTTGTTGTCACATCATTTCTTCTGATTTTTCTCTTACCATACATTTTGGCAATTCATTCATGACTCCCCAATTTATCCACAGCAAGCTTTAGTCTTTTATAGGTTTTATAGCCAAAGGTTTTATAGGTCTTATAGCCAAAATAATTGTTTTTTTCCTTTGGCATCTATGAGAACTGACAGGATAATAATAGCAATAATAACAGCATTAGTAACTAATATTTGTTTAGGAGTCCTATAATGCAGACACTAAGGACTATTTCATTTTATTATTACAATGATTCCATTATCTAAGTTTATATGGCTAGTATATGGAGGAGACAGCATTTGTATTCAGGACTACTTTACTCAGAGCCTGAATGTTTAGCCACTTTGCTCAGTTGCTTCTTGAGTACAGAGTACACATCAATTCCAGCATAAAAGCACCACAGTCTGTGGTTTAGCAAAACCAGAAAATATACCACCTGATACTGTATACAGAATAAAGACACAAACTTCTGGAAGTAAGACAAACCTTTCTAGCAGCAATGGATACCTCCCTACATCAGTTTAAATTTATATGGATATTATGACCAGGTTCATTTCAGACTGAAATTTAAGTTACTCCATTAGTTTATAGATTAAGAAACCCATCTGGAATTCTTCAAGAGCTAAAATTCTGGAAGATACCCCTATTATCATTTTACTTTCCATAAGAAGCATATAAATCAGACATATAATGAAAATGTCTTCTTAATTGACTTTAAACCTAGACATGCAAATGTATGTAAATTATAGTTATATGCTCATAAGCATGTCCCAGTGCCTGCTCAGTTTACCAACCTTTTGAATATGCACACTCCTTTAATCTCTTTTGAATCCTTCAAAGACACACAACATTGGAGCATTAAATTTTAGATAAGGCAATTGGATAAATTTTGCATTCAACAGATGCACACTTAAGATATTAAAGTATTGCTCATTAACTAGTCCAATAAGCACCTTAATTAGATCATCTGCAACCACTTAGAATTTTCTTTTCTTGAACTACTTAAAATGACCTGAATATAAATCTTTGAATTTTAATTTAAATGGGGAATTTTGGTGAAGATAATCTATAGCATTGTGCAGACACCTTATCCGTAATTTTTTGCTCATTTGCATATTACAGTTCTGGATGAAAAAGAAAGAAATGTACTCATCAGTGGTTCAGATAGGAGGGCCTATGGGCCAGAATTCATCAGGACTTTTCACATCTGTGATGAAATCTTACAAGTTGTTATTCATCAGAATTTCTACTTTAGGTGAACCTGTAACTTGGAACAGGTAAGACCTTTAGTTGGAACCCCATTAGAAAAAGGGGATTAAAGTTAATTTTCCCAAAGCCCCACTCCACCCTAAAATATCAGGCTGATAGAGGCCATGAGAAACCCTGATTTAAAATCTCTTTAGGGATAAAGGTAATTGTCTATTTTCTCCATAGGAATTCTGTCAAAGATAAAAATGGAAAGAAATCCTCAGTAACCAGAGGTTTACAGAGATAAAAATTCAAAAGTAGGTCTCCTAGAATAGTATTTCTCAATCTGTCTTCAATGTTCCACAACTCTATTTTGGCCAGCAACTCTGTAACTAAGTGGATCAAGATCTGTCCTTATATTTTATACATCATTTTTACCTAACCTGAACTTCATTCTCTGACTTCAATACCCCTAAAAGTATGCATCTGCTCCAGACCAGATTTATTCACATAATCTGTATATATAATTTCCTTCATATGTATATATAATTTCCTTCTAAACCAGCCATTTTTTTCAGCCCAAGTTCAGAAACATCACAAGTTTACATCTTCCTTCTCAAGCACTCAGGAATGAAACAGTGTATTTTATGGAGCATTAATATCACCACTTTTGAGGGTTTAATAATCCCTAAATTTAGTACACATCAGTTCTCTCCAATCAACTCAATTCAATTCATGTACCACTCTAAGGTTTCAGCTTAGGTCATGGTCTCAGGGTCATGAGATGGAGCCCCACATCTGGCTCCCTCCTCACTCAGCACAGAGCCTGCTTGTCCCTCCCCTTTTGCTACCCCCCTCACGTGCTCCCTCGCTTTCTCAATTAAATAAATAAAATCTTAAAAAAAAAAAAGACAAGAAAATTCAATCGGGGGCTTTTATATTTCCGCACCCTATATTAAGCCAGAAGAACATGGCTCTCATTAGTTTTGCATATTGAGTTTTAGTTTAAGATTATAGTTGAAGAAAGCACAACTGAAGAAAACTTTGAAACATGGATTTAGATAACAGAGATCCTAGAATTAGGACATATATCAAGGGAGTACTTAAATTTGTTCTAAGTTGCCAAGTAAAGTTAGGTTTCAGGGGACAGGAAAATATTATGGAGCATCTCCTTATAATATTTATATCTGAGATGAATATAAAATAGGTTTAATTTAAAATTAATGATACATCTAGTATCTACTTGATTTTCTAAAATACACCTTAGAGGTAATAAAAAACAAAACAGTAACTATTTTTTAAAGGATAAACTATGTATTCAACTCACCAATAGGACAGACTATTAGACATTTTTAAAAATACAGTGTGACAATTAATACCCTATTTAACTTAACAGTTTTAAAAAGAGCCATGAATGATTCAATCTATCATGCTTTTTCTTCTAAGTAAAGATAAAATGGGTTGCTATCATATTATTTGCTCTACCCTACAAGAAACCTCATACAGTATCTTGGAATAACTATGTGCCTTTTTTTAAAACAATATAATTTTTAATGCTTCTGTCCTTAGAAATAACAACAAAAGTTACACTGAAGAGGAAATGGTATTTATGAAGAATACATTCTAAACTGATTACATCACCACAATACCTGGTGAATAAAGTTATTTTCCAAGCCACATAATTTAAAAAAGAGCGAAAGGGAAATTAAGATGAATACCTTTCTAGATGAATCAGGCTTATGAATTTAGAACTCAAAGAAAAGGGAAAGGATTATCTCTTTTTCAAATATTCTAGATTCAAGAGAATTTCTGTTTTATATAGTCTACATTTTTCTATAACTTTTCCTAATTCCCCCTATTAATTCAAGGACTCAGCATCCCAAATAATAAAACATATTTTTGTTTGGTTCCCCTGCTTATGTTTGAATTGACTATAGTTATAAAGAACTATGAGGGGGAAATGGTTTAGGTTACCAAGAGAGACAAGCTCTCCAACAGGATACCGGGACACCTGGGGTTATGAAAACATTATCTCAGCAATCTGAGTTTCCTCTGAAAATTTTTAATATTATGTTTTTAATTTGATATAATGCAGAAAGTATAAGGGACATATTATGAATCAATTAGGTGACCTACAGACTGCTGAATATCATAATGTCTGGGTTTTATAATTGAGGTAATGCCAAGTAATACTTAATTTTCTCAGGCTGATGAGAAAAGAACAAAGGAGATTTAACACATAAAAGATGTATTTCCTTCCACATCCTAAATGAGTGCTAATTGACCTCCACAGTAATTTGGGGGAAAAAAGGAAAAAATGGGAGAATTAAGACATTTGCTAGGCACAAATTAGAATTGGCATGCTGAACTCAAGACAAAATAGCAAGCAGAGAGATTTAATTTCAGCTAAGAATCATGCATCACATCAAATATATATTGTTGCCTTTGTTTTTATAGCTTTTACACTTAATTTCTAAATTTATTTTGATCAAATTGTTTTCTATTTAGAGAATTTTAATTAGTTCTATATTTGTACATATTTTTAAAAATTAAAATGAAAATAACCCCTTGTTATGTTTTCAATAGGCCTTAATATTTTTAAGTAAGTGAATAAAGTTAGTTGTGAGGATTTTTTAACTTTTTTTCTTGTTTTAGAGAGGTTCATTCATGAGTCAAGCTTGAAAAACACCATCTTCTCATGCAGAACAAAGTATTTTAATGTTTATCTTATAACCATAACTATAAGGTGAATTTTCTTCTCTAAGCACATAATGCATAAAAATTAAGTAACACTCAATTATAAGTTAATGTATGGTACTTTGTGATGCATCAAAATGTATAGGAAGCCTTGCCTTGATATTTTGAGATTCTATGCACTTCAGAAGAGCAGCATATTATGTGAATTTAATTGAGCTAGTATTTGTTTATTTCAGGTCTCACATTTAGGTCTTTAATCCATTTTGAGTGTATTTTTGTGTATGGTGGAAGAAAATGTTCCAGAAATTACAACATAGGGAATACAGTCAATATTGTAATAGCACTGTATGGTGACAGAGAATTACACTTAACGGTGGCAAGCACTGCACAATGTATAAAGTTGTTGAATAACTATAGGGTACACCTGAAACCAGTAGAATACTGTATATCTACTATGTTTAATAAGAATTTTAAAATTTTAAAATTTGTTGAATGCTTACTATGTGCTAGGTCAGTGGAAATTCAACAGTAAAAATATGCAATTGCTCTATTTTCAATAGGACACACTTGGAAGCTGAAATGTATGAGAATTTGTTGAATGCTATGATCAGAGTAACTAGAAATCTTATACTCAGGTATCTAAGATCAGGATAATAACTGGAAGCTCATGTTTAAGTGCTCCTACATGAGCTTTGATGGGTCACCAAAACTTCCTATAAAAGGTGACATCTTAATTGATTTCTTAAGCATATAATTTTCTTAAGCATATATATTTCTTACGCCAGACAAAAGAAGCTTAAATTGAATGCATACATTCAAAAGGATTCCTAAGAGAGGAAGTAGACTTCACAGAGATTTAATATGAAATGATTATATACTTTCTAAATATAAACATGATTAATAATTTTTTTATATTCTGAAATACTTTTGACCATTATAACTTCAAATATTGCATCTTAACCTATTTTTTCCATCTGTACTTTATACTAGATATTTATTGGTTTTTCTCATTCTATCATCTATATCTCATAACTTCTCTTTCATATTTCCTTTTTTGAGAGAGCACAAGAGTGTGGGGGGGCAGAAGGAGAGCGAGAATCTCAAGCAGACTCCCCAGTGAACTCAGAGCCTATAGAGCTTGATCTTACAACCCTGAGATCATGACCTGAGCTAAAATCAAGAGTCAGATGCTTAACTCACTAAGTCACCCAGGAAAGCCCTCTTTCATATTTCTCATCATTCTATAGATTTATGTGACATACGTAATTGGTTTAGATTTACACTCCAATACATCAGTTTTATCTTTGGCTATATCTAATTTGTTATACAATCTGTCTACTATGTGTGGATATTTTTTTCAATACAGTTTTTTATTCCTGAGAGTAGATTTGGCTTTATTGAAAGAACTATTTTCAAAACATATTCTTTATTTATGGCTTTCATGAGTAGTTATTTTAATAACTTTAAATATAATTATTACCTCTGCAAGACTGATCTATCATCTTCAAGTCTTGTGGGAGGGGGAAATTATTTTATCTGTGCATATGCTCTATTGTTGATTATTTTTCCATATTTGATTTATAATTTTTAAATTTTAAATTCTTTCAGTTAAAATGTCTATTTTTGTGAGTCCTATTATCTTGAGTTGTGACAAATATTCTTACAGGACAAGTCTGTGTTTACTTTTATTCATATCACTGTGAAAGTCCATAATGTCAATTATATTGAGACCTTAATGTTTCCTTGGAGGTAGGAAAAAATATTAAAAGTTGCCTACAAAGAAATGAGGCACATGACAATATCACATTCTTCTCACATCAGCACTTTATGTCAGAATACAAGGGAACATTGTCTGTAAAATTCTGAGGGGAAACTAGCATAATATTCTGTGCATGAAAATAAAATAAAAATATACAAAGACTCAAAGTTTACCACCAGTGTCACCCTTCTGAAGAATGTCCTTGAAAACAGAATCCCATAAAAATACATAAAGGAAAAAATATGTAAGTTAAAAAAAAATACATGAAACCAGGAATTCTCACTAAAAAAAAAATTACTAGACTAAGAATTTTGCAATTCTAGAAAGCTATGTCCAAACTAGAACTGAAATTCGATAGGGTCCAAAAAAGTTTTCAAACAAAAGGATGGGACATAGTTGAAATAATAGTTATTATTGGTAAAGTGAGGAATAGTATTATTAATATAGAAAAGAAGTATATATTTCCTGTCATCAAGAGAAAGAGCCAATAAGAGATGCCAAGGAAGAGAACTGAAGGAAGCTGAAGAGAAGGAAAGCATTTACGAATTACCAGAGGGACCTAAGCAAGAGAAGATGATGGCCTGAATCAAGAAAGTGGAATATATACCATGGTTATAAAGAGAAAATTTGAGAGATATTCAAGGGACAATATCAAAAATCCTGCTGACTGACTGAATTCAGGGGATATGAAGGAGTGACGGGAAGGAGTTAAGGATGGTCCAGTTTTCCGTTTTAAACAACTAGAGAAAAATGGGTGCCTGGGTGGCTCAGTCTGCTAAGCATCTGCTTTCCCCTCAGTTCATTATCCTGGAGGTTCCGGCATGGAGCCCCACACTGGGCTCTCTGCTCACGGGGGGGAGCCTGCTTCTCTCTCCCTCTGCTCCACCCCACCCTGCTCATGTGCTCTCTCAAATAAATAAATATTTTAAAAATTAAAAAATAAACAACCAGAGATGAAAGCTTCATTTATTGAGATCAAAAATATCAAAAGAGGGTGCCTGGGTGGCTCAGTTGGTTGGGCTGCTGCCTTTGGCTCAGGTTGTGATCCCAGAGTGCCAGGGTTGAGTCCCCGCATGGGGCTCCTGGCTCCCAGCTCCATGGGGGGTCTGTTTCTCCCTCTGACCTTCTCCTCTCTCGTGCTCTCAGTCTCTCTCTCAAATAAATAAATAAAATCTTAAAAAAATATATATAAAAAGAGTAACATATTTGAAGGCAAAAATATAAAGCTGAGATCTGTTGGCACACTAGTGATCATTAAAGCCACTTGGCAGCCATGGTAAGCATCTTTCATTGCTCCATCTTCCATTGCTTAAATCAAAAATAACATTCCACAAAGTAAACCTGGGGAGTGGAAAAGTCACCTGCATCTGAGATTTTACAATGAGTGATCAATGCTCTGTATTTTAGTCCAAAGAAGAGAATAAGTGTGTGTATGTATTAGTATTTCTTCTCTATGATGAGAATTTTTTTAAAGATTATACTACCTCCTTTGTTGTGGCTACCAGAAGAACTAAATTTAATATTCACATATAACATTTTTGTTATCATTTTAATCCTGCTTCTACAGGAGAGCCTGTTTTTATACATAACTTTCAAAAACCCAATGGCACTTTTTGTAAGAAATGGGTATATATAAAAAGCTTAAACTGTTGGTAGCAAAGGAGAGCAGCATAAAAGAATCCATTGTTCCAATATGCAAACACTTTTATTCATACAGAAAGATGAATTTCTATTCATTCAGAAAGATGAACTGTTGCTCTAACACAATTCATAATCTGACAAAGAAAGCATCTCATCTCTCTTGTCCTTAATCTATTGTTATGAAAGTGCCACTCAGAGATGCATATGGTCATTAGATAGGGGGCAAAACAGAAAACAAAGATCTTAAGCTTAGTAAGAAATTTGCTCATTGGCTCCTCATTTGCTCATATGCTCCTGATAGAAGTTTTGGCTGACTGTCCAAGCTGTATATATAAATACAGTTTGGGTAACTGTACATCGCCCACCCTGACTACACTGGCTCTTTGTCTTGTCCTGTCCCAATAGAACGCTAGACATGCCTGAACACTGTCCTGTAAATGGGAGGTTTATTTCTTTCATATCTATCCAAGGGATTTGCTGGATATCTTTCCACACTGCAAGAAGTAAGATCAGTTCTAGAATATTTCCTATTTACAGGTCACTTTGCTTTCATACTGATCCATTCAATGTATCTACTCAAACGGTAGGGCCTGTGTCTCTACAGCAAGGAATTTGAGGTCAGGGGCACTGATTTGGATCCTGGGTTGGCCACTTGCTGGCTATGAAATTTAAAGAAATTAAGGTGAGCTCTATGAACACAAGTTTCCTATACTATACAATACAAGGCAGCAATCATAGCATTTCTGGCCTAATTTGAATTAACTCTCAAACTCAAACCTCTGTTCTTAAATCAGTACCAGGGTAGCTAGGAACTATAATTTTATTGATTGATCTTTTTTTGTCTTTACCGAGGTAGGGTCTGATACATTTATTTATTTGTTGTAAATCACCGTGCACTGCCCTCATTTACTTCCCTACCTCTATCATAAGTGTATTTTTATTAAAATTAAATTTTTTCTTTAATGGATTTCAGCTTTGAGGCTAAATGATTTTAAATGAACCATCCCAAATTATGCATAATCATGTTTTTCTTATAGCTTCACTTCTAGAATGAGCTTTGGAAAGCTTATGTAAGAGCAATCTAATATTTTGGCCTTTACTTGTCAGTGTTTAATGTCCATGTTATATAGTGTAACATAATAAATTAGTAAGATTAATTTCTTGTTGGCCTGCATAGTGTCTCTAAATTCAATTCAAAAAAGAACATTGAGGGCATTTAGAGCAATTGAATAAGTGCTAAAAAGTTGTACGATTTCATGGTGAATATACTGTATAACTTTTATGAGATTTGTACATGTGTGTAAATGCAGTGTTTATAAAGCCCCAGTACTTAATTGAAGTTGATATTTGCACGATTTAAGAGCACACGCGCACACACACACACACACAGATTGTATATTTATATATATACATAAATAAAGTATATTTATTTATTTATTATTATTTATTTATATATATTTATATATACACATAAATAAAGTCCTCACAACAATCCTGTTCAGTTTATCATAAGTAAAATTAGGAAATAGAAGTTTCAAGAACCCAATTTTGCAGCAAATACATGGAGAAGCCAGGATCTAACCTCAGGTACTGTATTTTCAATTTTAATGCTATTTCTTTTTCTTTAATGCTATTTCTAATGTAATTTATAAACTGCTTTTAACTCATGTTATTCTTAAATATAAATTTTATATTATTATTTTGATTTTAAGACTAAGAGACTGCAATTCAAATAAGCTAAACTACCAATAGAAGTCACACATTTACTTCACAAGTAGAAGCCAGACAGAAGCTTAGACTTTCCAAATTTCCAAATAAGAGCTTACTTTCCCTGACAAAAATACAAAAGGTAGTTTTTGCAATTGTTCTGAAACAAAAATAGTTTCTTTATGTGACTATCCTCAAGTAGTTTAGGAGATTGACATTCATATTCAATAATGCCCCAGGATAGTTAGGTCTTTCAATTCTACATTGTCAACAAATTGCCCATTTTTATTGTGGCTTCACTTTAGTTTTATGAGCTGAATGAAGACAGAAATCTTACAGAATATGCTGGGAATAGAAATCTCTGAACACAAATAAAAATCAAAACAAAAACAGAAAAAATACAAAACACAAAAAATAAATTATCATAAACACTAAACAAAAAGATCTCTACTTTTCTTATTTTCTTATAGATCTCATACCTTACTGTGGATTTATTACCACATTATAAGTTTTTAAAACTCGGCAAGAGCAAGACATAATTTATTGCTTAAGTTGCTGGTTATATGCAAATTCAAATCCAGGCACTAACACATAAATTTTTTCTTAAAGTTCAGCTGATGCTTTTTTACAGAAACAACCAACAACTCAAGAGAGCTATTCCTGACTCTTCAGGTTTGTTTTTAAGATTTTATTTATTTATTAAACAGAGAGAGAGAGAGAGAGAGAGAGAGCACATAAGCAGGAGAAGAAGCAGGCAGAGGGAGAGGGAGAGCCAGGCTCCCCGTTGCACAAGGAGCCGATGCAGGGCTCTATCATCTACACTTTTAAGTAACGAAATGGCCTTTTCCCTAAGTGTTTTAGCTACCTTCTAAACATGATCATCTTAAATACTGGATAAACACCGTCTATTTCTCTCATTCTCAGGAATTAAATTTTATTGTGTCAGAAGGTCTTATGACCTTGTATATAATATGGGAAATTTCATTCTAAAATTCAGTAGTAAAAGAAATGGAACAAATCTCCTATTTCCCTCCCCCTCTCCCCAGTCTTCTCCTCCCAATGAATGTCTCTTAGACATACAAATCAAGGTAGACTTACAGGCCATGTGTTTGCAATGATTAGGATATCCATAAATACTTCTAACATCCAGTCAACCAGCAGGACAACAATTAAGCTGGATAAAATTAAAATTCACCTTATCAAGCTATGTGGTATGAAAGAGCAACTGATCCAGAGCCAGAAAACTAGAATTCTAGCTCTGGCTTTGTATCTCCATCCCCATGTTCTAAGCCCACTATAACTTCTCTTGTCTATTAACAGACTAAGAGGTCCATTCTTTTTAGTTGAAGACTGTCTTTTTCATTGTGCTGGTTGTTGAAACATGTTATTTCTTCTGCCTATTCTGCTCACTGCTAAGTTAAATGTAAGATAAAGGGGCTTACAAGCACAGTGCCTGATTATAGTTATATTTCATTTGGCTTCTTTTATTAAAGTATTTGTTTTTCTTTTAATTTCTTTAGGATTTTTGTCATTTGAAATATTCTAAAGTTGGAGGGTTTTTATGTCACATTCTATTACAGCTTATATTTGATATTACATCTTACAAAACATGGTTTCATAAAGATACCCTTTAAAAACTAAATAAGATGTAATTGGATGTTTTTACCTATAGACCAGAGTGAAATTGAGAAGGATAAAAAAGTGGAATTGGGAATTTATGTTACAATGAATAGAAAAAACATTTCAACACATCCTTGTTAAGATATCCTCACAAATACAGGACTGAGTCTATAAATCCATTTTCTTTTTTAAGGCAAAGGTAAATGAGAGTTCAAACATGAGTGGAAATTGAGACAACCTTGACCCAGCTCTCCTAGAAAAGTATAATTAGTTGATTTAAAACATAGGGTGATTTTGTCACCGATCCCTGCAGTAAACAGATTTCTCTTCATAAGGTCATAAAAAGAACTTCCTGTTTCTTGATGGTAGCACTTTCTTTTCCATTGGGATACTGAAGGGTCTTATAGAAACTGTCAAAATAGGGGTGCCTTGGTGGCTCAGTTGCTTAAGTATCTGCCTACAGCTCAGGTCATGATACCAGGGTCCTGGGATGGAGCCTCACGTCTGGCTTTCTGCTCAGCAGGGACCTTGCTTCTCCTTCTCCCTCTCCTTCTGCCTAAGGCTCCTCCTGCTTGTGCTCTCTCTTTCTCTGTCAAATAATTAAATAAAAATCTCAAAAAAACCTGTCAGTATAGAGAAGATAGCTTTGAGGGAAACTACAGAACCACAAACCAACTGATTTTGATGGACAAAGAACCCTATTCTGTTAAGTAGAGAGATAATGAATGATAATCAAGGCCAATTAGGTACAAAGATAATAATACAGTGCCTTGAAGAGTCTTGTCTGGGTCTTTGCCAAGTCTATGGGAACGAGTCACTGATTTCAATGTTTGGCCTATAATTACTGGCTGTTTTTGCTTCAGAGACTGAGTTTTACCTAGACAACTCAAGGATAAAAAGAACAATTAATGAGCGAATCATATTATAAGTAATCCAGGCAGGAGAAATGAGCAAGACAAATCTGTTTTTAATTTAGGCCCATAGCCAAAATTCTAACAGAGGAAAGTTCACAAATGTGATTCAAAGACATTAGTAATTAGTTATGATGTTGATAGTTCCACAGGCAAAGAACTCATGTGTTCAGAGTGCCTTTCATTGTAACGGACCTTTTCGTAGATTGCCAGAAAAATCTCACTAACTTGAATGAATTGAATGCTTTCAAATAGGGATCAAAATTAAACTGAGACCTGAACAAAATTCAACCAACACATTTATGGGTGAAGCCTTTTGATAGCCAAGTAACCACGTAGAAAATTCATAGTAAAACTTAGGGAGTTCTTTCTTATTTAAAGTTTATAAAAAAAATTCTTCCCCTCATTTCCTGTTAATATGAAATTTTATGATCAGGGCAGTAGAATCCAAAATGATTCCTTCTGTGGAAAGAGAAGTACAATACCTAAGAATATGCCAAACCTCTTGCTCTAATCAAAACAAAATGGTTAATTGTGAAGAATATTCTCCAATCTAAGGGCAGACACAGATAAATCACATGACCTAGACAGGTACTTGAGAGGAAATTTGTCAAAATAAATAAATAAATAAATAAACAAATAAACTAGAGAAATGAGCATAGAAGAAGATTTATCTTGATTATTTGGGGCCAGAAATTTTAAAAAATACAGTGATAGTTGAGTCACTGTGACAATTGTGACTTGTCCCTGTGTCATATAAGCCCCATACTCCAAAGATGACATCAAAGAAAGGTATTATACTATCTCAAAAAGAACTTGTCTCACTTTTATTAAAGCTAAAAGAGTCCAGTCAAATTTACCAAACAATAATTTTAAAGTTATCTGTTTCAACAAATGGTGCTGGACAACTGAATGTCCATAGACCAAAAAAACCAAACAAACAAAATAAAACACACACACACACACACACACACACATCCCTCCCACACAACCAAAACAGAACAAAAACACCTTGACATAAGCAGCACAACTTATACAATAATTAACTCAAAATGAATATGGACTTAAATGTAAAATATAAAGTATAGATCTCTGGGGGTGGTGGGGGAACATAGGAGAAAATCTTCAGGATTTAGTGTTAGGCAGAGTTCTTTGATACTGAAAGGAAAATCCATAAAAAGAAGAACTGACAAAATGACCCTAATCAAAATTTAAAACTTTTGCTCTGTGAAAGTATGCATAAAGATGAAAAAACAAGCTACAGACTGAAATATATTTATGAACCACATATCTGACAAAAAGACTAGTATCTAAAGTATATATGAAAGTCTCTCAAAGCTCAACATTCTAAAAAAATCTTATTAAAAATCTGGAAGAAGATTTGAACAGACATTTCACTAAAGAGGACACACAGAAGGCAAATAAACTCAATAAAAGATGTGGCATATCATTAACTGATAGGAAAATGCAAATTAAAACTACACTGAAATATCCCTATACACTTATCAGAATAACTAAATAGAATAATAACTAAATAAATAATAACTAAACAGAGTAACTAAAATAAAAAATGGTGACAACACCAGATATCAAAGTTTTATGGAAACTCACATATTGCTGGTAGAAATGTGAAATCATACAGCCACTCTGGAAAACTGTTTGCCATTTCTTATATAATTAAATATTCAGTTACCCTATAAACCAGGTAAGTGAAAACTTATGTTCACACAAAAACCTATACACCCATGTGCATAGTGGCTTTATACTCAATAGCCAAAAATTAACAACTCAAATTCCCTGAACAGATGAATGGTTAAACTAGCTGTGGTACATCCATACCATGGAACACCATTCAGCAGTTCCTGATATACCCAACAATGGGAATAAATATCAAGGAATTTTGCTGAGTGAATCATAAAAGATTATATATTGTATTATTACATTTATATAATATTTTTGAAAATGGAAAAATTTTAGAAATTGAAGAAAATTAGTGATTGCCAGGACTTAGAGATGGAGTAGGTAAGGAGAGTGATGGACATGCTTACTAAGAGGCAACATGCAAGATCCTTTTGCTATGAACTGAATGTTGATGTTCCTCCCTCAAATTCACATGTTAAAAACTACTCCCCAATATAATAGTACTTGGAGATGAGGCTTTGGGGAGGAAATTAGGTTTGGGTGAATCATAGTGGTAGAGCCCCTGATGGTGCTGGTGCCCTTAGAAGGGGATGAGAGCCCACAGCTCACACTCTTTTTGCGATGTGAGGACAAAGAAGAAGATAGCTATCTATGAAATGGGAAGTAGTCTCATACCAGACATAATCTGTGCGCAGCTTATCTTGGACTTTCTTGCCTCCAGAATTGTGAGAAATAAATGTATTTAAGTCAGCCAGTCTCTACTATTCTGTTAGAGCAGACTCAACTGCAAGTTACAGTGTTGAAATTGTTCAGTTCTTGGTTGTGAACCTACGTAGGTGATAAAGTTGTGTAGACTTTAATACATAAGCACACACACACACATGAATACAGTAAAACTGAATAAGATCAGTGAATTGTACGAATAGCAATATCCTGGTGGTGTTTTACTATAATTTTCTAAAATGTTTTCATTGGGGAAACTGGGCTAAGTGTACAAGGGATTTCCCTGTATTTTCTTTTTTTTTTTTTAAAGATTTTATTTATTTATTTGACAGACAGAGATCTCAAGTAGGTAGAGAGGCAGGCAGATAGAGAAGAAGAAGCAGGATCCCTGCTGAGCAGAGAGTCTGATGCAGGGCTCGATCCCAGAACCCTGGGATCAAGACCTTTGCCGAAGGTAGAGGCTTTAACCCACTGAGCCACCCAGGCACCCCGTCTCCCTGTATTTTCTTAAAAGTGCATGTGAATCTACATTTTATTTCAATAAAAAGTTTGATTACTGAAATTTAGTCAGTATCAAGAATTTATACGCTGGAGTCAAATTACTGGAGACAACTCCTGGTTCTAATTTTTACTATTACCTTGACCTTTGATATCTTTTTGGTAAAATGGTTGATAACATTACCAATATCATTATACTGTTAGAATTAAATGAAATGATTCATACAAAAGCCAAGCATATTAGATGGTGCACTAAATAAATATGTTATATGCTTATTATAATTATTGTCTCATTATTATATAAAGTATTCTTTGAGGTGATAAGATAGATTCTAAGCTTGGAACCAAATTTTGGGCCACATCTATTTGCCAACTGTTTGCAGAATCTTTTGGGGGTGCAACTTTACTGAATATTAAAAGTCTTATCAGATAGAATTCATGACTGTTGATTTACATTTTTCCCTCTGCTTCAAAAATCAGTCTCTATGGAGGTGTTTTGAGAAACTTCAGAGAAAACAGTACAGAAAACCAACATATCTCTACCCCCCCCATAATACCTTAAAGCCACTAATTATCCCTTCACTTAAATTTTTTCACAACTTCAGAGTTTGATAATGAGCACAAGGGATAAAATGTGTTATGTGTTATATACACATCTGACGTAGATTCACAACAACTACTTTATTTATAATTTATCTTCAAAGCACATTTTTCTATCAGTATAAACTTCTATAAGATTTAAGTCATTTTTTCATCAAGTTGATTTCCTAAGAAGTGTCATTTTAAGGTTTCTCAATAAATTGAATTGTGAAAAATAACATTTCTATTTCACGATTTCATTTCTTTACTATAAATATTCTTGTGAGAAATCACATTTTACAACCATGGAAAATAATCAAATTTACATATATGATATTGAGTATTTAGTGAGAGAGCACCTTTTAAGTAGAAAAAAAAAGACTTCAATGTTGCTGTTCAACGAATTTTAAAACTGAAAATATAAGTGGAAAGTGATAATCACCATTATGGGGACATCAAACACCAGCTGGGTACTGCAACACACCAGCCTCCCTAGGCTATGGAGGTCTCAGTCTTAAATCTGTGAAATCTTTGTCATTGCCATGATATTATATAAAGGTTTTGACATCTTGTGGAAAGAAATAGGAAAATCTAAAAGATTCAGAATTTATTCAAAAAAAAACAGAATTACCAAAAAGACAAATGTTTCCAAATGAATTTTAAGATCAGAGATAAAAGGCATCCAAATTGGCAAGGAGGAAGTCAAATGTTAACTATTTGAAGACAATTTAATATTCTATGTTGAAAACACAAAAGACTCCATCCCAAAATTGCTAGAACTGATACATAAATTCAGCAAAGTTGCAGGATACAAAATCAACATATAGAAATCTGTTGCAGCGGGGCTCCGTAGCTCAGGGGTTAGAGCACTGGTCTTGTAGAAATCTGTTGCATTTCTCCATACCAATAATGAAGATGAAAGAAAAATCAAGGAATCAATACCATTTACAACTGCACCAAAACCTATAAGGTATCTACAAATAAACCTAACCAAAGAGATAAAAGATATGTGTACTGAAAACTATAGAACACTTATGAAAGAAATTGAAGAGGACACAAAGAAATAGGAAAATTTTCCATGCTCATGAATTGGAAGAACAAATATTGTTAAAATGACTATATTACCCAAAGCAATCTACACATTCAATGCAATCCCTATCAAAATAACACCAGCATTTTTCACAGAACTAGAACAAACAATCCTGAAGTTTGTGTAGAAACAGAAAAGACACCAAATACTAAAAATAAAAAATGTTGAAAAAAAAAAAGGAAAGCAAGAGACATTACAATCTCAGATTTCAAGCTGTATTGCAAGCTGTAGTCATCAAGAGAATGCGGTACTGGCAGAAAAACAGACACATAGATCAATGGAACAGAATGAAGAACCCTGAAGTGGACTCACAAATCTATGGCTAACTAATCTTTGACAAGGCAGGAAAGAATATCCAATGGAAAAGACAGTCTCTTCGACTAATGGTGCTGGGAAAGCTAGACAGTGGCATGGAGAAGAATGAAACTGTACCACTTTCTTACACCATACCCAAAAATAAATTCAAAATGAATGAAAGACCTAAATATGAGACAGAAGAAAATAAGAAGCAACCTCTTTGACATAGCTGTAACAATTTCGTACTAGGTATATCTCCAGAGGCAAGGTAAACAAAAGCAAAAACAAACTATTGGGACTTCATCAAAATAAAAAGCTTCTACATGACAAAGGAAACAACTGATGAAACTTAAAGGCAATCTACAGAATGGGAGAAGATATTTGCAAATGACACATCTGATAAAGGGTTAGTGTCCAAAATCTATAAGGAACTTATCAAACTCAACACCCAAAGAACAAATAATCAGGTTAAGAAATGGGCAGAAGACATGAACAGACATTTTCCCAAAGAAGACAGATAGCTAGCAGACACAAAAAAGATGCTTAACATTACTCATCAGCAGGGAAATACAAATCAAAACTACAAAGAGGTATCACCTCACACCTATCAAAAATGGCTAAAATTAACAACACAGGAAAAAAACAGATGTTGGCAAGTATGTGGAAAAAGGGGAACACTCATACTGTTGGCGAGAATGCAAACTGGTGTGGACACTCTATATGGAGTTCCTCAAAAAGTAAAAAATAGAACGACCCTGGGATTCCTGGGTGGCTCAGTCAGTTGGGCATCTGCCTTCAGCTCAGGACATGATCCCAGAGTCCTGGGATCGAGCCCTGCATTGGACTCCCTGCTCAGTGAAGAATCTGCTTCCTCTCCCTCTGCAGCTCCCCCTGCTTGCTTGTTCTCTCTCACTCTCTTAAATAAAAAAAAAAAAACAAAATCTTGAGAAAAAAAAATAGAACTGCCCTATGACTCCACAACTGCACTAGATATTTATGCAAAGGACACAAAAATACTGAGTAAAAGGGATACATGCACCCCAATGGTTATAGGAGCATTATCAGCAGCCAAATTATGGAAAGAGCCCAAATGTCCATCAACTAATGAATGGATAAAGAAGAGGTACACAATGGATTATTATGGTATGTGCACAATGTATTATTACTCAGCCATCAGGAAGAATGAAATTTTGCCATTTGCAATGATGAGAATGGAGCCAGAGTGTATTAGGCTAAGTGAAGTAAGTCAGTTAGAAGAAGACAATTCCAGGGATCTTACTCATATGTGGAACTTAAGAAATGAAACAAATATACATGGGGGGCAGAGAGAGGCAAGCCAGAAAACAGACTCTTTTCTATAGGGGGTTGCTGGAGGGGAGGTGGACTAACACTATATGTTAATTAACTGGAATCTGAAAAAAAAAAACTTGTAATAAAAATTAAAAAAATAAAAATCAGCAGTCAAAATATCTTAATCAGAAAGTTTAAGATATTTCCTTCCTTTATCTTCACTATCACTCATTTATCTAGTCCCAGTACTTGAAAAAGGAATGGAGTTAAACCAACAAATGGCTGGATAAGACCTCATGAAGAAATTTAATCAAGGGAATTATATTTTTTGGTACATTATTGCTCATATAAAATGTAGTGTATAAAATGAACCTTGAGGAAACATCTCCAACAGATCTAACTATGAAAAGACAGAAAAACCCAACTGCAATGGCAATATATTATAAAATCAAGGTACAAAAATCACGCATTTCTATTCATTGACAATGATTATCTAAATAAATGAAAGAAGGAAGTAATCCTATTCACAATAGCATCAAAAATAGTAAAATACTTAGGAATAAATTTAATTAAGTAGAAGATCTCTACAATAAAAACTACAAAACTTTGATGAAAGTAATTAAAGATGACACAAATTGATAGATAGCCCATGTTCACGGAATGAAAAATATTAATATTGTTAGAATGTCCCTACAATCCGTAACAATTGACAGAAATTAAATGTGTTCCTATTAACCTGCATGATCATTTAATCAAAGTAACTGAAAAGTTTAAATATAAAGTTAAATCACTTGAAATTTTTACTTTCAAATAAAAGTACTTGCCTTTAATAAATTTTCAAACTGATACTGCCAATTTGAAGATTAAAATATTTGTCATAGCAGCTTAAAGTTCAATGGATTAGTTACCTCATGAAAGACTGCAAAACCGGGGCGCCTGGGTGGCTCAGTGGGTTAAGCCGCTGCCTTCGCTCGGGTCATGATCTCAGGGTCCTGGGATCGAGTCCCGCATCAGGCTCTCTGCTCAGCAGGGAGCCTGCTTCCCTCTCTCTCTCTCTCTCTCTCTGCCTGCCTCTCTGTCTACTTGTGCTCTCTCTCTGTCAAATAAATAAATAAAATCTTAAAAAAAAAAAAAAAAAAAAAAAAAAGAAAGACTGCAAAACCTGTTACAAATCAGGTTGAGTATAATTTTTGGCATTTTTCTGAATTGCTACTGGTCTACCTTTTTTATTTTCCCTTCTATTCTTTCCAAAAAAGAGTAGCTTTTCTTCATCTACTCAGGTTATCTTTACTTTTCAGAGTAAGAGTTGATCAAAAGATAAAATTAAAGATAAAAGAGTACATTACTTGGAGACAAAGCTTCTGCTTGTTTTTTCTTTTCCTTCTTTTTTTTTTTTTGGAGTATCATTAATGGACTTTATTTTCATGTATCGAATTAGGATTTCATTGTTCATTAATTAGAAGTCCATAATGAGACAAGAATTTACATTCTTTTGTCTATTAACATGGAAAAAAAAGCTTTCAAAAGAAAACTTATGGTAGATCTATCTTGGTTGAAGAAATCCTGGAGTTTGTGAATAAAACAAACTTTCTTAGGTGTATGAAAAAATAAGGAATTTCATGTTCTGTGCTATATTAGACTTTTAGGGAAAACTATTTTCCCTTATTCTTTCATTACATTTCCAAAAGCTTATGTACTACTAGACTGAATTCTATACAGTACTTTACAGGGGGATTTTGTCATTCTTCTAGGATTAAGAAACATACACAGAATGACATCAAAATATGAACATACATAAGTCACTCACACACATTCATTAACAATGAAGATTATTTCAGGTCACACACATCTGACCTGTTCTTCAGAGATCAGAACTGGGAAAGAATTGCCCAGCTGAGATTGATCCCAAGAGAAGAATATAATTGGTAACTAGAAGAAAAGTTATTACCCTCTTCAATCACACTGAGGAAAGAAACTCACCAAGCACAGAAAGTAAACATCACTTAACCAGCTCTGAAATATTAACTGACCAGAGAATATGCTAGCTAACATTTTTTCCCTAAGTAATAAATATAAAAATCTTCCTAGGAAAACTTCCTGGGTGGGGGTCAACATAGAATGAAGTTGTCATGCACATAAGAACAACAATTCCACTGCATATTCATTAAATAGCTATAATTTTGTTTTCTCAGGAGATTTAGTAATCCTAGCCAAACTATGATTTGGTAAAATCATTTCTCTTCTCAAAGATTCTCCTCCTTTAATTTTAACTATAGGGAATTCATTATTGGAATTACTAATGAATATTCATTAATATTAATGAAATATATTAGATGTATATTTTTATTGATTTGCAGTTATGTTTAATATATTATAGATTTGCCTGACATGCTAATGAAGTCCAAGATTTCTTTTTTCTATATGGGGTTTTAAATGTTTAATAAACTGCAAACCCATCGTGCTTTTTTCTGTTTCTAGATTTGATGTCCTATACAGAAAAGCCTTCTGTGTCTTGAGTTTATAAAAATATACACTAAAATGTTTTCTTCTAGTAAATCTAGGTCTCCAATTCCACCCTATCCCTTCCCCCCTAGCCCCAGCAACCCTCAGTTTGTCTCCTGAGATTAATAGTCTCTTAGGTTTTTCTCCCTCCCCAGTCCCATCTTGTTTCTTTTTCCCTCCCTACCCCCCATGACCCCTTGCCTTGCCTCTCAAATTCCTTATATCAGAGAGATCATATGATAGTTGTCTTTTTCTGATTGACTTATTCCGCTTAGCATAATATGCTCTAGTTTCATCCACATTCATTGCAAATGGCAAGATTTCATTTTTTGCTGGCTCCATAGTATTCCACTGTACATATATACATCTTCTTTATCCATTCATCTGTCAATGGACATCTAGGTTCTTTCCATAGTTTGGCTATTGTGGACATTGCTGCTATAAACATTCAGGTGCATGTACCCGTTTGGATCACTACATTTGTATCTTTGGAGTAAATACCCAGTAGGGCAATTGCTGGGTCATAGGGTAGCTCTATTTTCAACTTTTTGAGGAATCTCCATACTGTTTTCCAGAGTGGCTGCACCAGCTTGCACTCCCACCAACAGTGTAAGAGGGTTCCCCTTTCTCCACATTCTCACCAAAATGTGCTGTTTCTTGACTTGTTAATTTTAGCCATTCTGATGTGTGAGGTGATATCTCATTGTGGTTTTGATTTGTATTTCCCTGATGCTGACTGATGTTGAGCACATATTCATCTCTGCTAGCCATTTGGACGTCTTCTTTGCAGAAACATCTGTTCATGCCTTCTACCTATTTCTTTTTTTTTTTTTAGTTTTTATTTATTTATTTGACAGGGAGAGACACAGTAAGAGAGGGAACACAAGCAGGGGGAGTGGGAGAGGGAGAAGCAGTCTTCCCACTGAGTAGGGAGCCCAATGTGGGGTTCATTCCCAGGACCCTGGGATTATGACCTGAGTTGAAGGCAGATGCTTAACAACTGAGCCACACAGGCACCCCCTGCCCATTTCTTGTATGGATTATTTGTTTTTTGGGTATTTAAGATACTGTTTTTCTTTTGTAGAATACTTGTGAATAACATTTCTGAAGTCATGAAACTCCATGGGTACACAGGACATATTTCACAAGGACCAGTTAGGAATAAAATAACTAAATTGAAATTTGAGCAACTGTCTGTATTGTCAGTTTGAGTAAAGCCAAGTATATTGTCAATTAAAAAAGACTGAGAATTTTAATAAAGCCAGAGTTGTTACAATATAACAACTACAATGTCCAGAATGCAATCCAAAATGACTTGACAACAAAAGAGCAGAAAAGGGGTGCCTGTAAAGAAGAGCCAAATATAAGTTATATGAATAAAAGTATAATTTTTTATGCAAGGAGTCAAGATGGTGGAAAAGTAGCAGGCTGAGACAACATCAGGTAGCAGGAGATCAGCTAGATAGCTTATGTAACCATTGCAAAGACCTACAAATCCAACGGGAGATCGAAGAGAAGAAGAGCAACAATTCTAGAAACAGAAAATCGATCACTTTCTGAAAGCACATTTTCCTGGTGTCTTTGCCACCCTTTTACCATTTTATTTGCTCCTTTATATATTCTTATCTGGACAAAATGACAAGGCAGAAAAACTCACCACAAAAAAAAGAACAAGAGTCAATACCGAAGACTACGGACCTAATCAATATGCACATTGGTAATATGACAGATCTAGAGTTCAGAATGATGATTCTCAAGGTTCTAGCCGGGCTCGAAAAGGGCATGAAAGATATTAGAGAAACCCTCTCCGGAGAGATAAAAGCCCTTTCTGGAGAAATAAAAGAACTAAAATCTAACCAAGTTAAAATCAAAAAACAATTAATGAAGTGCAATAAAAAATGGAAGCTCTTACTGCGAGGATAAATGAGGCAGAAGAAAGAATTAGTGACATAGAAGACCAAATGACAGAGAATAAAGAAGCTGAGCAAAAGAGAGACAAACAAATACTGGACCGCGAGGAGAGAATTTGAGAGATAAGTGACACCATAAGACAACACAACATTAGAATAATTGGGATTCCAGAAGAAGAAGAGAGAGGGGCAGAAGGTATATTGGAGAGAATTATTGTAGAGAATTTCCCTAATATGGCAAAGAGAACAAACATCAAAATCCAGGAGATGCAAAGAACACCCCTCAAAATCAATAAAAATAGGTACACACCCCATCACCTAATAGTAAAATTTACAAGTCTTAGCAACAAAGAGAAAATCCTGAAAGCAGCCCGGTACAAGAAGTCTGTAACATACAAGGGTAAAAACATTAGATTGGCAGCAGACTTATCCACAGAGACCTGGCAGGCCAGAAAGAGCTGGCATGATATATTCAGAGCACTAAATGAGAAAAACATGCAGCCAAGAATACTATATCCAGCTAGGCTATCATTGAAAATAGAAGAAGAGATTAAAAAGCTTCCAAGACAAACAAAAACTGAAAGAATTTGCAAACACCAAACCAGCCCTACAGGAAATATTGAGAAGGGTCCCCTGAGTAGTAGTAGATCAGAAAGGAACAGAGACAATATACAATAACAGTCACCTTACAGGCAATACAATGGGACTAAATTCATATCTCTCAATAGTTACCCTGAATGTAAATGGGCTAAATGCCCCAATCAAAAGACACAGGGTATCATAATGGATAAGAAAACAAAACCCATCAATATGCTGCCTATAAGAAACTCATCTTAGACATGAAGACACCTCCAGATTTAAAGTGAGGGGATGGAAAACAATTTACCATGCTAATGGACATCAGAAGAAAGCTGGGGTGGCAATCCTTATATCAGATCAATTAGATTTTAAGCCAAAGACTATAATAAGAGATGAGGAAGGACACTATATCATACTCAAAGTGTCTGTCCAATAAGAAGACCTAACAATTTTAAATATCTATGCCCCTAACACGGGAGCAGCCAACTATATAAACCAATTAATAACAAAATCAAAGAAACACATAACAATAATATAATCATAGTAGGGGATTTTAACACTCCCCTCACTGAAATAGACAGATCATCCAAGCAAAAGATCAACAAGGAAATAAAGGCCTTAAATGACACACTGGACCAGATGGACATCACAGATATACTCAGAACATTCCATCCCAAAACAACAGAATACACATTCTTCTCTAGTGCACATGGAACATTCTCCAGAATAGATCACATCCTGGGTCATAAATCAGGTCTCAACAGGTATCAAAAGATTGGGATCATTCCCTGCATATTTTCAGACCACAATGCTCTGAAGCTAGAACTTAATCGCAAGAGGAAATTTGGAAAGAACCCCAAATATATGGAGACTAAACAGCATCCTTCTAAAAAATGAATGGGTCAACCAGGAATTTAAAGAATAATTGAAAAAATTCATGGAAACAAAGGATAATGAAAACACAACTGTTCAAAATCTGTGGGACACAGCAAAGGCAGTTCTGAGAGGAAAATATATAGCGGTACAAGCCTTTCTCAAGAAACAAGAAAGGTCTCAGGTACACAACCTAACCCTACACCTAAAGGAGCTGGAGAAAGAACAACAAAGAAAGCCTACACCCACCAGGAGAAGAGAAATCATAAAGATCAGAGCAGAAATCAATGAAATAGAAACTAAAAAACAGTAGAATAGATCAACGAAACTAGGTTCTTTGAAAGAATTAATAAGATTGATAAACCCCTGGCCAGACTTATCAAAAAGAAAGGAGAAAGGACCCAAATAAATAAAATCATGAATGAAAGAGGAGAGATCATAACCAACACCAAAGAAATACAAACAATTATAAGAACATATTATGAGCAACTCTACACCAACAAATTTGACAATCGGGAAGAAATGGATACATTCCTAGAGACATATAAACTACCACAACTGAACCAGGAAGAAATAGATAACCTGAACAGACCCATAACCAGTAAGGAGATTGAAAGAGTCATCAAAAATCTCCAAACAAACAAAAGCCCAGGACCAGGCGGCTTCCCAGGGGAATTCTACCAAACATTTAAAGAAGAATTAATTCCTATTCTCCTGAAACTGTTCCAAAAAATAGAAATGGAAGGAAAACTTCCAAACTCATTTTATGAGGCCAGCATCACCTTGATCCCAAAACCAGACAAGGATCCCATCAAAAAAGAGAACTACAGACCAATATCCTTGATGAACACAGATGCAAAAATTCTCACCAAAATACTGGCCAATAGGATCCAACAGTACACTAAAAGGATTATTCACCACGACCAAGTGGGATTTATTCCAGGACTGCAAGTTTGGTTCAACATCCGCAAATCAATGAATGTGATACAATACATTAAGAAAAGAAAGAATAAGAACCATATGATACTCTGACTAAATGCTGAAAAAGCATTTGACAAAGTGCATCATCCCTTCCTGATTAAAACTCTTCAAAGTGTAGGGATAGAGGGCACATACCTCAATATTATCTAAGCCATCTATGAAAAACCCACCACAGATATCATTCTCAATGGAGAAAAACTGAAAGCTTTTCCGCTAAGGTCAGGAACACGGCAAGGATGTCCGTTATTATCACTGCTATTCAACATAGTACTAGAAGTCCTAGCCTCAGCAATCAGATAACA
>NW_019154105.1:10397268-10592865 GCF_002288905.1 Enhydra lutris kenyoni
CAAGATCAAAAGCTTTTGCACAGCAAAGGAAACAGTGAACAAAACCAAAAGACAACTGACAGAATGGGAGAAGATATTTGCAAATGACATATCAGATAAAGGGCTAGTATCCAAAATCTATAAAGAGCTTAGCAAACTTAACATCCAAAGAACAAATAATTCAATCAAGAAATAGGCACGGATTGCACTGGGTGTGGTGCAAAAATAATGAATACTGTTATGCTGAAAATAAAAAAAAAAAGAAAGAAATAGGCAGAGGACATGAACAGATATTTCTGCAAAGAGACATCCAGATGACCAACAGACACATGAAAAAATGCTCCACATCACTCTGCATCAGGGAAATACAAATCAAAACCACAATGAGATATCACCTCACACCAGTCAAAATGGCTAACAAGTCAAGAAATGACAGATGCTGGCGAGGATGCAGAGAGAGGGGAACCCTCCTGTACTGTTGGTGGGAATGCAAGCTTGTGCAACCACTCTGGAAAACAGTGTGGAAGTTCCTCAAAAAACTGAAAATAGAGCTACCCTATGACCCAGCGATTGCACTACTGGGTACATATCCTAAAGATACAAACGTGATACTCTGAAGGGACACGTGCACCCGAATGTTTATAGCAGCAATGTCCACAATAGCCAAACTATGGAAAGAACCTAGATGTCCATCAACAGATAAATGGATAAAGAAGAAGTGGTATATATACACAATGGAATACTATGCAGCCATCAAAAGAAATGAAATCTTGCCATTTGCGACGACGTGGATGGAACTAGAGGGTATTATGCTTAGTGAAATAAGCCAATCAGAGAAAGACAACTATCATATGATCTCCCTGATATGAGGAAGTGAAAATGCATTGTGGGGGGTTTGGGTGGTAGGAAAAGAAAAAATGAAAGAAGATGGGATTGGGAGGGAGACAAACCATAAAAGACTCAATCTCAAAAAACAGACTGAGGGTTGCTGGGGGAGGGGGGACAGGAGAGGGTGGTGGGGATATGGACATTGGGGAGGGTATGTGCTATAAGGAGTGCTGTGAAATGTGTAAACCTGGCGATTCACAGACCTGTACCCCTGGGGATAAATAATACATTATATGTTTATTAAAAATTTTAAAAAATTAATTAAAAAAAGTATAATATTTGAAATAAATGAGATTTAAAGTGAAGGTAAATTATAAAATGAAAATGAGAATAGAGAAATAGAAATCATATGATATGAAGAATAAAGATTTGTAAAACACTAAACAGTCTCAGAGACATGTAGGACAATATCCCAAAATTATCATACACGTAAGTGGAATCCAAGAAGGAAGAGAGAGGTAATGAGTCAGGAAGAGATGCTTCAAATAAGGGATAAACAAATTCAGCAAAGTCATGGGATACAAAATGAGTGTATAGAAATCTGGTGTATTCCTATACACCAATAATGAAGCAACAGAAAGAGAAATTAAGTAAATAATCCCATTTACAATTGCAACAAAAATAATATACCTAAGAATAAACCTATCCAAAGGGGTAAAACACCTATACTCTGAAAACTATGAAACACTGATGAAAGCAATCAGAGATGACACAAAGAAATGGAAAAACATTCCATGCTTATGTTTCAGAACAGTAAGTTTTAACAAATGTCTGTACTACCTAAAGCAATCTATACATTTAATGCAATCCCTATCAACACAACACTGCATTTTTCACAGAGCTAGAACAATCCTAAAATTTGTATGGAACCACAAAAGACTGAATAGCCAAAGCAATCTGAAAAAGAAAAGCAAAACTGGAGACATCACGTTTCTAGACTTCCAAGTTACATTATTAACCTGTAGTGATCAGAACAGTATGGTATCAGCACAAAAACAGGCACATAGATCAATGAAACAAATAGAAAACCGAGAAATGAATCCATAGCTCTATGGTTAATTAGTCTTCATTCATTGGGAAAAAGTCCCTTCAACAAATGGTGTTGGGAAAACTGGAGAGTAACCTGCAAAAGAATGAAACTGGACCACTGTCTTACACCATACACAAAAATAAATTCAAAATGGGTGAAAGATGTAAATTCATGAAAGAGAACACAGGCTGGAACCTCTCTCCCATTGGCCATAGCAACTTCTTTCTAGATACTTCCTAAAGCAACAGAAACAAGAGCAAAAATAAAATATAGGGACTTCAAAATAAAAAGCTTCTAAACAACAGAGGAAGCAATCAACAAAATTTAAAGACAAAATACAGAATAGGAGAAGATATTTGCAAATAACAAAGAATTTGTATTCAAAATATATAGAGAACTTATCACAGTCAATACTCCAACAATAATCCAATTTAAAAATGGGCAGAAGATATGAATAGACATTTCTCCAAGGAAGACATGGATGGCCAATAGAAACACAAAAAAATTTCTCAACACCACTCATTACCAGGGAAATACAAATCAAAACTACAATGAGATATCACCTCACACATGTCAGAACAGCTCAAATCAACAACACAAGAAACAACAGGTGTTGGCATGGATGTGGAGAAAGGCAACCCTTTTGCACTGTTGATGGAAATACAAACTGGTGCAGCCTCTCTGGAAAACAGTATGGAGGTTTCTCAAAAAGTTAAAAATAGAACTACCCTATGATCCAGCAATTGTACCATTAGGTATTTTATTTAATATAAAGGCATTTATTTTTTAATTTTTTAAATTTAAATTTAAATTTAACATATAGTGTATTATTAGTTTCAGAGGTACAGTTCAGTGATTCATCAGTATTATATAATAACCAGTGCTCATTACCTCATGTGCCCTCCTTAATGCCCATCACCCTGTTATCCCCATACCCACCCCTGCCCTCTCCTATAGCAACACTCAGTTTGTTTCCTATTATTAAGAGTCTTTTATGGTTTGTCTCCCTCTCTGATTTTTTCCCCTCCCTTTCCCTGTGATCCTTGCTTTGTTTCTTAAATTCCACATATGAGTGAAATCATATAATTGTCTTTTTCTGATTGACTTATTTTGCTTAGGATAATACTCTCTAGCTCCATCCATATCATTGCAAATGGCAAGAATTCTTTTTTTTATGATGGCTAAGTAGTATTCCTACACACACACACACACACACACACACACACACACACACACACATCTCTACCTCTTCGTCATCCTTTCATGTGTCAATGGACATCTGGGCTTTTTCCATATTTAGCTATTATTGACATTGTTGCTATAAATATTGGGGTGCATGTGCCCCTTCGAATCACTATGTTTGTATGCTTTGGGCAAACACTTAGTAGGATGATTGTAGGATCATAGGGTAGTTCTATTTTTAACTTTTTGAGGAAACTTCATACTCTTTTCTATAGTGACTCCACTGGTTTGCTTCCCACCAACAGTGTAGGAGGTTTCCCCTTTCTCCACATTCCACACCAACATCTGTATCTTCCTGACTTGTTGATTTTAGCTGTTCTGACCCATGTGAGGTGGTATCTCATTGTGGTTTTGATTTGTATTTCCCTGGTGGTGAGTGATGTCAACAATCTTTTTGTGTGTCTGTTGGCCATCTGTATATGTTCTTTGGAGAAATGTCTTTTCATGTCTTCTGCCCATTTCTTGATTGATTTATTCTTTGAGTGTTGAGTTTGATAAGTTTTTTTTTTTTATTTCATTTATTTATTTGACAGAGAGCAACCATAAGCAAGGGGAGGGACAGAGGGAGAAGTAGACTCCCACTGAACAGGGAGGCCAATGCAGGGCTTGATTCCCAGATTCTGGGATCATGACCTGAGCCAAAGGCAGATGCTCAAACAACTGCTCCTCCGAAGTGCCCCAAGTTTGATAAGTTCTTCATAGATATTGTATACTACCCCTTTATCCAATATGTCATTTGCAAACATCTTCTCCCATTCTGTCAGTTGTCTTTTGGTTTTGTCAACTGTTTCCTTTGCTGTGCAAAAGCTTTATCTTGATGAAGCCCCAATAGTTGATTTTTTTCCTTTGGTTCCCTTGCCTTTGGAGACATTTCTAGCAGGAAATTGCTGTGGCCAATGTCACAGACATTGCTTCCTGTGTTCCCCTCAAGTATTTTGATCGATCCCTTTCTCACATTTAGATCTTTCATCCATTTTGAGTCTATTTTTGTGTATAGTATAAGACAGTGGTCCAGTTTCATTTTTCTGCCTATGGCTGTCCAATTTTCCCAATACTGTTTGTTGATGAGACTGTCTTTTTTCCTTTGGACATTCTTTCCTGCTTTGTCAAAGATCAGTTGATCATAGGGTTGAAGGTCTATTTTGGGCTCTCTAATTTGTTCCACTGATTTATGTGTCTGTTTTTGTGTCAGTACCATACTGTCTTGATGAACAGCTTTGTAATAGAGCTTGAAGTCTGGAATTGTGATGTTACCAGCTTTACTTTACTTTTTTAACATTCTTTTAGTAAATCTTGTTACAAGGTTATGCTAGTTTCATAAAATGAGTTGGACAGTGCTCCTTTTATTCTCTTCCCTGAAAAACTAATGAAAAATGGGTCTTTAATTCTTTAAATATTTGAGAAAAATTCCCTGTGGAGACAGCTGGGTCTGAAACATCCTTTGTAGGAAAGTTTTGTGTTTTTTTTTAATAGATTTAGTTTGATAGAAAACTGCTCAGATTTTCTATTTCCTTTTACTCAGTTTTGGTAAGTTTTGTTTTGAGTAATTTTTCCATTCCATCTAAACTTTTGAATTTATATCACCACAAAGCTTTTCATACTTTTTTCTTATCATTTTAGTGTCTATAATATATATAACATAATTTTACTAATTAAAGTAGCACTCATGAGTGCTGTGAAGTGTGTAAACCTGGTGATTCACAGACCTGTACCCCTGGGGATAAAAATATATGTTTATAAAAAATAAAATTAAAAAAAAAAAACTGATATTAAAAAAGAAAGTAGCACTCATGACATCTCTTATGATAGAACTTTAGAACTTTTCACACACGCAGTAAGTAGTTATTCAGGGATATGATGATTCAATAATTTCATCTTTAGTAGCATACCACACACAATTATCTAATTGGTTAATGCGGGAAGGTTATTATATGACCTAAACCTAAGGACTTTTTTTTTCATTGCCAGTACCCTTTCCAGTTTCTCTCCTCCCAAAAATATCTGTATGTATCACAAGACTGCATGCAGAAGAAAGCCAAGTTAATGGAAAATTCTGACAAACTTGTTCATTAACGATTTCCCTTAGCAGTACTATTTGCTTTTAAAAAGCAAAACAAAAAAACTTCACAGAGCAAGAAAGATGCTTACCTCATACAAAATAACCATTCTCATCTGGTAGAATTTCAGGCACTGAAATTTCAGGCAAGCTATTTTGGGATGGAGAGGATGAGGGTAGGAGGGTCCAGGTACATTCCACATTCCTAGTACACTTCAAACCACCATCTATATTTAACTGCATATATCCTACTCCAAAATTCAGCCCTAATCTCCAGGATTTTCATGAAAAATATATCTAAGATTTTTATTTTCTAAACAATAAGCAAGTTTTTCAGAGTCTCAAATATGTTCTAGATATTAAATGGGGAATACAGTTTTTCTAAACCATTTTTTATTGTCAGGCCATTCATTTTTTTGTTATGTTTTAATCAATATGATATTTTATCATACAACTTTATATACTGATATATTCTAAATAACATTAAGCCCTTTACTCTGGGGAAATCAGTTCATCTGTATGCATGAGAAAAAGGGCAGAATTCTTACACACCAAATTTTTCTAAAGTCAGTAAAACAAGACAATAGATTGTTAAAAATATCCTAACTTTTGCAGTCATTTTATCAAATATCTTAAAGATATAAAATTAAAATCATTTTCTATACTTCTGACAGGAAATGGGTAGCATTTATTGAGTCTCTAGAGTAAAATAATCCATAAGCTAATATACCCTTTAACTGTCAAGCAATATGGAAAATGATTGTCCTCATATTCTCAAGAGTCAAAAACCCTGGGACCAATTTGCCATTTACAGTTGACACTTGAATAGTGATTTGTCATCTGCTTCTCCAGGAGAGGACCAAGAAAAGTCAGAAACATGAAAAATCAAAGATTGACAAGAGAAATCTTTATATAAGTCAGTAACCCTACTGGAAAATAACCCCAGGCTGTGGTTTGATATGTTTATCAGAAATAATAAAATCTTAATTTTTCTATATATATAAAAAGGTCAAGGAACATCATTTTTCTCATCTGGTAGCCAATCAAACAAAGTTTGACCACTCACAAGAAAGAAAGAGAAATGGACACTTCTCATTCTGTTAAACATTCCAAACTGTTAAAATGAAGTTTCTATGAAGTTATTAATTATTTTTACCTTAAAAGTATTCAACTTAGTCCCTTAGTAACTGTATGAATGACAGAATATTCTTTCAAATGTGAGCTAAAGTGCTAACAAATATATATCATCTAAGCAGTCTGTTCTACATGAAGTTGACATTTCATTTTGGATTCCTATTATTTTCAGGTTCTATACATTTCTTTCAGTTGATAATTAACAACCAGCTAGAAACATTTGCTCTTATGTTCTCCTTTTGTTACTTTCTGCTTATAAGCAGAGATGAAAATAGCTTTTGAATATCATTGAGTTGGGAACGTTTCCTGAGGCTACTATAGATTTTTATTTTGCTCCTTAGCTTGTGGCTATAGAATCCTGAGAACTTTCAGTGATTTCAAAGAAACACATCTCCTAACTTCAGTTAAGGTCAAGTAACATATTTCTATTCCATTCCTTAAAGCAAAAAAGAAAGGAATCCCATATAATGGTTTCTAACATGAATTTATGTAATTTCCATATCAACTATGGTAGGTACTACTATTGTCCTTATTTTACTGTAGAGGAAAAAAAATGACACAAATTGAAGTAAAATAACAGCTAATACATGACAAAGCTGAAATTTGAACCCAGGTCTTCTGTGCTCTGACCTTCTACAGTATAATATTCTATATTTGGTAGAGACACTAAGGATTACATTATTAAAGTAAATGTCAAAATTAAGTGTAAGCCAAACTGACCTGAGTCGATTTGGTCATATGTAAATCTTAGGGGGGTTTTGGTTAATGTCCAGATTCAGAAACAAATGATAGCTACAGGTCACTTTTTCACAGGTGCCCTAACCAGAATACAATGAAAGCAATTTCCAGACAAAAGTATACCACCCATAGACATTACCAATAGGAACCAAACACTGAAACACAGCTCTCTGTCCTCTAGTTGCTCCAGCAGCAACTTGCATAAATGGTACATGCACAGTAATGGTGACAATTCTCTAGACACAGACTGACAAGTCACCTAGAGGCAAAAGTTCCAGAAAACTCTCAATTAACAGCTGAACCCAGAATTATATGAGAGACAATCACTGTGTTTATAGGATTCTTATATCCCATCTCTGCAAGGGTCAGACTGTCCCTCATTATTTCTGGCCTATCCATATATCATGAATATTATGACTTTCACCTATCAAAAGCCACTTTTGCCATAGGTTAAGCTAATAACAAAACCATTGGTATCAATCAGGGATAGAGATAACTCAAACAGATCCAGTAGCCTCAAGGGTGCTCTTGAGATTAAATGCTAGCCAACCACCCATGAAGTATGCAATCCCTTTACGAGAAGGTGAAAACTTCTAAGGTATAAATTAGAATTTATATTACTATGAATGCTGAAGTATTTTAAAATAAATTTAAAAACATCTCTTATTAGATTTTTCTCCCATTTCCCTTAATTCTAGAACAAGGCAGAGCCAGTTTGAATACCTAATTAGGTAAACTAAGCATGTGCCTAAATTGCCAGCAAGGCAGAAATTTGAAAAAAATGTTTTTTTTTTAATTTTTGGGAAAGACTTTAATATTTGACACTTCTCAAAAAGCTTTGAAGTATGGGGTGCCTGGGTGGCTCAGTTGGTTAAGCAATTGCCTTCAGCTCAGGTCATGATTGAGTCCTGCACTGGGCTCCCAGCTCCATGGGGAGTCTGCTTCTTCCTCTGACCTTCTCCCTCTCATGCTTTCTCACTCTCTCTCTTGGATAAATAAATAAAATCTTTAAAAAAAAAAAAAAAGCTTTGAAGTAGTCCCAAAGGGTTATTAGTTTTATTACACTTAAATTTTGATTTTATACTTCTCTCACTCCTTCTCTCTGGAGTGGAGGAATGTAGACTTGGCCTAAAATTTAGAGACTCCAACAATGATGATCCAGTCCCAGGAAGTGCCAACTAAATTCATTTCTGCCTAAGATCCCACAGACGCATTTTTCCATGTAGTTCCGTATCATTTTCTTAGATTTCTGTTTCTTAGTTACATGTTCTCCTTATGTGCTATATGACTTTATAAACAGTAATACACATATTCACAGGAAGTGGGTTACCATAAGATGTGTAACTTTTTAATAATCCTCTTTGTTTTTATAGAAAAGAAGATGCCTCTATTCTTAGAGGAAGTACAAATTTGTCCCAAGAGAATGGAGAAAACTCTCTTTTTGTGTACTTCTTGAAGGAGAAATGAGTTTCCCCAGTGGCTAGAGAAAGACTGAAGTGCTGACACACGGATTATAATAAGAAGAAGACAACTCATTACAAAATGGTCGAAAGATCTGAAAGGGCATTTTATAAAAAAATGTATGATCAATATATGCATGGAGAAAGTACTGAACATTATTAGTCAGCAGGGAAACAAACTAAAACCGTCATGATACGTCACTACAATCCCCCCACAATGGCTGAAATTAAGAAGACTGGTAATACTAAATGGTGACAAGGATACAGAACAATGAACGGCCATATATTCTTTATGGCAGTTTAACATGATACAACCGCTTGAAAAGTTACTGATAATTTTTTTTGTAAAATAGAATACTTACATATCACAGGACCTAGGAATTCTGTTTCTAGGTATTTATCCTCCCGCAAAGAGGTAAAAATGGAGAGATATGATCACAAAAAAAAAAAAAATTGGGGGGAAGGGGGCAGCAAAGCAAGGTTTATTGAGCAATAACAAAGTGATAGTACAAAGCTCTTAAGAAGGGAGGGGACCTGAGGGGGTTGGCCAGTCACAAAAATACTTGAGTAAGAATATGCATAGCAGGACACCTGGGTGGCTCAGTCGGTTAAGTGTCTGCCTTCAGCTCAGGCCATGATCCCAGTGTTCTGGGATGCATTCCCACATTGGGTCCCCTGCTCAGAGGGGAGACTGCTTCTCCTTCTGCCTGCCAGTTCCCCCATCCCACTGGCCTGTGTTAGCACTCTCTTGCTCTCTGGCAAATAACTAAATAAAATCTTTAAAAAAAAAAAGAATGTGTATAACAGCTTTATTTGTAATAGTCAAATTCTGAATAAAGCCCTAGTGTTCATCATGTTCATCAATAGAAGAATAACTAAACAAATACACATATTTATACTACTGGCAATAAAAAATAAAGCATTGTTGATGTCTATAACCATACAGAGGAGTCTTGAAATCATAATGTTCCTGAAAAGGTCTTACAGAAAAGAGAACATCTGTGTGATGGCATCTTTTACTTAAAATTCTAAAAGCAACTTATGGTTGAAAAAAATCAGAACACTGGTAGCTGCTGGGTGGGGATTGGGGAGTTGACTGGGAAAGTAGAAACTTCCTAAAGTAATATTTTATATCTTAATAGACGTTTGGGTTGCATAGGTCAAACTTTAGTGGATGTATACTTCAGATGTATGCATTTAATCATACACAAATTTTATATCAAGAAAAATCAAACATATATTGAACTTTACTTAATAAATTTCATGTTTCTTTAACAGGAAGTATATAGAGCTCTTTGTACTGAAATGGGTTTAAAAATGATATTTAATAGATGGACAGAGAAAAATAGGTACTTAGATATGTGACGAAAAGAAGACAGTAAAATGTCAATGGAAAAAGCTACGTGCTGAAAATAAAGTGCTTAACTTTAAAGAAGTCTTTCAGTTTTGTTCTACATGTAAAAATGTTCATAAACAAACCATCTTTATTTTATAGCACTTGATATGGATCTAGTATTCTTTAAGTTGCTGGCAATAGTGAATAAAATAAAGTATTTTCTCCAATAAAGCATACATTTCTACTCTAGAGAGAAATAACTAAACGTATGCATGGGTAATATGTCAGGTGATGAAAAATTCTAAGTAAAACAGTGCAGAAAAAGAGTAGACGTTGTTCCTTAGGTATTGTTAGAGGGAAAGAAGTCTCTGTTAAGGTCACTAGAAGGAGGAATGTCCAAGACATAGCTCTAAGGCATTTCAACCTTCAAAGTCAACAGGATGAAAATCACCACATAAGCAGATGAAGGAATGTCCAGTACAGTAGGATGGGAAGTAAAAGACTGTGTCCTGAAATTAAGAATAGGTCTCAAGAAGGAAAGAGTGATAAGATGTGCCCAATGCTGCTGGCAGACAGAAAACTGATAACTGACCTTCAGCTGACAATTATAGTTTATTAGTGACATAAATGCAAATTCCTATATTACAGGCTTTATATTCCAATCTTTGAAAATTCTCTTTTGCCCTTAACTCTTCTGTTGCACATTTAAAGATTCTTGGTCCTATTTTCTTTACTTCAAACTGCATTAATTTCAGTGCTTGCCCTTCAAACTGCAGTCTTCCCAGAAGATGGTGAAAAGAATTTCAAGATGAGAAAATGTTTGCTCTTCCCCTAGAGTAGGAGAGTAGACTGTATTCTGCATCATAAAACCAGTTATGATAAGGTAGTAACTTGGGAACATCCACAGAAGAATTCTTACTTTCTTATCCTATAAAAGTCCTATAAATGTATAATTCTGTTCTACTTTTCTAAAATTCTAAAACTGCTGTCCTTGAAGTGTTATTTATAACACAAGTATATTTAAAAGTATGCCAACATATTGCTGAAGAGATTACTCTTACTGTCCAGAGAAATATTACCTTTAATACCAAAAACTTTATGAGTCCTTTTTTGTTGTTTTCATAACTTTTGCCATGGCAAAGATACTCCAATAACATGTTTATTTTTCAAAAGCTTAAATAAAAATGAGGTTCTCTGTAAGCCAAAAGAGCTGAAAGATTTCCTTTTCCTCCCTTTATTTGTAAAGGCATAATACATCTCATAACTCTGCTGGATTCCTTCAAAGAAGTGAGAGACTTTGTCTCCTTTAAATTAGTAATGCTTTGCTTAGACTCTTTAGACGGTGTGGAGAAGATAAAACCCCTGACTGAAGTGCCTGCACAAGAGAACGTTAAGAAAAGAATTAAAGACATTAAATGAAGGCAACTTATTCAAGGAGTTTTGCTAAAAGAGGGAGGGTAGAAACGGAGCATTAGCTGAAAGAGCATGTAGGTCAAGAGAAAGATTGTTTTTTAAAAATTGGGAATAACTATATCCTTCTTGCATGTGATGGGAACAATACAGTGGAGACAAAAATTTTGAAGATGTAGGAAGCAAGAGGTAGAAAATTTTAGGGGCAAATGTCTTTGAGGAGGCTAGGAGGGATGAGATTGGAACACAGGATAGTCATTGGTCTTAGGAAGGATAATAGCTTCATCCAGTGTAAAAGGAAGAAGGCCAAGAATCTGAGTATAGATGCCATAATTTTGTGGTAGGAACACATGGACCTTCTCTGTATTTCCCTTATTTTCTCAGTGGAAAAAAAATATATATCAGCTGATGTCAGGAAGAAAAGGACATGTTTCAAGTTTGTGGGGGGAGAACACTGGAAAATGGATATGTAGGACTGAAAGAGAGTATGTTCATTAAGGAAAAGTCATAATAGTACTAGCTTCCCTTAAAACCTAATGCAGATTTGTGATCATGAATTTAAGATGAGATCAGGCAACAACTTGGAAATTTAACTGACAAGTGAAACTGGGGTACAAAGGAAGTAACAAATTCTTGGTCTGCACATTTACCCTTATTTCTCTTTCTCAGAAATGTGTAGATGGGTGAACGGATGGGCAGAGTCAGGGACACACACATACTTTAAGACTCTGAGAGACCCAGAACCCTCAATGCCACTCCTTCACCTAGCTAAGCTATACTTCCCTGATTTTAGCTTAATCACTTCCTCAGAAAAAGCATTCTGGCTGTCCTGCCACACCCATCACTCCCAAATTCTCACATTATACCCTGGACTTCTCTGTAGGACTCACCCCAATTATATAAATGAATGCTTATGTAATTGTTTTTCACTTTTGTCTTTCCTAGTGGGCTATAAGCTTCATAAGGGTGAGAGATCATGTCAGCTTTGGCTGTTATGTTCCATCAGATTGCCAGCATCAACAGAGCTTGACACTGTTAATCACTCGTCCGCTTAGTCACCAAATATGTGCGAGTGCCACTATTAGCCATAATCCATAAGGGCAGTGTACTCACACACAGACTTTATGGTCTCAGCAAGAAAGGATTCATCTAATCATCACACAAATATCTAATTAATAGCTATGATCAGTAGCTATACATTTAAAAATATAGACTTCTAGGGGTGCCGGGGTGGCTCAGAGGATCAGCCTTCGGCTCAGGTCATGATCCCAGGGTCCTGGGATAGAGCCATGCACTAGGCCCTCTGCTCAGCAGGGAGCCTGCTTCCCCCCCCATCTCTCTGCTTGCCTACTTGTGATTTTACGAAAGGCTTTCTACCCAAAATGATTGAAAGTGATTTAAAATGCAAAGTCTCAGGCTTCATCCCAGATACACTCAGTCAAAATCTGCAATTAAGTAATTCAGGTTCACATTCATGTTTGAGAAGCTAAGAAGTTTTCAAAGCCTAATCACCACCAACTTAGAATTCCTTAGTTCTTTCTGAATAAGATTTTTAACAACTTCCCCAAATTCATGTTTCCTAAATTAGAATCCCTAGGTGGGAGCCCAGGAATATGTATTGTAACAAGTATGCTCTAATTTCAAAAGGATTAATTTTTAATAATTGTTACTTTATTAAAGGAATATATACACCATTTTTATAGATCCACCAATACTATGAAAATACGTTCCTCATGGAAAACAATATGTGAATTCCAAGTCCTTTTTAAAAGAAATCTCTGAATTTGATGTGATGTAAATAAGTAGACTTGATGCATTAATACCCAGTTTTCTGAGATAGACATACAGGACTAGAATTAAAGCAAAGTAAGTCACAATTTGTTCAGATATATGAAGAAAAAAATAAAACTACACATAGAAAAGGTCAGAGGGAAAAAGAATAGAACACTTAAAACTTAAGTGATAACTAAGAATAGAACACTTAAAAACACCTTCTGTAGCAAAAGAGTATGAAAAGGTATCTTCTCTACTTAGGTTAAACTCTACTCCTGTCATCAACATGCGTTTTTCTAAAGATTTTATATATTTATTCAAGAAGAGCATGCACACACATGCACACAGGCATGAGGAGGGCGAGGGACAAAGGAAACCGTGACACGGGGCTCAGATCCCAGGGTCCTCGGATCATGACCTGAACCATCATGACCTGAGCCAAAGGCAGATGTTTAACTGACTGATCCATCCAAGTGCCCCTATCAACATATGTTTATACAGCGCCTATTGGTATGTGACCCATAATGTTGGTTTCTTCTATTTATACAGGAAAATTACCAAGGACAACTAATTCTGCAATCTGGAAAAGCTGCTTTTAGGCAACTAACTATAATAATGGAAAACTAAGATAGAAGGGCCCAGGTGACCCCTAACCCCCTGGCTGAATACAAACAGGCCCATTATGTGACCCACCTTGAAATATCCGTAAACCCTAGCTGACCAATGGGTTACTTACATCCAGACAGACCTAAGCACCAAAACAAAACAAAACAAAACAAAAAACAAACAGGACAATTCCCTAGTTCTCATACCTCCTCACTTTCCCTTTTTTCTTTTTTTTTTAAGATTTTATTTATTTATTTGACAGAGGGAGATCACAAGTAGGCAGAGAGGCAAGCAGAGAAAGAGAGAGGAGGAAGTAGGCTCCCTGCGGAGCAGAGAGCCCAATGTGGGGCTCGATCCCAGGACCCTGAGATCATGACCTGAGCCAAAGTCAGAGGCTTTAACCCACAGAGCCACCCAGGCGCCCCCTCACCTTCCCTTTTTAACTAAAGTGCCCCACCCCTGCCTCATGGGGACAGTCTCTGCTTTGCTCTCCTGCCCACCACTTTCTTGAGGTGTATTTAGTCAACTTCTATCTCCTTTGTTCTGCCTCTGGTGAATTCTTTCACCCACTCCCCACCCCTGCCTCCAGCTTCCAACCAATTGGGCCACCTCACATTTGGGGGCCCACATCCAATCAAGACAGACACCACATTTGGTGGCCCACACAGAGAGCCTTTGTGTCCCCCCCTACACAATCCTCATGTGTTGCCTTCCATAAGATTAAAGGGGGTAAGCATTCCCAAGAGAGAACCTGTCCCTAGAAGAAAAGAAAGGAGGTTCTCAGTGGTTTAAATTTCACAGAGGAAGAGCACAGATAACTGGCTCATACCCTCAGGCTTGAAAGCTCACAAAGCAGAGGAGGAAATGCTTCAGAGATTTAAGAACTATAATAATCAACAGTCCCTAAATCACTCACATGAATTTGCCACTGAATGTGTCCTTTTGAAATAGGGCTGGCTTCACATTAACTGCAAATCTTATGCAAATCCGAAAGGTTACTTTTCTAGAGGTTTTTAGCCTTACTCTATATACCTAGAAATTTCTTGTGTTGAGAAGTTCATACTGAAAGCTATAAAACATACCCCCAAATTTCAAATATTTACTAAGAATTTAACATGGACATAGAAGTTACTTTCTGTTCTTTGTAAGTAAATTTGCTTGATAGATATGTTAATGAATTATTGGAACATGGTATGGGAAATTTTCAAATAAAAATTTGAAACAAATTCTCAAATCATAAATACTTACCCACCTAAAAGATTTCTTAATATCAAATTGTATGTATCTTCAAAAGATTATCCAACTGATTAATTTCAAGTTTATATTTTTGGTTATTCCAAGTATCTTTATCACATTATTTTAAATATAAATATTTCCTGGGTGGCTCAGTCAGTTAAGCAACTGCCTTTGGCTCAGGTCATGATCCCAGAGTCCTGGGATCATGCCCTGTGTCAGGCTTCCTGCTCAGCGGAGAGTCTGCTTCTCCCTCTCTCTCTGCCCTTCCCCACCCCCCCCACCCCCGCTCATGCTCTCGTGTGCTTGCTCTCTCCAATAAATGAAATCTTTAAAAATAAGTGTTTCCAAAAAAACCCTATAACAAAATAACTTATTTTAAAGTTAAAAAAATTAAGTTGATGTTTTATGAGAAATTCTTTGTGTTTTTGAAAATGATCATTGCTTAGGAGAAAAGAAATCAATAATGCCTAAAATACTATATTTTTTTCATTTAAACCTTGCTTCAAGATTGCAAAACATAAGCCTCTTATGAGATCACCACAGGAAATCAATTTGCTTAAGAGATATGAAAATAGTCTACCAAAAACTGTATAAGCTTCAAGCTAGAAAAAATGTTTTTGAGAACAAAAATTATTCCATTATGTTTATAAAAAGTCCTGAATGAAAAGATGGTCTGTCTGCCTATATTAGGAATTTAAAATGGTTTATCAGCCATGACATAGTCAACAGCATGTGGAAGCTTCTTTAGAAAACATGCGGGCACGTGAATCCAAGAAAGATGGCCGATATGCAAATTTCTGCAGTTAGGCAAGAATACTGCCATGAAAACAGATGAGGCAGCTCAGAAAATAACCTGAAGTTGAACAGATAAGTCTAACTGAAGAATCAGACAAATCAATATGGAAGACTTCATAGAAATTTTAGGAAAAACTTCACTTAAATACAATAGAAATTATTTTATGGGTGAGAGACAAAGGATTTGTCCCATTTTCTCTTTTTACTCTTCAAAAATCACATAAAGCAATGAATTCCATTCTTTCTAATGTCCTATGTAGGAGAGAAAAGTTTTGCTGCTGTGAAACCCAATATTTTTTTCTGTCCATGGCTTACATAGTAGCCTTCAAGCTATGGAGAGCTTCCTTCAAGTCTTACATCACAATAGCCCAAGTACTTCTGGCCAGAAATAGTTCAGAAACCTCCCTCAGATCTCCTCTCACCAAAAACTTCATCTGGGTTCCCACTAGGGCCTAGAAAGTGAGGGCCAAATGGTGCCTTCTTAGGTAAACTGCTGTTTTGAAGCAACCCCCAGGAATAAAGCAGCCATTTTTACTTCACATTTTACATCTTTAATTTGATAAAAGAAATAATGAATTATGGTAATAGCTGGAAAGTCTTTTGTTTTCACTGCCTTTCAGTGATCACTGGATACCTGAAATTTAAAGATTTGAGAGAAGGAGAGAGAGAGAGAGAGCACATGCACACATGAGCACATGAGTTGGGGGAGGGGCAGAGGGATAGAATCTTCAGGCACACTTCCTGCTGAGTGTGGAGTCTGACATCAGCTAGATCCCATGACCCATGAGATCATGAGCTGAGCTGAAACCACAATTCAGATGTTTAACCCACTGAGCCACCCAGACACCCCTCAATGCCTGAAATGTAGAAGATAATTTTCCAGTAAGAATATATATATACTCAAGTAAATTTACTTAAGCAAACATAGCATTTACTCAATCACTGTAAAATTTTCATTATGCAAAATAAAAATAAACCTTTCCCACATGAAATTAGTAATGACATGATTTTGTTAAGTATAATAATTTGAAAAAATCACATTTTCTCATGTAATTTTCACCTAATTTACTATATTTCATCTGTCATGGGTGATATTACCATTTTCAATAAAGCCTGTGATTGCCTTACCTGGATGAGAACATGCTATATCCATAAAAGATGAAGTAAATAACAGAAACATTTTAAACAAAAATCTGACATTTCCAATAAAGAAATAAGCAAAAAAACAGTCAGTTTACTCTGTGTAAACAAAATACCCTAAGATTATTATGAATATTTAGACATCAGCTGCAACAGTTTGCCAATTGTGCTAACACTCAGGACCCATCCTTCATCAATGGACAGCCCACTTAAAGCATGAAAATAACTGATTTATTTTAGAAGTCACCAAGGAAACTCAGATTGGGTTTTAGGTCCAGGGCAGAAAACTATCCAATTACTTAAATATATGTATGTTCTCATCAGGCAAAGAATAGATACACCCCGCCCCCCCCAAATTTGGTTTGGCTTTTGAGACTAACACCATACATATACCAGGAGGGTATTGAAGGGTTTATTACTCACATAATGAGACTCCCTTGGGAGAATGGAGAAGGTTCCCAAGCCTGTCCAGAAATGGCTTAGGAAAGCATAGAAAGGAGACTGGCTTGGGTTTTTTCTGGTGGTTATAAGGTGGAGCTGGGGTTTAAGTTACTATAAATGCAGTTTGCTTGGTTTGAACTTCCTGCCAACCCCAAAGGTGGAAATACCCAAGTCTTCTTACCAACTTGTCCAATGATGGGACAAAAGAAAGAAGAGTAGTAAGGCTTAAAAATGGTCAGCAGACAACCATCAAAGATGGAGTTTAGACACGTTATTACAATTTACCTTTGATGAAAGAAAGCTAAAATGTGCCACATTTAATTTCATTGAACTTGTTTAAAAGAACCATTATGGCACTCTGAGACCAGCAACCTGAGGCCAATAACAGTGCTGAAATATCCACCCTTCATCTTTGATTTGGTGATGATATGACCAAAAGCTAGCATGGTATATTTATAGAAGTGAGAGGAATGCTTTTGTCACTATCAATAATATCTGGAACTCTGAAGGGGAAAATAAGTGCCTGAATAAGGCCTTATATTTTGGCTTTCCTTATTTAGAGATTTGTATGATCTTGATTTTTATTCTGGGTATCTGTGAGGCAAGCGGTTCCCAGAGTTCTTTGCCCTAAAGGTAAACCTTGGATGGGAATTATTGTATTTACTATTAACCAGACCATCTGCCTAAACAGACCTTACACAATGGCTCAAGAGTGTGTAAACCAAGCAGATGGAGTCCAGCGAAAGCAAGGGCATCCCGTACTAAACTGCATGAAATTCAGCCAATTTCAAGCCAACAGTCACCCTTGGGACAAATGTTGGCCATTGGGGGTTGTCCAGAGATTCCAGGAGGCATAAAAGGGTATTACTAAAAGCTCTACAATGCAAGATTCTCTGAAGGGCCCTGTTGTATTGCTCTGTGTGGTCAGAGTCTAGAGCCTTTTGTTCTAGGGAGCCCCATTCAAGGTTGTCCAACTTGCAAGTAACAACATAAATGAGCTAAATAAAGTGTATAAGTAAGGATTATATTGCCTCTAGAATCAAAAAGGCCTAAAACATGCTGGAATTATTTTAATGGTGTCTGTATAGAAAGTGACAATAGTTGTTTTTTGACAGCATCAGGAATGGAGCAGACTGAGTAATCCAATAATGCCAAGAGGTTTGTCCTGAGGTAGCCATAACCTTGTACTTCATGTGTGGCCAATGATCTATTCTTTTTCAAACATTTTGTGAATGCTTATAGGTCCTGGTTGTATGTTTCAAATGACTGTTGCTGAAGGAGGATGTTAACAGTTTAACGCCATACCTGTGCTCCTGGAGAAAGTAGGACAAGGTTTAAATTCTGCCTGCAAAGTCTGTGTGTGAAGGTGAGGCTATTGATATACCCCATGGTGAAGCTGTACTGTGTCCCTTCAGAAAAAGGTCACCTGCAGCTGAGAGGCTATTAAATGGACACTGAATAGATATTAGCCAAAATCTATGGCTACACGGTAATTACCAGGTGCTGACTGGATGGATCAGTAATTTCAATAACATTGGCTAGGAGGGTCTAAATAGGTGGGACCACAGCGTTAAGGTCATGGTAATCTACCGTGAGGTGGCATTCATTGGCTTTAGGTTTAAGAATAGGTCAAACTGGACTGTTAAATAAAGAGGCACTGAAAATAATCTCCCATTTTCTGAATAGCTCTGAAATAAGGCCTTTAATCCTTGAGGGCTCCATTTTTATTTATATTGAGATATATTAACTCTTTTAACTGGTTAGGAAGATCCATGGAGTCCCATTTGTCAAACCAATTCTAAATGCCAGAGACTTAAAGTAATTTTTATTTCAATGGGTCAGAAATTCCATTCCTGCTATGGGATATTTCAAGACATTGGATAATTAAGGCAAAGCAAGAATTCTGATAGAGGACAGTTAAGGTGAGTTATACCCGTTTCATGTTTCACAAGTCCCCTACAACCATAGGGATTATTGTATTTATATTTAGTGCAATCCCAAAGAGTTTTTAATTTGATAAAGTATTGATAAAGACTTGCCAATTACTATATTTCAGCAGATATTAAAGCTAATTCAAAACATTATATTGAGGCACCAAGGCACTTTTTGTTGATAAATTCATTTAGTAAATTTTGGTTTTCCAATTGGGCCAAATTTCAAATCTGTTTCAGGTTTTGCTTCTTTCTATATCTGAGTTAGGTCTGTTTTGGTTTGATTTTTGTTTTATCATCTTTATTTTTTTTTTCTGTCTATTGGATACACTTGGGGTAGAAGAGGAGATCCTCTTCACCTACTTACATTAGATTACATTATGTTACATTACATTACTTACATTCTTTCCCCAGAGAATCCTAATCATTATCACCAAGATTAGAGATTTCCATGCCAATAGTGGCTTTAGTGGTTTTAAGGAGCTTAGATTTATATTGGCTTTAAATTAACTCCTTGGCTGAGCCATGGGTATACCATAAGTGTGTATTTTTCCTCTATAACTCTGAGGATGTGGTTTTTTGTTTGTTTGTTTTGGCAACAAAGGCATAGGCAGTAGCAGCAACAGAATTATTTTGTAGGGTCCTAGTGAGCCATCCTAGTAAGGTGTGTGGACCTCAGTATGCCACATGGTAACTGCTCTCCTCTATATTAGTGGTCCCGCAAAGGGCCCATATCACAGAGTGTCAGTCTTTCTCCTGAGCACTCCGTTGAATGCAGACAAATGCCTGGTTGAGACCCATAACCAGTGGTCACAAGGGTGTTTCTCAGAGCCTAACATTAGTCACAGCTTATGCTAGAATCAAGACTCATGATTCAATCTGGGACACACAGGTATGTCAGGCCATGGACTGGACTCCATGTGTCTCTTACATCCCTCAAGCAAGCTAGATCAGGCATGTTCTCAAGGCAAGATTGAGGTACAGTAATGGCCAAGCTCATTTGAGTCAGAGAGCAAGCAGAAGTATACATAATCTCAGGAGTAGCACAAGCTACCTCTGCCATATTTTATTGGCCAAGTCACAGACCATTCCAGAGTCAGAGAAGGTTGGGAATACAAAGTTATAAAGGCAATAGGACTGGATATAAGGAGGCCTTTAATTGGGGCCATCAGTATAATTAAAATACAGAAAAGTCATAGTTCTTTAGACTAGCCACTTAACTTCAACAAATCTAAACATCTTCATTTATGAAAGATCCAAAGGATAGTTTTGAGGATTAGAAAACAACTAGTCATCTTTGTATAATATCTGACATACAGTAGGTCTTAAAAAAAAAAAAAAACAACACACAGTTATATTTAGGGATGTGCTATATTTCTGATACAAGGACCCTTCTCTCCTGACCCAGCTAAGTGATGCAAAGGTGGGTGTCTGATGTAACTGGACTGGCTCACAACTATTTCTTCAGTTTCTTTTTGTCTAACTTAAGTTAGTGTTAAGAGTCAATGCCAGGGGCACCTGGGTGGCTCAGTGGGTTGGGCCTCTGCCTTTGGCTCGGGTCATGATCTCAGGGTCCTGGAATCGAGCCCTGTGTTGGGCTCTCTGCTCAGCAGGGAGCCTGCTTCCCCTCTCTCTGCGTGCCTCTTTGCCTACTTGTGATCTCTCTGTGTCAAATAAATAAATAAAATCTTAAAAAAAAAGTCAATGTCAGTCAAATTATTAGGGATTATGAAATAGAAGGCTTGGGAGCTTTGAGTGACTCAGTTTCCTACCATCCTCCTAGAAGAAGCAATCTAGAATATTAAAAAAATAAAAAGTTCACACAGAATATTTTATGGACCAATGCCAAAGAGAGAGTCTTAGAGAAGGTTCACATCTTTTCAAGTCCTTTTTTTTTCTTTTCCCTATAGTCTTCCTTGAAATCCACCAGCCCGCATACCTTCCTTTAGTTACAGAAGATACTCCCAGATACTTCCAACAAACTCTTTTTACTCAGAAATTTCAAGCAGAGATTCCAATATAGCTATGGAAAGAACTATGAGTAATACACAGATGCATGTCTCGGTTTCAGTCAAGAATTCTAACTGGAACTACTGAACAAGTTAACAAGAACTAAAAATCGTTCTGATGGCTTTTAAACATTAGCAAAAGAGCAGAAGACATATAATTTAGGTAGAAAAATAATTTTAAGCAAAAGACATCTACATTTGGTATTTATTTGAATCTTTAAAATTTGATATAGTATGCTATGAAAATCTACATTTTTAATATGTAAGATTTAAAATAATGCAAATTCCCACAAATCAAAAATTTATCTTGAATTTAGGTTTCCAACTGTGTTTATGCTCCTGACATATGGTAATACCAATAACTAAAAAACACAAGTATTGATTATACTTATGATTAATCTCATGTTTTACAAAATTTCAGTTATGTAAGTGTTAAAGGCTACAACCCTCATGTAAAATATGATGTTTCATGTTATCAGCTGATTAATAGTCTGGTTGAACCCTGAAAATTATGACCTGTTGGTTAAGAAACTTAGAATAACACAAAGAAAGGCAAAGTATAGTCAGAAGTCATTTTAAAATCACTGGGTACAAAGCATCCATAATTAACAAACCTTAAGATTATTATAAAATTTTATTTAAATATAAGCAATTATATATCTTAAGCATTGATTAGTAGGATATAATAAAGGATTTGAATTGTTAAAAGAGTAGACATTCTCTTTAACTTTGCCTAAGATCCTTAGACATCAACAAAAATAAATTTAGTTAAAATTTTTTGTAACTACAGCAAAGACTCACCAGTATGTAGTAGAAATAATACTTGGCTAGATAGTTAGTCACATTAAAACAGTGAAACTGAGGGCACCTGGGTGGTTCAGTTGGTTGAGCGACTGCCTTCGGCTCAGGTCATGATCCCAGACTTCCAGGATCGAGTCCCGCATCGGGCTTCCAGCTCCTTGGGGAGTCTGCTTCTCCCTCTGACCTTCTCTTTTCTCATGCTCTCTCTCACTCATTCTCTCTCAAATAAATAAATAAAATCTTTAAAAAAATAAAAAATAAAAATAAATAAAACAGTGAAACTGGCTCAGAGATATGACAACAAGCAATACTAGTAACAAAAACATATTGAATGTTCAAATATCTTTCAACGTGTTCTGTATAATCCTTAAATTTAACATTTAATCTTTAAATATGTATGGGACAATATAGATCTAATAGAAATTTTAAGATTAAGAAACTGGCACACAGAGGTGCTAAGTACCTCAATCATGGTCAAAGGCTCTTCTTGATAGAAAGACAATGCCTTCAGACTCTGAAGCAGCAAAGCAAAAATAGAAATGAAAGACCATGTTATCAATTAAGTTATCAATAACTTCAGTACTTGACAGCAGGATGAAATGAGACTCAAGGAGTAGCTTGAAATGAATACTTGCTTTGAGAAGTAAGATAATTGTAAGTCCACACCAGTATGCCCCTCTTATATAGTTGTGGGATGTCACCGTATCTAAACCAGAGAACAATCCTACATATTCAGTCTGTTTGGGCTGCTGTAATGAAACATCTCAGTCTGTGTAGCTGATAGACAGCAGCAATTTATTTTTTCACAATTCTGAAGGTTGGTAAGTCAGAGATCAGTGTGTCACCATGGTCAAGCTAATTCCCTTCTCTGAGTCACAGATTTTATCCAAACATGGTGGAAAGGGCTAGGGATATCTGTAGGTTCTCTTATATGGATATTAATCATTAATCCCATTCATGAAGGCCATACCTTCATGGCATAATCACTTCCCAAAGGCCCCACCTCCTAGTACTGTCACACTGGAAGGTTAGGATTTCAACATACAAATTTATGGGAGAGGGAAAGAGACAAACATTTAAATCACAGCCATACTCTTAGACTTTCCAATGTATGTGACTTTGGGAAAAAGAAAAGGTGTTCTTTTTGGAAGTAGCTCACAAAATAGAAGATCCAGTCCTATGCAACCTCATCCCATATAAAGGTTTCTAAAGTTGTTTTGAAAGCATGGGTCTTGTTAGGATTCTCAAGAAAAGGTTAAGACAGTCTTGTCTTTGGCAAGAGAGAAATACTGAAAATAGACTAAGATGCAATTTCAGGAAATCTTTCTGGCTCTATTACTCCTGTGCTGTAGAAGGGCACCTCTTTTCCTCCTCTTTTGTAGGGGATGAACAGCCTTCTTTTGCAGGGCATTGCACAGAGTTCTGAATATATTTCTCCATGGCCTTCATATTTTCTTCACTAGTGTCCTCAGGTACAATTTTAAATTTAATCAAACACTACTGGTGGAAATAGGAAGACCCAACTCTTCTTATACAGCCCATTGAGCTCTCTATAGGCCAAAGTCCAGAGACATACATGGGCCCAAGTATTCATGTACATTCATTTTGTGAGCATTATGCAGAGGGCCCAATTCTACATATTTGTCAGACAGCAGTAGAATTTAAAAAGTCCTTTTTCTAACACAGCTTACATGCAGTGGGGAAAACAGGTTATAAGAAACATATCAAACGGTGGTATTGTTTAAAAACAGACAACAGCAGAATCAGATAGATTCTGAAAGCAATGGATGAAAGGGTAGAGGGACATGAAGTCTACTCCATTAAGGTGATAGTTTAGCAGAGAAACTGTTATGAAGGAGGAGAGTAAGTGTCCCAGGTAAAGAGATTCATTGTAGAAACCTTGAAGGAAAACGTGTATGCTGATTAATAAGAACAGAATGGAAACTGGTGTGGTAGGAGCCGTCAGGAGAATAGAAGGTGAGCTCAGGGATGACGTTGGGCTAATATTCAGCAAGAAGGACTGAGTGAGAAGGAAAGCTATTGGAAGGTTTGGAGCAGCAGTATTGAGACTAATTTAAGGGGTACAAGCACAAAGGGAGGGCATCTATAGCAAGAATCCGATATAAGAGGAGGGTGGCTTTTCCATGGTGACAGCAGTAGAGGGATGAGAAGCAGTTTAGATTGTGGGTATATTTTGAAGATAGGACCAGTAAGATTTACTGATGGGTTGGAATGGGGTATAACAGAAAAGTTAAGGAAAATTGCAATGTTTGGGACCTGAGAAAAAAGTGTAGAGCACAGGAGAGAATTCAAAGCTGATTACATTAAGCAGATCACCTAGAAATGAGTATATGATGGGAACAGAAGAGTTTTAGGTCAAGGTTCTGGCACATGCCATGGAAACAAAATTACTATATAGGTAATAACCATATTAGTAGCAGTTGTTGTCAGAGTTTAATATGATTCACAGTTCGTGTTAAGCACTTTATATCCAAGAACTCATTCAGAATCACATAGACAATAGGAAATAACATTAAAGTTTACTTTTTACATATAACAATTTAGACAATAGTTACCAAAATTTGGACCCAGATCTTCCTAATAAATGGGGAAAAACACAGACTCTTAGTTAGTTTGAACCCCTAAGTCTCCTATCCAAGGTATTTCTATAGTTCACTCACTCCAGCCCATTCAAGGATGAATATGGAAACTGTTAAATATCTCATATGAACCTGTCATAAGCATTTATTATTTAATATCCGACATCAATTTCCCCTTAAGTCATGGTAACAGTATTTCAGATATCTTGAAAGACTAACAGGTCTTTGAAAACCTTGTTGAGCTACACAGGGAAGCCTTACCTGATGGGCACACTATTTTTGGACTTTTCAGTTATGTCATAAGTCAGTTTTTATTAATGTTTCAATTACTTGCCAGCAAATATTGCTAAATAAAACAGTCATATACACAAAACTGGCTTAGTGAAGTTTATCCATTCTTTTCAATGTTCTCTTACTTGCATTAAGAATCAAAGGAATATGCCAGGATACCCTCTGTGCATAGAGCCCTAGGACACCTGTCCCCAGCCTACAATCCACTTCAGTTAAGTAAAGATGCACATCAGAGAAGAGAGAAGAGTGGAAAAACACTGGGCCCTTCAACAAACAGATAGAAAACATAAAAAGAACCACAAAGAACTGAAATGAACATACTAGAAGGAATCAGCAATAGATTAGCAAATGCAGAACAGATTGGCAGTCTGAAAGAAAGGGTAACGGAAAGCAGCAAAAAGGAAAAATCATTCTTTTTAAATGGGAGTAGATTAAGAGAGGTCTTGGATAATAGTGAGTTAATAACCATTACATTATTGAGGTCCCAGAAGAAGAGAGAAAGGAACAGAAAAGTTATTTGAAGAAATAATAACTGAAACCTTCCCTAATGTAGGGAAGGAAACAGACATCTACTTTGGGAGTACAAAGATGTCCAAACAAGAAGAACCCAAGGAGTTCCACATTAGGACACGTATTAAAATGTCAAAGGTTAAAGATAAAGAATCCTAAAAACAGCAGAAAAACCCCATTAGGCTATCAGCTTGTTTTTCAACAGAAATTTTGAATATGTCATACCACTCCTTTCTGGACTGCAAAGTTCTGAAAAAAAAAAAAAAAAAAACAAAACTATAATCAAGAATATGCTACCAGGCAAAGTTATCATTCAGAATGAGAGAGTTTCCCGTACAAGAACTAAGAGTTTATCACCACTAAATGGGCCTTACAATAAATGTTAAAAGGACTTCTTTTATTTTTTTTAAGATTTATTTATTTATTTGAGATAGAGAGAGAACATGATGGGGAGGGGCAGAGAAGACTTTAGCAGACTCCAGCCTGAGGAGCCTGACAAGGCACTTGATCCCATGATCTTAGCGTCATGACCTGAGCCCAAACCAAGAGTCCAAGCTTAAACTATGCCACCCAGGCACCCCAAGGACTTAAGTGGAAAAGAAAAATAATTATGTCCATAATTATGCATAAGAAAATTATGAATGAAATTATGAATAAAAATGTAGAACATGACAACATATACATAAAACATGGGGGAGGGAGTAAAGTTTTTTTAGAATGTGTCTGAAAGAGGAGGACAGGGTGAAGGCGAGTAGGAGATACAAGCTTCCAGATATGGAAAGAAAACATTGAAATAAAAAAATACAGCAAAGGGAGTATTGTCAGTGGTACTCTAATAACATTGTATGGTGACAAATGGCAGGTAGCTGGTACACTTCTGAGCATAGCATAACTTAAACTTGTTGAATCACTATATTGTATACCTGAAACTAATTTAACATTGTGTGTCAACTATAATTAGAAAAAAAAAAAGGAGTAAGTTGTTTTTCTTATTAGAGTCAGTTAAACAATTTACCGTGAAAGTAACAAGTCTTAAGCTCTTGTCTTCTTATATATAAAAAAGAAATGTACTAACACATTAACTAGCAACATTTTCATATAGTCTAGTATATAATCTTATCAAGTAAATATGACTAACAGCTATAATCAATCAGGCAATGAGTATTCACCACCAAGTGCTAAGAGTTTATTCATTTTTAGTTTAATGATCATTGTTACTTCTACCAAGCTTCTCTTAATAGAGATGGTGTAATCATGCTCTTTCGCCAATTGGCTAGATTCATATTTTAAAAGTTAAGACTGCAGGGCACCTGGGTGGCTCAGTGGGTTAAAGCCTTTGCCTTTGGCTCAGGTCATAATCTCAGGGTCCTGGGATCGAGCCCCACATTGGGCTCTCTGCTCAGCAGGGAGCCTGCTTCCTCTTCTCTCTCTGCCTGCCTCTCTGCCTACTTGTGACCTCTCTCTCTGTCAAATAAATAAAGTCTTTTTTAAAAAAGTTAAGACTGAAAAATAATAGCTTGACTAATTATACAATTAAAAATTAGAATAATTAGGGGCACCTGGGTGGCTCAGTGGGTTAAAGCCTCTGCCTTCGGCTCAGGTCATGATCTCAGGGTCCTGGGATTGAGCCCCGCATCGGGCTCTCTGCTCAGCGGGGAGCCTGCTGCCCCCTCTCTCTCTGCCTGCCTCTCTGCCTACTTGTGATCTCTCTCTCTCTCTCTGTCAAATAAATAAATAAAATCTTTTAAAAAATTAGAATAATTAATAAACTACAACCTTGATTACTTCTGGAGAGGGAAACTTAACTGGGGATTGAAATAGAATACAATATTGCTTCTCATCTCATACGCTTATATATTTTGAACTTTTTCATCATGGACATGTATCACTTATTACAAAAGAAAAATTTAAACATGAAGAATTTGTACACAGAAAATTCCTCTGATACAAATAATCCTTTTAATAGTCCTAATACTGAAAGGAAAAAATCGATCCATATGCTTCATTTCCTAGCAGATATAGAAAAATACAAGAAAGAAAAGGTTTATCTTATGCCCCAATCTTTTTGCTTTAATAAAACTTACTGACAAAAGCCAACATACATATCACATCACTATGAGGAAAGGCTTAGATGTGATCTATTCATGCTACCTGATAAAGAAGTTTCCTCTACTGCCAGCACACTGAGATAGGAAAATACCAAGGTCATGATTCGGTCATTGCCTCAACATGAAAAAACAAAATGTGTTTGAAAAAACTATTTGACCAATCAACTCTGAGGTACAGTAGCCTAATATTCAAACATGAACCCTGAAGCCAACTGCCTTCTGCCGCATACATTCTGTGGAACCCTCCTCTTTGTTTCAAACTCTTTTATAAACTAAGTATGTCCCCTTAAAATTCATACATTAAGCCTTAACCCCAATAAGTCTGTATTATTTGGAAAATGAGTCTTCATTTGAGGGATGTAATTAGGGTTAAATTAAGTCATAAAGATAGGGCCCTAATGATACTGGACTGGTGTCTTTATAGGAGGAAGACACAAGTTCTTTCTTCCTCCCCACACATGAACAGAAGAAAGGCCATGAAGACACAGTGAGAAGGCAGTCAGGTACAAGCCAGCAAAAGGTTCCCACCAGAAAATGAATCTGCCAGTACCCAAATCTGCAACATCTAGCTTCCAGAACCATGAGAAAAATCTGTCGTTTAATACCCAGTCTACAGTATTTCGTTATGACAGCCCAAGTTGACTAACACAGCCTCTTTATCTGTAAAAGAAGGATAATGATTAAAGCTTCCTGTGAGATATACATGGGTTAATAAAAGCTAAAGTGCCTGGAAGCTGTTATGTATTTTTCATGTTTTGTCCACTAATTTCCTTATTTTTAAAGCTATGTTAGAGCTTCTGATAATTAGACAAAATTGCACATCCGTTCTGCATGAAGACAAAAATCTGTATGTCCACATTATTTTGGATTATCAGAGGGAAAGTTAATGCTTGTCTTCATTATTGGCAGCTCACATTATGGAATGAAGGCAAGTATGACTATAGTCAAATATTTTATAGGATTATCCTGGAATAGGTTCTGTTTGATGAAGTTATCCTCTTATTAAACAGCTCTAGTTGATATGGTGCATGAGTCTGAATGAAATTTTCCAGTTATATGAGAGTTTTAACACATAGATTGACTTTGTGAATCACTAAGCGGTGGTGATTCACCCTTTATTCACCAATATAAAGATAAGTTTTCAGTATCAAAGTACAAATATGCTAGGAGAAAGGTAATGTGAGGTAAAGGTGGCAACAATTTTTGCAAGATAGATAAGTAGATTGGTGATTTTCAGCCTTATTATGCAAGGCAGAAAGAGTTAAAATTTCACTGCCTACAGAAGGGAAACCCATCAGCAGCCAGCAGATCTCAGAGAAGACTCCGATATGGAAAGCATCACATGTGTCTGAGGACAGAATGACATGACTGGCTAAAAACAGGACTGTTTGAATAATGATATAAGGAGCAGGTAGACCTCCAGATCCCCTCTACTCTGTGAAACAGGCAGCTGATCTTCCCTTCTCAGCAACGTGAGATTTTGGAGTCAGCCAGGAGACTGGAAAGAGCAGAAGTCAGTAACAAGTCAAAACAGGAGGAATAAGAGAGTATATTAAGCATTTCAATGCTTTCCCCCACTCAGCCATCCAAATGCTGCAGCCATACCTACACCGCAAACAAGAAACTAGAAAATTTCTTTCTGCAGAAGCAGATTCTCCTGAGAGAGAACTCACATACACTTTGCAATTCTTATGAATAGCAAAGTCCAAGAGACCACACTTGCACACATACCCAGCACAACCTATCTATATGGCTTTTTAGTTCATGGTTCTTAAACAGTGTGGCTCATAATACATTAAGAGAAGTCTGTAGTAGGACTTGGAGAGACCAACAAAAAGAAAAGGAGTCTGGAGTAAATGAAAACAATGTAGGAAAAATAAAATACTTTCAACAATGTATTAGTCAAAGTTCTCCACAGGAACATTTTATAAGAGATACAGGAATTGTCTCACACAGCTGTGAAGGCTGAGAAATACTATAGTCTGCCATCTGTGAGCTGGAAAACTAGGAAAGCCTGTGGTAGTATAATTCAGTTTTTGAGTCCAAAGACTCAAGAACCAGGAGTTCTGATGTTCAAGGGCAGGAATATGGGCATTATAGCTCAGGGAAAGAAAGAATTCTCCTTTCCTTTGCCTTTTTGTTCTATTTGGGCCTTCAGTGAATTAGATGATGCCCGCCCACATTGGTGGGAGTAATCTTAGCCTACTGAATCAAATGGTAAACTCTTCCAGAAACACCCTCATAGACACACCTAGAAATGTCTCTAAAGCCATCTGGGCACCCCTCAGCCCAGTCAAGTTGAGCATGAAATTGTAACAAACAATATAGTTAATATTCACAGAGAAAGCAAAGAACACGTTGCATACATAATAACAGAATAGAACAGGATTGAAATGGAAACTTAAAAAATGATAAAACAAGAGTGGTGAGAGTGGGTATCCTTGTCATGTTCCTGATCTCAACAGGAAGGCTGCAAGCTTTTTCCCATCGAGGATGATATTTGCTGTGGGTCTTTTAGATAGATTTTATGAAGTTCAGGAGTGTTCCCTCTATCCCTATACTTTGAAGCGTTTTAATCAGGAACGGATGCTGGATTTTGTCAAATGCTTTTTCTGCATCAATTGAGAGGACCATGTGGTTCTTCTCTCTTCTCATATTAATTTGTTCTATCACATTGATTGATTTGTGAATGTTGAACCATCCTTGTAGCCCAAGAATGAATCCCACCTGGTCATGGTGGATAATCTTTTTAATGTGCTGTTGGATCCTGTTTGCTAGGATCTTGTTCAGAATCTTAGCATCCATAGTCATCAGTGATATTGGTCTGAAATTCTCCTTTTTGGTAGGGTCTTTGCCTGGTTTGGGGATCAGGGTAATGCTAGCTTCATAGAAAGAGTCTGGAAGTTTTCCTTCTGTTTCAATTTTTTGAAACAGCTTCAGGAGAATAGGTGTTATTTCTTCTTTGAAAGTTTGGTAGAATTCCCCAGGGAATGCATCAGGTCCTGGGCTCTTGTTTTTTGGGAGGTTTTTGATCACTGCTTCAATCTTGTTATTAGATATCAGTCTATTCAGGTTGTCAATTTCTTCCTGGTTCAACTTTGGGAGTTTATAGTTTTCCAGGAATGCATCCATTTCATCTAGGTTGCTTAGCTTATTGGCATATAACTGTTGATAATAACTTCTGATGATTGTTTCTACTTCCTTGGTGTTAGTTGTGATCTCTCCCTTTTCATTCATAATTTTATAAATTTGGGCTTTCTCTCTTTTCTTTTGGATTAGTGTGGCCAATGGTTTATCGATCTTATTGATTCTTTCAAAAAAGCAGCTTCTAGTTTCATTAATACGTTCTACTGTATCTCTGGTTTCTACCTCATTGATCTCAGCTCTAATCTTGATTATTTCCCTTCTTATGTGTGGAGTTGGTTTGATTTGTTGTTGATTCTCCAGTTCTTTAAGGTGTAGAGACAGCTGGTGTGTTCTGGATTTTTCCATTTTTTTGAGGGAGGCTTGGATGGCTATGTATTTCCCCCTTAGGACCGCCTTTGCTGTATCCCATAGGTTTTGGACTGAAGTGTCTTCATTCTCATTGGCTTCCATGAATTGTTTCAGTTCTTCTTTGAGCTCCTGGTTTATCCAAGCATTCTTAAGCAAGGTGGTCTTTAGCTTCCAGGTGTTTGAGGTCCTTCTGAACTTTTCCTTGTGGTTGAGCTCCAGTTTCAAAGCATTGTGATCTGAGAATATGCAGGGAATAATCTCAGTCTTTTGGTATCAGTTGAGCCCTGATTTGTGACCCAGTATGTGGTCTATTCTTGAGGAGGTTCCATGTGCACTTGAGAAGAATGAATATTCTGTTGTTTTAGTGTGGAATGTTCTGTATATATCTATGAGGTCCATCTGGTCCAATGTGTCATTCAATGCTCTTGTTTCTTTATTGATTTTCTGCTTCAATGATCTATTTCCGAGAGAGGTGTGTTAAGATCTCCTACTATTAATGTATTCAAATCAATATGACTCTTTATCTTGATTAACAGTTTTCTTATGTAATTGGCTGCTCCCATATTGGGGGCATAGATATTTACATCTTGGTGGATAGTCCCTTTAAGAATGATGTAGTGTCCTTCTGTATCTCTGACTACAGTCTTTAGTTTAAAATCTAATACGACAAGGATGCCCACTCTCACCACTCTTGTTCAACATAGTATTAGAAGTCCTAGCAACAGCAATCAGACAACAAAGAGAAATAAAACGTATCCAAATTGGCAATGAAGAAGTCAAACTCTCTCTCTTTGCAAATGACATGATTCTTTATATGGAAAAACCAAAAGACTCCACCCCCAAACTACTAGAACTCATACAGCAATTCAGTAACGTGGCAGGATACAAAGTCGATGTACAGAAATCAGTGGCTTTCTTATACACTAACAATGAAAATACAGAAAGGGAAATTAGAGAATCGATTCCATTTACTATAGCACCAAGAACCATAAGATACCTGGGAATAAACCTAACCAAAGAAGTAAAGGATCTGTACTCAAGGAACTACAGAACACTCATGGAAGAAATTGAAGAATACACAAAAAGATGGAAGACCATTCCATGCTCTTGGATTGGAAGAATAAACATTGTTAAAATGTCTATACTGCCTAGAGCAATCTATACTTTTAATGCCATTCTGATCAAAATTCCACCGGTATTTTTCAAAGAGCTGGAGCAAATAATCCAGAAATTTGTATGGAACCAGAAGAGACCCCGAATCGCTAAGGAAATGTTGAAAAACAAAAATAAAACTGGGGGCATCACGTTACCTGATTTCAAGCTTTACTACAAAGCTGTGATCACCAAGACAGCATGGTACTGGCATAAAAACAGACACATAGACCAGTGGAACAGAGTAGAGAGCCCAGATATGGACCCTCAACTCTACGGTCAAATAATCTTCAACAAAACAGGAAAAAATATACAGTGGAAAAAAGACAGCCTCTTCAATAAATGGTGCTGGGAAAACTGGACAGCTATATGTAGAAGAATGAAACTCGACCATTCTCTTACACTGTACACAAAGATAAACTCAAAATGGATAAAAGACCTCAACGTGAGACAGGAATCCATCAGAATCCTAGAGAAGAACATAGGCAGTAACCTCTTCGATATCAGCCACAGAAACTTCTTTCAAGATATGTCTCCAAAGGCAAAGGAAACAAAAGTGAAAATGAACTTTTGGGACTTCATCAAGATCAAAAGCTTCTGCACAGCAAAGGAAACAGTCGACAAAACAAAGAGGCAACCCATGGAATGGGAGAAGATATTTGCAAATGACAGTACAGACAAAGGTTGATATCCAGGATCTATAAAGAACTCCTCAAACTCAACACACACAAAACAGATAATCATATCAAAAAATGGGCAGAAGATATGAATAGACACTTCTCCAATGAAGACATGCAAATGGCTATCAGACTCATGAAAAAATGTTCATCATCACTAGCCATCAGGGAGATTCAAATTAAAACCACATTGAGGTACCACCTTACACCAGTTAGAATGGCCAAAATTAGCAAGACAGGAAACAACATGTGTTGGAGGGGATGTGGAGAAAGGGGAACCCTCTTACACTGTTGGTGGGAATGCAAGTTGGTGTAGCCACTTTGGAAAACAGTGTGGAGATTCCTCAAGAAATTAAAAATAGAGCTTCCCTATGACCCTGCAATTGCACTACTGGGTATTTACCCCAAAGATACAGATGTAGTGAAAAGAAGGGCCATCTGTACCCCAATGTTTATAGCAGCAATGGCCACGGTCGCCAAACTGTGGAAAGAACCAAGATGCCCTTCAACGGATGAATGGATAAGGAAGATGTAGTCCATATACACTATGGAGTATTATGCCTCCATCAGAAAGGATGAATACCCAACTTTTGTAGCAACATGGACGGGACTGGAAGAGATTATGCTGAGTGAAATAGGTCAAGCAGAGAGAGTCAGTTATCATATGGTTTCACTTATTTGTGGAGCATAACAAATAGCATGGAGGACAAGGGGAGTTAGCAGAAGGGAGTTGGGGGAAATTGGAAGGGGAGGTGAACCATGAGAGACTATGGACTCTGAAAAACAATCTGAGGGGTTTGAAGCGGCGGGGGGTGGGAGGTTGTGGGAACCAGGTGGTGGGCATTAGAGAGGGCACGGATTGCATGGAGCACTGGGTGTGGTGCAAAAACAAGGAATACTGTTATGCTGAAAATAAAAAAAAAATAATCTGCAAAGAAAAAAATGATAAAACACTATTGTAAACTAAAAATATTGTAGAAATAAGTTAGCAGACAAGCTAAAAAAATAAAGAAAGGGGAAATTAAGGAAATCTTACAGAGCAAAGAACAAAGGGAGGAAAAGCAAAAAGTTATAAAAAAAAAAAATCCAACATGTACCTAATAGGAGTTCAAAAAAAGACTGGAGGAAATCATCACACCAATATGAGAAAATTTTTCAGAATCTCCTATTGTTATGGATAATATGTCTATGCCAAGGTTCTGTGTTAGCACTGTTTCCTATTTTCTCTCATTGGCTACAAGGACAGCATTCTTCCCCGTATCCCAATCTCCATTGGTTCCCTCTTACTCATTTGCATCAGCAAATCAACAGGTTATTATTTCTCTCATACTTCAATATACTGTCCCATATCTAAGTTTTCTTATAGCAAAGCCCTTCAAAAGACTCACTACATTTACTGTCTCCAATTCTTCTCTTCCCACTCTTTCTTGAACTCACCCAGTGTAGGTTTCTATCCCAAATTTTCTACCAAAACAGGTATTACTGAGGTCATCAAGGCCTTCCATGTGGATAAATCTCATTTAAGTTATGATAATACCATATGACCCCAAAATTGAAGCCCTAGGCATTCATCTCAGAAAAATGACTCATGTTCCCACAAAAACCTATATATACATGAATATTTATAGCAGCTTTACTCATAATAGCAGAAAACTAGTAATAAGCCAAATGTCTTTTAATAGGTAAATGATTAAACAGACCATTGTATATCTATACCATGGGATACTATCCAGCCATAAAGAAAAACTATCAATACATACAACAAATTGGTTGATTCCCTAGAGAATTGTGATCATATTTTTATTTATTTATTTATTTGACAGACAGAGAGGCAGGCAGAGAGAGAGAGGGGGAAGCAGACTCCCCGCCGAGCAGAAAGCCCAATGCGGGGCTCGATCCCAGGACCCTGGGATCATGACCTGAGCCAAAGGCAGAGGCTTTAACCCACTGAGCCACCCAGGCGCCCCTATGATCATTTTTTTAAAGAGAGATTATTTTTCAGCCAATCCCAAAAGGTTATATAATGTGCAATTCCATTTACATGGCATTCTTGAAGAAAGAAGTAAGTAGGGTAAGAGGAAAGTGGGTGTGGGTATAAAGGACAAAGAGCAAGACGAGGGATTCCTTGTGATGAGGATAATGTTTTGTATCTTTACTATGTATTCTGTATGCCAGATTCCTGTTTGTGATAATGCACCACAGTTTTTGCAAGAGGCTACGATTGGGAGAAGCTGAGTGAAGGCTACATGAGCTCTCCATATTATGGCTTACAATTGGGTGTGAATCTACAATTATTTCAAGATAAAGGAGAAAAAAGCTAAGTTGGAATTTATGGTTTTTTTTTTTTACTCTTTAGAGAGAACATTTAAATTCACCCAGATGGTGCTCAGGAGATAACTCACCCAGCTGATGCAGTAACAGATGGTTGTCCCTCTTGCAGTGAGTAAACAAACTTTTCCTAAATCCTTGAAGTCATTCAAAATCTATTTTCCAAGAAGGATATAATACAAAGGACTTGATTAATTTTAAAACTTAATTTTGAAAAGCTAAAACAGAGACTATCAGGTAACTATGGAGGGGTCGGCTCCTGACAACTGTACAGGTAGCCATCATGAGATATTTTCATTGTCCAATAAGGAAGTGGAATGAACAATTGGCATTCAGGGATTGAAAAGGAAAGCTGTCTGACCCCCAAAAGATCCAACAAACAGAATATAGAGATATGACTGTGGATCAGCTCACACCACCATAAACTCAATCAAGGTGCTGTATTTCTGGATAGGCTGGCCTGTTTGTTGACTGGGAATGACTACGGTTTGTACTGAAAGGGTTGGGCCCCAGAAAAACATCCCAGAAAAATGAGTATGGGACAGCTGAGCTATGTCTAACATTGAAAGAAGAAAATATCCTGAGAGTCACATGCCTCAAAAGCCCACACTGGTCTATATGAGGAGCTGGGGCAGCACATGTGATTGGCAAGGTTTTCATATTATGAATGACTGCTATCAAAGGAAACATAATTTTCTTTAGGATGGTGGTCTTGATCTAATGAAATAATAAACTTTGAAGAAAATGTAGAATGTAAATGTACAAGAAAATAGAAAAATAAAATGAAACCTGTATAAAGCTTACCTCTATCTTTTTGAAGCAGTTGACTATGTAAAAGTCTAATCCTACGCTTACAGTATAACTGAATATCACAATGCCCGATACTCATTTAAAACTCACACTGATTATTGTTGTAGCTCTTTGTTTTTAAAATCCTCACCTGAGGTGTTGCTATAGTTTATTTTCTGGAAACCAAGTTGACCTTTTGCCAATGGACATTTTCTTTTTCAAACTGTCCTTGCATAAATGAAGTCCAACATGGAACGCTTTCAGTTTTATACATTGTATTTATTTTGTGAAACTACCTATTTGTTAACATCGCTTCCAAATGGCAGATTCAGATCATCTGGAAACAGTTTCTGAAATGCAGCTGCTTCAGAGACAATGGAGTCATTGCACAGAAAGACTCAACTGGGCTGATTTATGTACAAGAATCAATCTCATCAGGATGAAAAATGAAATAAAACTTTTTTTTCTTACCTCTTGGACAAAAATACTGCAAAAGACTTTTCAGAACACAAGAAATAATCAAAGCACAGTTTGATAACAATCAAAACTGTTTGATGTGAGAGCTCTGTATTGAAGGAAGCTATCCCATAGACTGAGGAGCTTACAGGTAAGTCATCAAACTACCATAACAGCAAAGAGAAACCAGAACTCAGAGGAAGCTAGATGTTATCTATGTATCTATCCAACTCCCCTGAAACTAAATATACTTGTGTGTGAGCAATATGTGGGTAAGGATATGGCCATACATGTAATTAAAGTAGCTGTCTTAGAATGCTTGGGCCACTGTAACAAATTACCATAGACTGGGTAGCTTGTAAATAACAAAAGTTTATTTCTTACGGGTCTAAAGGATGGAAGTCCAAGATCAGAATGCCACCACGTCTGGATAGACCCCTCTTCTGGGTTGCAGACTGCTAGCTCCTCCGTGTATTCTCACGGGCAGAGAGCAGAGAGGGGAAGCAAGCTCTCTCAGAACTCCAAGGGCATGAATCACATCATGAGGGCTCCGCTCTATTGACCTCCCGAAGGCTCCCTCTCCTATAACTGTCACTGTTAGGATTTCAACATGAAATTTGGGGGTATACATTCTTCAGCAGAATCTCTGTGCTGTGATTTCAGCTACACTGGGAAAAACAATACTCTTAAAATACCTCCTCTTCCAGCTATTAGAGATGTATTTGATAAACTCTTCCATTCAAGTAGAAATAACCTCTAAGAAGCAAGCCTTGGGGCACCTGGGTGGCTCAATAGGTTAAATATCTGATTCTTGATTTTAGCTCAGGTCATAATCTCAGGGTCATGGGATCCTTTTGTCAAACCACATGCTCAGTGTAGAGTCTGCTTGATTTCTCACTCTCCCTCTTCCTCTACCATGGCTCATATTCCTTATCTCCCTCCCCGCTCTCAAATAAATACATTTTTTTTAAAAAAGGAGAAGAAGTAAACCTTTTTCTGGGTCAAATTCTTTCTTGAAAGCAGTTTTAAGAATTATATTATACAAAGGGAACATAGTCAAAGTCATGAAAAGTGTTAAAAAGATGAAAAAATGAAAAATCAAAGAAAACTTGTGTTGATAGATCTAAATCTATGTACCTTTGCCTGCCTTAATTAGGGTGCATAGATTTTTTTACATTCTCTGGTATAAAGAAAAATCTCTGAACCCTAAGCCATCCACAGAGCAAATGTTTTAAGATTAAAAAAATCCCTATCTTAAGATCACCTATAGGTTTTACTTTCCTATTCACTAGGATATTCAGACTCTGACATTCCAGATTTAGAGCCCACATGCAGAGTCCTTTGAGACTATACGAGATAACCTCTGCTTCATTCTTATCATTTCAACTAACATATCCTCTAATTATTCCAAGCCTGTCTAACTTTCTCTATTTAACCAATAACCCGCCTGATCTAGGATAATGGCCAGGTTCTTGTGCACTCTCTTTGCATTCAGCTATATTGCCTATTTCAAAGAAAACTCCAGATTTCTTCCCTACATAAACACCCACTTACATGTGTTCACACTCCACCTTAAGACACAGTTCTAAATTCTGGCTGCATGTTGAATTTCTTGAAAGGCCTAAAATATAGGTGTCCAGGACCCAAACCTGATCAACTGAATCAAAATCTCTATAGAGCCAAAGCATAATCAGCTAAATGCACACACACACACACACACACACACATTTAAGTACATAGAAAGTGTTGAGACCCACTGACAAAATGAGTCCAAATTCTTCAACCTCTGATATACCAAAGAGTCATCTGAAAATCTTAGTAAAACTGCAAATGTGTAGACTCTCCAAATCTAGACTGGAATCCCAGTAATCAACATTCTTAGCAAGTAACTATAGTTCTGATGGAGGTGGATGGGATCCTTAGATCCATCAGTAATATACTTTTTAGGAACAGCCCTAATATGAAACTGGTTCTAATATATTTTTAAAATTTTAATAGAGCATTCCTTAATTTGTCATTTATTATAGAACCGATTCTCAGTCTAAAAAAGTGAATAAAAATTAGTGTAAAAGACAACGTTGCTGGAAATGTGATGAACTATACATGTTAAGAAACACCTTATTTTGTAAGAAATCAAAAAGTTGTGGATAATAAGTATTTTTAATGAATATAAGATGATAGTAAAGTATGGAAAACATTAAGAAGTCAGAATTGCATTTCTGTTGGCTTCTCTTTTTATCCCAGCCTCTCGATGTTGGATTTCTACAGAGCTCAACATCTCAGTCTTCTCTGTCAACATGAACTCCTTTGGTAAATCATGCTGTTTCATGGCTTTAAATATACCATACATGCTGACAATGCCCAAGTTTGTATCTCAATCCAATTATCTAATTTAAACTTTAGGGTCCATCTAATAGCTACCCAAATTCAACATGGGGAAACCAAAGCAGTTAGACATCACAGTGAAGAGGCCAAGAAAGAAAACAATTGCACACAGAAAGAGCATTTACGATCTGTAGAGGGTCCATCCTGATTCTTCATTGAGTACTGATCAATGTACACATTGAGGAAACTACATAAAGGCAAGAAAACTACTTAGAATACAAAAGGCTGAAAAAAACCCTGTTCTCACCAGATTTCACATAAAATCTTAGCACTCATAGGGCATTCAGTAGCTCTCCCAGAGTGTTGCTTCAGTAATAGGAAAAATTAGCCCCAAATGAACCAGTGTTCTAACCCCATCTGACAAATTTAGAAGATCTAAAAGATTTAAAGCATTTCTTAATAAGAAAAGGTATATCCCACACAAAGCTCAAGACTGTAAGAACAGAAATATATCCAGAAAAATATAATTCACTGTGTCTAAAGTTATTTATGCAAAGTAGAAAAACAGGACCTACAAGAAAAGCTTATCAAGAAATTTCAACCCAGAAATGATGCAAGTCACAGATTTAGTAAACAAACATTAAAAACTATAGGTGTACATCACATGTTCGTGAAAGCAGAGGGAAGATTAATCAGGTGAATATAGGTTTTAGAAGGACATCTAGAGATGAAAACTAAAGTGTATAAAATGAAAAATAAAAATATATGTGGGGGGCGCCTGGGTGGCTCAGTGGTTTAAGCCTCTGCCTTCGGCTCAGGTCGTGATCTCAGGGTTCTGGGATCAAGTCCCGTATCGGGCTCTCTGCTCGGCAGGGGGCCTGCTTCCTTCTCTCTCTCTGCCTGCCTCTCTGCCTACTTGTGATCTCTCTCTGTCAAATAAATAAATTCTTAAAAAAATATATATATATATGTGGGATTAACAGATTAGATTTCAGATGAAAAGATTACTGAAGACATACCAATAAGGTTATCTTAAGTGAAACACAGGACAACAATTTATTTGTGGGACAGCTTCAAGTATCCTAATATATATGTAAATGGAGCCCATAAGTTAGAGAACAAGGTGGAGGATATAAATAGTTGAAGATATAGTAATTGGGAAAATTTCATATTTGATGTAAAATGTAAACTTATACATCAAAAAATCTCCATGAATACCAAACACTAGGAAAATGATAAAAACTACACCAAAGCCCAATATAATCCACTTTCTCAATATTTTCTCTGCCACTGGCTTTTAGTGTAAGAGGAGAAAAACAACCTGTTATATACAAAGGGTCAAAAATAATAATAGCATCAAAGTTCATGTCAAAAACAACATAAGCCAGAAGATCACAAAAACATTATGTAATTGATTTATAAATGAATTACTGAAAAAAATATGAATTTAGATTGATCCCAGTGATAAACTTCTGTATTAAGAAGTAAGCATTCAGATCAATAATCTCCACTTCAAATTCATCAAGAAAAATAGTAAATTGTCAGAGGATGTCAAGAGGACATGATCACTGGTTGACACTTGAGCTGGACCCTGACAGTCAAAGGCTCCTCACCCCCTCCTCTGTCCATGGAATGGGAATTCTGTTTGCCTTCCCCACTCCCAGAGGCTGACCTAAGGACATAGCCTCGAAATAGTGATGTGGTACTGAGACTATCTGGACATTATATGTGACTGAATGTAGTTAAGGCCCCTATATAAATTTTTTAAGACGAGACAGGTGGATGCAGAGATCTATTGGTTTTGCAGCTGCCCAAGATAAGCCTCACATGTAACTTCTATTTGCTGCAATTCTATTCCAGAAAAGCAGTCCCACAGTGCACCAACACAGTGATTGGAGTCTATTGTGATGATTAGTGAAAAGCTGGGACCAGGTGAATTGTCATCCATGCGTGCCTCTGTCCCCTGCTGCTGAACAGATGCTCAAATGTTCCCAGCAGGACTTTTGTCCTTGGAGAAGCAATATACCCTCTTCCAAATGTATTCCAGGAAGGGGTGTGATCAGGACACCTGGGTAGCTCAGTCAGTTATAAAGAGGCTGCTTTTGGCTCAGGTCATGTTCCCAGAATCCTGGGATCCAGTCCCACAGCAGGCTTCCTACTCAGAGGAAGTCAGCTTCTCCCTCTGCCCCTTCCTCCTGCTCCTGCTCTCTCACTCTTGCTCTCTCTAAAATAAAATGTTAAAAAAAAAAAAGAGAGAGAGAGAAGAAGAAGGAAGAAAGAGGAAAGAAAGAAGAAAGAAGAAGAAGAAAGAAGGGGCAAGATCTCTCCCAGGGCAACCCAGGGAACCCCGTCACCACAACCTGTCGTGCAAACCCTCTGCGCTGATCTCTCTCCTGCTCTCTCCCTCTCCCCCTGACTTTGCTCCATGAAAAGCGCTCCCTTCCCTCGCAGCACCACAGCGTTTCTCTCTTCCAGTTCACAGCTCTGAAACCACACATCTGTCACATCCCCTCCCTCCAATAGTGCAGATTCTTTTCTTCATCTTCAGATAGATTTCCTAGTTGTTCAAAATGGTTTGATGTTGCTCTAGCTGTGTTCGAGGGACCAGGCAAGCCTTGGGTCCCCAACTACTCCGCCATCTTAACTCCTCCCCTATGCCTTTATGTGGCAACTTTCCACTTAAGGTTTATTTTACTTCAGTTTGTTCTCCAGATAAAAAGGTAGATAAACTGGAAGATACCTTCCTTGACTATGTCAGCCATTCAGATCTTGATGAATGCTTTCAGTTAACTAAAATTTCTTTGGGAGCCTGACATATCATAAGTTAAACCCTGCCTCTGTCTTGGTCAGTTCTTTCTAATTTTTTAGTGACACACAGTCCCTTTGGTGTGCAGGTTCTATACTTCTGTCACTTCTAGCCTTTACCCATCCCTGGTGCAAAGAGTTCCCAAAGCCCTAGTCAGTCTCTCTCATCACTTAGTCATTTACCTTCCTTTCTCTGTCCTTGTTTTTTTTCCCAGCATGCCCTCCTTCCTACCATCCCCATCATCGGGTTCTTTCTCACCCACCACAAACACTACAGAAGTCTTCATCAGCCCTGAAGAACTTTCCTTGATCTTGTAGTGCTCACATGCACTGGCCTATCCTTTTGCTACTGTATTTCCTGAAAAAGTAGTTTGGGATAACCTTTTCAATTTTTCTTCCTCTTATTTCTCAAGTCAGTTCTTTCCTTTGAATCTCCCTCCAGTTTTCAGTATTAGGAGTATTCAGTATTAGGAGTTAGTTTTGAACATGTTAAATTTAAGAGAAAAAAATGGATTTTACTGTCTTCATCCTTCATCCTCTTTGCAACACTAGACCCTTTCTGCTCTCCTCCACATATGACCTTTTCCTCCCTTGATTTTCAGCATTCTCACATACCTTTCCTTTTACCCATCACTCCCATGGCATATTCATAATCTTTTGTGGTATCTTCATTTTGTTGTGGATACCTTAGATGTCTTACACTCTTTTCCTTCCCCTAAGTTGACATCTTCACATCTGAAATGCATTAGACATCTCTCTGTGCAGCACAGCCACAGTATTCTTGTAATGGAAAGTTCTAAGCATCATAAGAAATAGAGATAAATGTGCTCTGAGAGTTCTGACAGAAGGGACTTCTGAGATTATGTTCCCTTTTGTTTTGTTCTTAAATTTTTGACGTAAGTAGTAAATTATGATGTCTAGAATTCTGCATAGAGAATAAAGGTCATATCCACAGAGGGATAAGGATCAACTATAAGGAATAAAGGTCAGAAGTTATGAGATAAAAGGCTCCTGAATTAAGCCCAGGGGAGATAATGGTGTCTTGAATAAGGGTGACAGCTGTGGTTATGGGTGAGATGTAGTCCATGTGGGGATGTGATTTTTTTAATTTTATTTTTAAGTAAACTCTACACCCAGCTGGATCTCGAACCTACAACCCCAAGATCAAGAGTCACATGTTCTGCCAACTGAGCCAGGCTGGCACCCCTAATTTTGGATGTGATTTGAGATGATTTTTGCCATAACATGACATGTGAGAAAGAGAAGAATTAACAATGACTTCAAGTTTTCTGTTTTTAGACTCTAGAAGTATGAAGTTGCTATTAACAGAAATGGGCAAGATCCTAAGGGAATAGGATTTAAGGAGGGATTAGAAGTTACTTTTGGACATGTTAACTTTAAAATGCCCATGAGGATTCAAACAGGGATGTAGTTTACCAAGAAGTAGTTACAAAACAATTTTTCTTTTATTTGGAGAACATTTGCTGATGCGTTAACAAATCATCATTAGTCTTGGGATTGTGAATTGGCTCTTCGAGTCCATGAAAACTGGAGTGTGGTTGACATACAAAGAGAAAGCCGTACTATGAGGATGGAATGATCCCACGGGTGCTAGCACCAGAGCAGTGCTCCTGAAGCTTCTTCTATCGCTGCTTCCTTTGAGGTCCTAATGAAATCTATGGTGGCTTTTCCTCAATACACACTCATGTGCACAGTGTCTTATGTGATATTTCAGGGGACTCAGGGATTTCTTTCTTCAGGTCACTTAGCATCCATGCTAGTATGTTCAGCCCAGGATGCCTCTTTTAGGAGGCAGTGTTACGTGATGTACACCTTCTGCCATGACGTCCTGAGACATAACTAGAGTGGTTTGCATGTGAAGAGTACTATTCTGTATTGTGACCATAGTGACCTTCATGGGCCTCTTTTTCAGCCATGTAAGTGAAAAGTCCTACTGGCACTTACACAGGAAAGTGAAATTACTTTTTTTATGTTTTCCAATTAAGTAGTGGTAAAGCTGAGCTTGAAGACCATGATGGTATTTTCCCAGTCTGCTTTTTTGATATATGTTCAGTATTTATATCAGATTAATTCTTTGGGAGTTGTATGAACCTGGGGAAGAATCATTTACATCTTTTTGCTTTTTCTACGACTTACCACAATTTGAAAATACAAATGATCAAACCCACAACTGTTTACAGTGAATCAACCAGTATTAAAAACACTATCCATGAAATAATAATGTAAAGTATGAAAAGTTGTCAAACCAAATGTGTAGTGTATTAGTATGAATGAAGAATGAAAATTTTATTTAAAAGGATAATAGAAAGTCATATAGGAGTTTTAGATAAGAAATTAAACCAGGGTAGATAAACTTTTTCTTTCTTTTTTTTTATTAATTATTTTTATTAACATATAATGTATTATTTGCCTCAGGGGTACAAGTCTGTGAATCATCAGGCTTACAAACTTCACAGAACTCACCATATCACAAACCCTTCCCAATGTCCATAACCCAGCCACCCTCTCCACACCCCCTCTCCCCCCAACAACCATCCATTTGTTTTGTGAGATTAAGAGTCTCTTATGATTTGTCTCCCTTCTGATCCCATCTTGTTTCATTTTTTTCTTCCCTATCCCCACACCCCAGACAAACTTTTTCTGAAAAGGACCAGCGAGTATATATTTTAGGATTTATGGGTCAGATATCTGGTCTTTGTTGAAATTGTTCAACACTGCAATTCTAACACAAATACAGTGATGAACATTATGTAAAGAAATAAGCATGATTGGGTATCAAGAAACCTGATTTATGAAAACAGGGGACAGGCTGAATTTGGCCTGTGGAATATAGTTTGTTCAGTCTTGAATTAAATTACTCATGGCAATTTTAGATAACTTATCAGTGATACATATAGATAAGTTTTATTTGTTTATTTTTATTTATTTTTAAAGATTTTATTTATTTATTTGACAGAGAGAGACACAGCGAGAGAGCGAACAAAAGCAGAGGGAGTGGGAGAGGGAGAAGCAGATTTCCCACCAAGCAGGGAGCCTGATGCGGAGCTCAATCCCAAGACCCTGGGATCATGACCTGAGCTGAAGGCAGATGCTTCATGACTAAGCCACCCAAGAGCTCCTTGTTTATTTTTAAAGATTATATTTATTTACTTGAGAGAGAGAGAAAGAGAACACAGGTTGGGAGTGAGAAAGGACAGAGGGAGAGGGAGAAGCAGACTCCCCACTGAGCAGGGAGTCCAATAGAGATCTCAATCCTGGGACCCTGAGATCATGACCTGAGATCATGATTAACCAACTAAGCTACCCAAACACCCCAGATATATTTAACTTTTAATATGACAGCATTGTTCTTGAAGCAGTGTTCCCTCAGACTAAGCTAGGATTCCAGAGATGTAGCTCAGCATCTGCTTTGAGGTAGATCGGGGTATTGAGAGAAAGAGAATCTCAATGCCTCTTAACTAAATAGCACAGAATAGCTTGAATTCAAAGTCCCAGCTTTACCACCAAAGACTCTATGGTCCTGGGCAGATCATTTAAGTTCTGAGACTTAGATTCCTCATCCATAGCATAATATAAGGAAGAGAAAAGTAATTGAGAAATTACCAATTCTAGAAATTTCGTATTTTCTCTCATTGATGCTCATTTTATTCTCATGGAACTGTGAAGTATACATTTTTATTTCTACTGTGAAAACATGGAAGTGGAAACTCAAGATAAAGTTATTTACCCAGGAGGAGGAGTCAAGATGGCAGAGAAGTAGCAGGCTGAGACTACTTCAGGTAGCGGGAGATCAGCTAGATAGCTTATCTAAAGATTGCAAACACCTACAAATCCAACGGGAGATCGAAAAGAAGAAGAACAGCAATTCTAGAAACAGAAAATCAACCACTTTCTGAAAGGTAGGACGGCGGAGAAGTGAATCCAAAGCAATGGAAAGATAGACCACGGGGTGAGGGGCCGGCTCCCGGCAAGCGGCAGAGCAATGGAGCCCAATATCAGGACTTTTAAAAGTCTGTTCCGCTGAGAGACATCACTCCAGAGGCCTAACCGGGGTGAAGCCCATGCGGGGTCAATGTGGCCTCAGGTCCCGCAGGGTCACAGAAGGATCGGGGGTGGCTGAATGTCACAGAGCTTGCAGGTATTAGAACGGGGAAGCCGGCTACAGAGACAGAGCCGAGGAGTGAGCTCTCAGCTCGGGGTTACCTTGAACCGGTCGCAGGCTCAGTCAGCTCAGAGCGTGGCCGGAGGCCAGGGTGACGGGAGTATTTGGGCGTTGTTCTCTGAGGGTGCACTGAGGAGTGGGGCCCCAGGCTCTCGGCTCCTCCAGCCGGAGACCAGGAGGCCGCCATCTTCATTCCCGCCCTCCAGAACTCTATGGAAAGCGCTCAGGGAACAAAAGCTCCCGAAAGCGAACCCGAGCGGATTACTCAGCCCGGCCCCAGGTAAGGGCGGTGCAACTCCGCCTGGGGCAAAGACACTTGAGAATCACTACAACAGGCCCCTCCCCCAGAAGATCAACAAGAAATCCAGCCAGGACCAAGTTCACCTACCAAGGAGTTCAGTTTCAATACCAAGGAGAGCAGTGGAATTCCAGAGGAGGAGAAAGCAAAGCACTGAACTCATGGTTTTCTCCCCATGATTCTTTAGCCTTGCAGTTAATTTAATTCTTTTTTCTTTTTCAATTTTCTTTTCTCTTCTTCTGCCAAAATTTTTTTTAACTTTTACCCTTTTCTTTTTTAACGTTTTTTAACTAGTTTATCTAATATATATATATTTTTTTCTTTTCTATATTTTTTCTTTATTCGTTTTCTTTTTTTAATTTTTTTTTTTCTTTCTGAACCTCTTTTTATCCCCTTACTCCCCCCTCGCAATTTGGGATCTCTTCTGATTTGGCTAAAGCATATTTTCCTGGGGTTGTTGCCACCCTTTTAGTATTTTACTTGCTCCTTCATATACTCTTATCTGGACAAAATGACAAGGCAGAAAAATTCACCACAAAAAAAAGAACAAGAGGCAGTACCAAAGGCTAGGGACCTAATCAATACAGACATTAGTAATATGTTAGATCTAGAGTTCAGAATGATGATTCTCAAGGTTCTAGCCGGGCTCGAAAAAGGCATGGAAGATATTAGAGAAACCCTCTCGGGAGATATAAAAGCCCTTTCTGGAGAAATAAAAGAACTAAAATCTAACCAAGTTGAAATCAAAAAAGCTATTAATGAGGTGCAATCAAAAATGGAGGCTCTCACTGCTAGGAGAAATGAGGCAGAAGAAAGAATTAGCGATATAGAAGACCAAATGACAGAGAATAAAAAAGCTGACCAAAAGAGGGACAAAGAGCTACTGGACCATGAGGGGAGAATTCGAGAGATAAGTAACACCATAAGACGAAAAAACATTAGAATAATTGGGATTCCAGAAGAAGAAGAAAGAGAGAGGGGAGCAGAAGGTATATTGGAGAGAATTATTGGAGAGAATTTCCCCAATATGGCAAAGGGAACAAGCATCAAAATCCAGGAGATTCAGAGAACCCCCCTCAAAATCAATAAGAATAGGTCCACACCCCGTCACCTAATAGTAAAATTTACAAGTCTTAGTGACAAAGAGAAGATCCTGAAAGCAGCCCGGGAAAAGAAGTCTGTAACATACAATGGTAAAAATATTAGATTGGCAGCAGACTTATCCACAGAGACCTGGCAGGCCAGAAAGAGCTGGCATGATATATTCAGAGCACAAACGAGAAAAACATGCAGCCAAGAATACTATATCCAGCTAGGCTATCATTGAAAATAGAAGGAGAGATTAAAAGCTTCCAGGACAAACAAAAACTAAAAGAATTTGCAAACACCAAACCAGCTCTACAGGAAATATAGAAAGGGGTCCTCTAAGCAAAGAGAGACCCTAAAAGTAGTAGATCAGAAAGGAACAGAGACAATATACAATAACAGTCACCTTACAAGCAATACAATGGCACTAAATTCAATCTCTCAATAGTTACCCTGAATGTGAATGGGCTAAATGCCCCAATCAAAAGACACAGGGTATAAGAATGGATAAAAAAACAAAACCCATCTATATGTTGCCTACAAGAAACTCATTTTAAACCCAAAGACACCTCCAGATTTAAAGTGAGGGGGTGGAAAAGAATTTACCATGCTAATGGACATCAGAAGAAAGCAGGAGTGGCAATCCATATATCAGATCAATTAGATTTTAAGCCAAAGACTATAATAAGAGATGAGGAAGGACACTATATCATACTCAAAGGATCTGTCCAACAAGAAGATCTAACAATTTTAATTATCTATGCCCCTAACGTGGGAGCAGCCAACTATATAAACCAATTAATAACAAAATCAAAGAAACACATCAACAATAATACAATAATAGTGGGGGACTGTAACACTCCCCTCACTGAAATGGACAGATCATCCAAGCAAAAGATCAACAAGGAAACCAAGGCCTTAAATGACACACTGGACCAGATGGACATCACAGATATATTCAGAACATTTCATCCCAAAGCAACAGAATAAACATTCTTCTCTAGTGCACATGGAACATTCTCCAGAATAGATCACATTCTTGGTCCTAAATCAGGTCTCAACCGGTATCAAAAGATTGGGATCATTCCCTGCATATTTTCAGACCACAATGCTCTGAAGCTAGAACTCAATCACAAAAGGAAATTTGGAAAGAACCCAAATACATGGAGACTAAACAGCATCCTTCTAAAGAAGGAATGGGTCAACCAGGAAATTAAAGAAGAATTGAAAAAATTCATGGAAACAAATGATAATGAAAACACAACGGTTCAAAATCTGTGGGATACAACAAAGGCAGTCCTGAGAGGAAAGTATATAGCAATACAAGTCTTTCTCAAGAAACAAGAAAGGTCTCAGGTAAACAACCTAACCCTACACCTAAAGGAGCTGGAGAAAGAACGAGAAAGAAACCCTAAGCCCAGCAGAAGAAGAGAAATCATAAAGATCAGAGCAGAAATCAATGAAATAGAAACCAAAAAAACAATAGAACAAATCAACGAAACTAGGAGCTGGTTCTTTGAAAGAATTAATAAGATCGATAAACCCCTGGCCAGACTTATCAAAAAGAAAAGAAAAAGGACCCAAATAAATAAAATCATGAATGAAAGAGGAGAGATCACAACGAACACCAAAGAAATACAGACAATTATAAGAACATACTATGAGCAACTCTACGCCAACCAATTGGACAATCTGGAAGAAATGGATGCATTCCTAGTGACATATAAACTACCACAACTGAACCAGGAAGAAATAGAAAGCCTGAACAGACCCATAACCAGTAAGGAGATTGAAACAGTCATCAAAAATCTCCAAACAAACAAAAGCCCAGGGCCAGATGGCTTCCCGGGGGAATTCTACCAAACATTTAAAGAAGAACTAATTCCTATTCTCCTGAAACTGTTCCAAAAAATAGAAATGGAAGGAAAACTTCCAAACTCATTTTATGAGGCCAGCATCACCTTGATCCCAAAACCAGACAAGGATCCCATCAAAAAAGAGAACTACAGACCAATATCCTTGATGAACACAGATGCAAAAATTCTCGCCAAAATACTAGCCAATAAGATTCAACAGTACATTAAAAGGATTATTCACCACGACCAAGTGGGATTTATTCCAGGGCTGCAAGGTTGGTTCAACATCCGCAAATCAATCAATGTGATACAAGACATTAATAAAAGAAAGAACAAGAACCATATGATACTCTCCATAGATGCTGAAAAAGCATTTGACAAAGTACAGCATCCCTTCCTGATCAAAACTCTTCAAAGTGTAGGGATAGAGGGCACATACCTCAAAATTATCAAAGCCATCTATGAAAAACCCACCGCAAATATCATTCTCAATGGAGAAAAACTGAAAGCTTTTCCGCTAAGGTCAAGAACACGGCAGGGATGTCCGTTATCACCACTGCTATTCAACATAGTACTAGAAGTCCTAGCCTCAGCAATTAGACAACAAAGGAAATTACAGGCATCCAAATTGGCAAAGAAGAAGTCAAACTATCACTCTTCGCAGATGGTATGATACTATATGTGGAAAACCCAAAGACTCCACTCCAAAACTGCTAGAACTTATACAGGAATTCAGTAAAGTGTCAGGATATAAAATCAATGCACAAAAATCAGTTGCATTTCTCTACAACAACAACAAGACAGAAGAAAGAGAAATTAAGGAGTCAATCCCATTTACAATTGCACCTAAAACTATAAGATACCTAGGAATAAACCTAACCAAAGAGGCAAAGAATCTATACTCAGAAAACTATAAAGTATTCATGAAAGAAATTGAGGAAGACACAAAGAAATGGAAAATGTTCCATGCTCCTGGATTGGAAGAATAAATATTGTGAAAATGTCTATGCTACCTAAAGCAATCTACACATTTAATGCACTCCCTATCAAAATACCATCCATTTTTTTTCAAAGAAGTGGAACAAATAATCCTAAAATTTATATGGAACCAGAAAAGACCTTGAATAGCTAAAGGAATATTGAAAAAGAAAGCCAAAGTTGGTGGCATCACAATTCCGGACTTCAAGCTCTATTACAAAGTTGTCATCATCAAGACAGCATGGTACTGGCACAAAAACAGACACATAGATCAATGGAACAGAATAGGCGCCCAGAAATAGACCCTCAACTCTATGGTCAACTAATCTTTGATAAAGCAGGAAAGAATGTCCAATGGAAAAAAGACAGCCTCTTTAATAAATGGTGTTGGGAAAATAGGACAGCCACATGCAGAAAAATGAAATTGGATCATTTCCTTATACCACGCATGAAAGTAGACTCAAAATGGATAAATGACCTCAATGTGAGAAAGGAATCCATCAAAATCCTTGAGGAGAACACAGGCAGCAACCTCTTCGACCTCAGCCGCAGCAACATCTTCCTGGGAACATCGCCAAAGACAAGGGAAGCAAGGGCAAAAATGAACTATTGGGATTTCATCAAGATCAAAAGCTTTTGCACAGCAAAGGAAACAGTGAACAAAACCAAAAGACAACTGACAGAATGGGAGAAGATATTTGCAAATGACAGATCAGATAAAGGGCTAGTGTCCAAAATCTATAAAGAACTTAGCAAACTCAACACCCAAAGAACAAATAATCCAATCAAGAAATGGGCAGAAGACATGAACAGACATTTCTGCAAAGAAGACATCCAGATGGCCAACAGACACATAAAAAAGTGCTCCACATCACTCGGCATCAGGGAAATACAAATCAAAACCACAATGAGATATCACCTCACACCAGACAGAATGGCTAAAATGAACAAGTCAGGAAATCACAGATGCTGGCGAGGATGCGGAGAAAGGGGAACCCTCCTACACTGTTGGTGGGAATGCAAGCTGGTGCAACCACTCTGGAAAACAGCATGGAGGTTCCTCAAAATGTTGAAAATAGAACTACCTTATGACCCAGCAATCACACTACTGGGTATTTACCCTAAAGATACAAACGTAGTGATCCGAAGGGGCACGTGCACCCGAATGTTTATAGCAGCAATGTCCACAATAGCCAAACTATGGAAAGAACCTAGATGTCCATCCACAGATGAATGGATAAAGAAGATGTGGTATATATACACAATGGAATACTATGCAGCCATCAAAAGGAAGGAAATCTTGCCATTTGTGACGACGTGGATGGAACTAGAGGGTATCATGCTTAGCAAAATAAGTCAATCGGAGAAAGACAACTATCATATGATCTCCCTGATATGAGGGAGAGGAGATGCAACATGGGGGGTTAAGAGGGTAGGAGAAGAGTAAATGAAGCAAGATGGGATTGGGAGGGAGACAAACCATAAGTGACACTTAATCTCACAAAACAAACAGGGTTGATGGGGAGAGGGGGGTTGGGAGAGGGGAGTTGGAGTTATGGACATTGGGGAGGGTATGTGCTATGGTGAGTGCTGTGAAGTGTATAAACCTGGTGATTCACAAACCTGTAGCCCTGGGGTTAAAAATATATTATATGTTTATAAAAAAAAAAAAAGTTATTTACCCAGGGTGCCTGGGTTGCTTAGTTAGTTGGGCATCTGCCTTCAGCTCGGGTCGTGGTCCCAGGATCCAGGGATCGAACCCCATATCGGGCTTCCTGCTCAGCAAGGAGCCTGCTTCTCCCTCTGCCTTTGCTGCTCCCCTGCTTGTGCTCCCTCTGTATCAAATAAATAAATACATTTTTTAAAAAGTTATTTACCCAAAGACTTCAGTGTTAGTAAGTAGTAGAGATGAAATTCAAACCTTCCCATTATTTTACCCTATGATCAGCAAACTGTAGCTCAGAGGCCACATATTGGTCTGCCACTCAGTTATGGATGGTGAACAAGCTAAGGATATTTGGGGGGCAAAAAACATAGGATTAAAATATCATGACTCAGGAGAAATTATATGAAATTCAAGTTTCAGTTTCAATGAAAAACATTTTACTGAAACACATTCATGTTCATTCATTTACATATTGAATATGGTTGTTTTTGTGCTACAAAATCAGAGGTGAGTAGTTGTTGCAGAAACATGATGGTACAGAAAGCCTAAAATCTTTACCATGTGGTCCTTTATGGAAAAAGTTTGCAGATTCCTGATCTTGACTCCTTCACAGGATACTGGGGCATTATCGGATGAGATAATACAAACAAAACTTCTGCGATCTGTAGAGCGCAATACAAATGTGAGGGATTAGTGTTCTAAGGTTTAAGCAGGGAATTGTAACAAACAAACCAACAATCATAACAGAAAAGGTAAAACATTTTTAAAAGCAAAGGCCATCAACAGAATAACTCTTTGTGACTTGCAGTAAAACTGCTATTTTGAGTAAAAGAATGTTTTGTGAATAGAATATTTTGTCTAGAGTAGGTTGACTCTGTGGCATGCTGATCAATGAGGTCATTACTGTCCTTAGAATCCTGCAAAAGCCCACAAATACAGAGAGGTTAAAGAATATCCTACCAAAGAATGAATGGGTTAATCAGGAAATTAAAGAAAAAAATACATGGAAGCAAATGAAAAGATGATAGTCTAAAACCTTTGGAATGCAACAAAAGTGGTCCTAAAAGGGAAGTATATAGTAATATAGGCCTTCCTCAAGAAGGAATGTCTCAGATACACAACCTAACCAATGAACTCTGGAACACTGAAAAGAAATTAAAATAAATATCAGCCACAGCAACTTCTTTCAAGATATGTCTCCAAAGGCAAAGGAAACAAAAGTGAAAATGAACTTTTGGGACTTCATCAAGATCAAAAGCTTCTGCACAGCAAAGGAAACAGTCAAGAAAACAAAGAGGCAACCCACGGAATGGGAGAAGATATTTGCAAATGACAGTACAGACAAAAGGTTGATATCCAGGATCTATAAAGAACTCCTCAAACTCAACACACACAAAACATAATCATATCAAAAAAATGGGCAGAAGATATGAACAGACACTTCTCCAATGAAGACATGCAAATGGCTATCAGACACATGAAAAAATGTTCATCATCACTAGCCATCAGGGAGATTCAAATTAAAACCACATTGAGATATCACCTTACACCAGTTAGAATGGCCAAAATTAGCAAGACAGGAAACAACGTGTGTTGGAGGGGATGTAGAGAAAGGGGAACCCTCTTACACTGTTGGTGGGAATGCAAGTTGGTGTAGCCACTTTGGAAAACAGTGTGGAGATTCCATAAGAAATTAAAAATAGAGCTTCCCTATGACCCTGCAATTGCACTACTGGGTATTTACCCCAAAGATACAGATGTAGTGAAAAGAAGGGCCATCTGTACCCCAATGTTTATAGCAGCAATGGCCACGGTCGCCAAACTGTGGAAAGAACCAAGATGCCCTTCAACGGACGAATGGATAAGGAAGATGTAGTCCATATACACTATGGAGTATTATGCCTCCATCAGAAAGGATGAATACCCAACTTTTGTAGCAACATGGACAGGACTGGAAGAGATTATGCTGAGTGAAAGAAGTCAAGCAGAGAGAGTCAATTATCATATGGTTTCACTTATTTGTGGAGCATAACAAATAACATGGAGGACATGGGGAGATGGAGAGGAGAAGGGAGCTGAGGGAAATTGCAGGGGAGGTGAACCATGAGAGACTATGGACCCTAAAAAACAACCTGAGGGTTTTGAAGGGGTAGGGGATGGGAGGTTGGGGGAACCAGGTGGTGGGTACTCGGGAGGGCATGTATTGCATGGAGCACTGGGTGTGGTGCAAAAACAATGAATACTGTTATGCTGAAAAGAAATTTAAAAAAAAATAAAAATAAATAAATAAATAAATAAATATAAAAGGAAGTTAAAAAAAATAAAAGAGCTATAAAAATAACAGTAAGTAAAGCCAAAGACCAACAGAAGAAGGGAAATAATTAAGATTAGGACAGAAATAAATGATACAGGCATTTAAAAAAAACAGTAGAACAGATCAATAAAGCTAGGAGTTTGTTCTTTGAAAGCATTAACAAAATTGATAAACCCCTGGCCAGATAGATAGATAGATAGATAGATAAAGAAAAGAGAAAGGACTCAAATAAAATCACCAATGAAAGAGGAGAAATCACAAACTGATACTCCTGAAATACAAATAAGTATAAGAGAATATTAGGAAAAATTATATGCCTATAAAATGGGCAATCTGGAAGAAATCAGTAAATTCCTAGAAAGATATGAACTACCAAAACTGAAATAGGAAGAAATAGAAAATTTGAGCAGACCCATAACCAGAAAATAAATTGAATCTGTAATCAAAAATCTCCCAACAAACAAGGGTCCAGGGCCAAATGGCCTCCCAGGAGAATTCTACTAGACATTTAAATGAGAATTGATACCTATTCTGCTGAAGCTGTTCCAAAAAAATACACATGGAAGGAAAACTTCCAAACTCATTTTACAAGCCTACAGTACCTTGATCCAAAAACCAGACAAAGACCCTACTACAGACAAATGTCCTTGATAATATGAGTGCCAAAGTTCTCAACAAAATACTAGCTAATTGAGTCCAACAGTACTTTAAAAGGACTATTCACCATGGTCAAGTGGGATTTATTCCTGGACCCCAGGAGTGGTTCAATATCTGCAAGTCAATCAACCTGATACACCATGTAATTAAAAAGATAAAAACCATATGATCTTCTCAATAGATACAGAAGAAACATTTGACAAAATCCAGCAACATTTCTTGATAAAAACCTTCATCAAAGTAGGGATAGAAGAAACATACCTTAACATCTTAAAAACCATATATGAAAGGCCCACAGCTAGTATCAACCTCCACGGGGAAAAACAGAGAGCCTTTCTCCTACAGTCAGGGACAAGACAAGGATGTTTACTTTGACTGTTATTTAACATAGATTAGATGTCTTAGCCTCTTCAAGCAGAAATCAAAAAGAAAAAGTCAACTTAATCAGCAAGGAAGAAGCCAAACTTTCACTATTTGCAGATAATTTGATACTCTATGTAGAAAACCTAAAGACTTTACCAAAAAATTGCCAGAAGAAAGACATAAATTCAACAAATGTGCAGGATATAAAAATAAATGTACAGAAAGCTGTTGTATTTGTCTGTACCAATAATGAATCAGCATAAAGAGAAACCAAGGAATCGGTCCCTTTTACAACTGCATCAAAACCCAAAGATAACTACAAATAAACCTAACCAAAGAGGTAAAAGATCTCTACACTGAAGACCATAGAACACTTATGAAAGAAATTAAAGAAGACACAAAGAAATGGAAAAACATTCCATGCTTGTGGACTGGAAGAACGAATACTGATAAAACACCTATATTACCCAAAGGAATCTACACATTCAATGCCATCCCTATAAATATATCACCAGCATTTCTCACAGAGCTAGAACAAACAATTGTAAAATTGAAATGGAACCACAAAAGACCATAAGTAAACAAAGTAATGTTGAAAAAGAAGAGCAAAGTGGGAGGCATCACAATCTCAAATTTCAAGCTGTATTACAAAACTGTAGTCATCAAGACAGTGTGGTACTGGATCAGTGAAATGGAATAGAGAGCCCAGAAATGGACCCACAGATGTATGGCCAACCAATCTTCAACAAAGCAGAAATATATATCCAAAGGAAAAAAGATGATCTCTTCAACAAGTGGTGTTGGGAAAACTGAAGAGCAGCATGCAGAAGAATGAAACCAGACCACTTTCTTATACCATTCACAAAAGTAAATTCAAAATGGATGAAAGACCTAAATATAAGACAATAAACCATCAAACTCCTAGAGGAGAAAACAGGAAGCGACTTCTGTGACTTTGGCTGAAGTAATATATTAGACACATTTCCAGAGGCAAGGGAAACAAGAGCATAAATGAACCCTTGAGACCTCATCAAGATAAAAAGCTTCTGCACAGTGAAGGAAGACAGTCAAGAGAAGTAAAAGGCAACCTACAGAATGGGAGAAAATATTTGCAAATGACATATCTTATAAAGGGTTAGTATCCAAAATATATTAAGAACTTATAAAACTGAACACCCCAAAAATAATCCAGTTAGGAAATGGACCAAAGACTTGAATAGACGGTTTCCAAAGAAGATATCCAACTAGCTAACAGAAAATGAAAAGATTCTTTTTTTTTTAAAGATTTTATTTATTTATTTGACAGAGAGAGATCACAGGTAGGCAGAGAGGCAGGCAGAGAGAGAGGAAGAAACAGGCTCCCTGCTGAGCAGAGAGCCCAATGTGGGACTCGATCCCAGGACCCCAAGATCATGACCTGAGCTGAAGGCAGAGGCGTAACCCACTGAGCCACCCAGGCACCCCTGAAAAGATTCTTAATATCACTCATCATCAGGAAAATACAAATCAAAACTCCAACGAGATATCACATCACATGTGTCAGAAATGGCTAAAATTAACACAGGAAACAAAAGATGGTAGGGATGCAGAGAAAGGGGCACCCTTTTGCAATGTTGGGAATGCAAAGTGGTGCAGCCACTCTCGAAAACAACATGGAGTTCCTCAAAATAGAATTACTCTATGATCTAGCAATTGCACTAATAGGTATTTACCCAAAGGGTACAAAAATACAGATTCAAGGGGACAGTTTATAGCAGCATTAATACCCAAATTATGGAAAGGGCCCAAAAGTACATTGACTGATGTGATGAACAGATAAAGAAGACGTGATATATATAATTACTCAGCCATAAAAAAGAATGAAATCTTGCCATTTGCAATGACATGGATGGAGCTTGAGACTATTATGCTAAGTGAAATAAGTCAGTCAGAGAAAGGCAAATACCATATGATTTCACTCATACGGAATTTAAGAAATGAAACTGATGAACATGGGGGGAAAAGAGGCAAACTGGGAAACAGATTCTTATCTATAGAGAACAAACAGGGCTACTGGAGGGAAGGTGGGTCGGTAGACAGGTTAAATGCATGATGAGGATTAAGGAGGGCTCTTGTTAAGATGAGCACTGGGTGTTATATGTAAGTGATGAGTCACTAAATTCTACTTCTAAAACCAATACTACACTATAGGTAAACAAACATGAATTTAAATTAAAACAAAACAAGAATCTTACAACAGTTTCCCACTTAGAAAACAGTATTCTAAGCTAATTACATCATCCTTGGATGAAAGGGGATCTTGTATCTATTTAAGAATGTCGAACTTAATCTGAGCCCTGTGTCCCCTGAATGAGATGTTTAGAATAGAGAATAACAAAAGACAAAAAAAAAAAAAAAATCCTTCCTCATCCTTTTGTGTCCTGATAAATGGCCATTATATGCTCTGAAATAGATCATACTTCCACCTTTCCTCAACAAGTTAATGTTCATCCCCACCCCACCATGAGTCTTTTTTGGTATAAAACCCCAATTTTTCTCCTCTTCAGACTTTCCTAAACAGAAGTATGAAAGTCTTAACCTTCCATTCAACTCGACTAAACTTTAGACATTTCTTCCTGACTATAGACCCCTGAGTTCCCTTTTCTTTGAGTGTTTACTTAAGAAACCTTGCAATTACAAAATCATTCCATGCCCTTTCAAGGTGTTTATCATTTCCCAGCCTCTTGCTAGCTTATAACCTAGAATGCCTTTCTCAAGGAATTGTGGGCAATTCCTTTAAAATGTAACCATCAAGAAAGGGGAGGGATGGACGCCTGGGTGGCTCAGTGGGTTAAGCCTCTGCCTTCGGCTCAGGTCATGATCCCAGGGTCCTGGGATCAAGCCCCACATCGGGCTCTCTGCTCCGCAGGGAGCCTGCTTCCTCTCTCTCTCTGCCTGCCTCTCTGCCTACTTGTGATCTCTCTCTGTCAAATAAATAAATAAAATCTTTAAAAAAAATTAGTATCTGTCCTAAGTTTTGCTATCCAGACTCCTAGAGGGAAAGGTTGCTAATTTTACAGTGTATCCTAGAATACTATGGACTGGCAGAAATCCAGCAAAACTTCATTATAAAAGGGATGAATGTTTTTAAAAAGCCTAACAAAATTAAAGTACTTAGCTTTAGGTAGAAGGAGTAGATATCAAGAGAAGGAAATAATGTTTTAAAATTTTTAGCAACTTTTTTTTTTTTTAAAGATTTTATTTATTTGATGCAGAGAGAGAGAGAGAGATCACGACTAGGCAGAGAGAAAGGGGGAAGCAGGCTCCCCGCTGAGCGGAGAGCCCCATGTGGGGCTCGATCCCAGGACCCCGAGATCATGACCTGAGCTGGAGGCAGAGGCTTAATCCACTGAGCCACCCAGGCACCCCAATTTTTAGCAACTTTTAAGAATTATCTTTGCATAAGTGCAGATATGCTACCATTACTTATACATTCTCAAATCAATATCTACAATTTCATAAAATAAAAATTTCATAACTTGAAATTGTGAAAAATAAAACACAGTGGATAGTTAAGGGCATAGTTTTATTCAATATTCAATATACAATATTGCAATAAAGAGAATATATATTAATGAGTAATATTAAAAAGAAATTACATGGGATGGAATTATTTAGGCAAGGAAGACTTTATTTAAGACTATTGTAATGGGAGAGAGAGACTATTGCAATAGAGCAGAGATATTGAACTCAAATGCAACCAGACAAAAAGTGGGAATTTAAATGTGCTGGAAGAACAAGCAGAAAAGTATAGGAGGACCTTCAAGAGAGGGGAGGTTGATCTATGGGATTAGACCAACACTCTTAATAAACTGGTACTTTTCAAAGTTAGGCTTCTACCTCCCACAGAGACTGGGAGATGAGTGCTGTCCTTTTTTTGCACCCCCCACCTTTGGAAAGGTCAACAATTTACTCTGCATTTTCCTTAATTGTATCATTTTTTTGGAAAATTTGTTTAAATTCAATTAATTAACATACAATGTATTATTAGTTTCAGAGGTAGAGGTTAGTGATTCATCAGTCTCATATAATACCCTATGCTCATTACATCATGTGCCCTCCTTAATGTCCATAACACACTTATGCCATCCTCCATCCCTCCCTTTTCTTTTTTTCTTTTTTATTAGATATTAAAATTTTTAAAGTTCCATTTATTAGACCACATTTCCTGCTCACATGGAAAAGACCCCCTTCCATTACTCATTGTGTCTCCCTAGGGACAGGACAAGGAAGTTTTCTATGAAATGTGTGAAATCAACGCAATCAAATTAAACACTTTTTTTCTGTTTAACAAAAAATAGACTGCTTTCTGTTAACACCTAAATGAATTGAATTGGCTTTCTCCTAGCCAAAGTTAAAGATGGTCCTGTATACTATCTGTTGAAAAGTTAACAAGTTTCTTCATTAGCATTTTAATAATCGAATGTTCAGTGAAGTGACTATTGGCTATCTTCTTCTATCATCTTTACATTCATTTGAAAGACACATAAGAGAAAAACAAATTTTAACATGGCTATTCATTTTTAGGCATTTGTAATATTTATCATTAAACTGGAAACTAATAACCACAGACTATAGCAGTTAAAAGGATAAAAAAATGAATATGTTTTATGCTACTTTAACCAGGTAACAGTTCTTAATATTGGCAACTAAATATAACCCTTCTACACAGCTGTGTACGTATCAAGTTTTTAATTTCCCTTTTGTAAATTTCCTTTCTGCTCTTCTGACATTCCTTACCTAGGCAAAAAGTTAATCCTCAGAAGAGGTAGGAATATCTTAAAATTCAACTCTCTGAACTCAGGCTATTGTTTCCTAGATGACTTTTTAATTTTTCCTAAGATTTTAACTTATTCTATGTGCCTTATTTTCTTAAGTCACCTTTATGTTATAAGGTTATTCAGAAGTCAAAAATATTTTCTCATATCCAGATAATTAAGAAAATTTTCTATACTTCCCACCTTCACTATAAAAATATGTTATCAAATGATACATTTGAGATATGAAATTTTCTCCCAATAACTTTCTCTCATTTTAATCATATTAAATTCCCAAATAGTCTTTAACTTCTCCTCAGTTACCTTGAAAATCTGTTGAACTTTTATTTTGAGGAGAAATACCTTTTTGATTGAAACCAAATGATAAAATAAAATAAAGTACCTGATTTTGGTTACCTCTGTGTAAACCAAAAATAAAAATGCATTCATAAAAAAGGATAGCTGGGTTCCTGGTTTGTTCATGGTGAGTTAACTAATGGTCCACATGAAATTAGGAGATACATTTGCAATTATTCTTTCTACAAATGGTTTCTTTTACATAACATTTAATGCATAACAGCTACCATCCAGTTTTCAGCAGTCCCTATGGGAAAATATGTGCTTAATTTCATCCTAATTGCAAGGACTGAAGAGGTATACACCTAGCATATAGGGCACACTTATCCTTAGCAGATTCACTAACCTCAACATTTAAAAACACATACTTTGATTATACTTGGTTTCACCATGAAAAGTTGATCATTCTATTATGATGCTTCCCTGTCAAATTATATGGGACATCAGAAACTAATATAATGTTTTATGTCAGAGAAAATAACAAAAACATGACAAGCAATGAGAAGTTGTGTGTTCTTTCAATGGAAGACACTTGACCATGTACAAAGTCACTGAGAAACACAGTTGAAGAGGTGAGATTGAATCTATAAAGATGAATGTACATTCTGTAGAAATTTTGAGAAAAAGATAGGATCCAAGTAAAAAAAAATAAACTTTTATAATGTGAAAAACAAGTGATTTGCACAATGCATAGTATATTGAATGTTAGCTATTGTATCAGTTAAGACAATAGCTTTCTATCAGGGAAGATACTTTTGGTTACAAATAACTCAAACTGGGCTAAATAGGAGTAACTTACTAGTATATGTAACTAAAAACAGAATTAACAGGCTCAAGTATGTTTTTAATTAGGGTTCCAATTCCATTTGCTTGGCTCTGCCCATTACTAAATATGAGCTTCATGGTAATAAAGGCTAAAATACTTTCTGATCTGTCATCCATAAAGCATCTCTTGAGGCCATTTCTTCAAAGCCTTACTCTGATTAGTTTAATATAGGTTACACACCTCTTCCTGAATCACTATGGATAGATCAAACTGTGGCAATGTATGAATTATGCTAATAGGTTGTCTCCAGACAGGGTTTACCAGATATGTGACAAATCTCACCTGAACATACCAGTTGCTGTGCAATGAATAGGGGGTAAAACAGGAGTTGTCAACAATATATCAGGATAAAATGAACTATCAAGATGGAACCAAGACAGATTTCTCAAAATAGTGGTAGGTCATTAAACATTTACTTGCCCTCCCCATTTCTCCCTTTAGGACAGATTGAAAAAAGAATCTTTTCAATTGATTGGTACAACTTGAGTTTGATAGGGAAAGAAACTGCAACTTTGTCTACCAGAAGTTATTATAGTTAAATGGGTTGGTGGATGGAGGAAGCTTTATCAAATAGTGTTACTAAGAACCAGAGTTAATATTTGCTATTTGAAATTTGTCCAGAAAATCTTACAGGAATGTAATGCAATTCAGAGAGTAAGTATATTTTTTTTTAATCCGTAAACTTAATTGGATTCCCTGGACAGTCATTTCAGTTCTTGTTCTGAGAATGTATTCAGTCCTTAGGACCTAAGAGATCAAGATTGAATCTGAAGTAGGGCATAACCACTGCATTGATTACATATAGAGTAAATATTCTCAATCTGCTCCATATATAGTAGTTATGCTATGTTCTATGTTCTTAATCTACCCAGTTCTAATAGGTCCTCTCAAAATCCCTTGAATCTTGAAGATTAAGAAGGTTTTTGTTCATTTCCCTGAATATGGCCAATCATCTTGTTACTCTATTGTTCATGAACTCTTCCTTAAGCCATGAGGACTCATGAATAATTTAGAATAGGAACATTTGTATTCCTGCCTAATCTCAGACACTGTTTTTTCTTCTTCTTCATATTTGCCCTACAAATTTTAGGATTGTTTACTCCAGCTCTTTGAAAAATGCTGGTGAAATTTTTATCAGAATGGCACTGAAAATATAGATTGCTCTAGGCAGTATAGACATTTTTTTTAAAAGATTTTATTCATTTATTTGACAGAGAGACACAGTGAACAGTGAGAGAGGGAACACAAGCTGGGGGAGTGGGAGAGAGAGAAGCAGGCCTCCCACCAAGCAGGGAGCCTGATGCGGGACTCGATCCTAGGACGCTGAGATCACGACCTGAGCTGAAAGCAGATGTCCAACAACTGTGCCACCCAGGCATCCCTAGGCAGTATAGACATTTTAACAATGCTTATTCTTGGGATCCATGAGCATGGAATGGTCTTCCTTCTTTTTGTGTCTTCTTCAATTTCTTTCATGAGTATTCTGTAGTTCCTAGAGTACAGATCCTTTACCTCTTTGGTTAGGTTTATTCCCAGGTATCTTATGGTTCTTGGTGCTATAGTAAATGGAATCAATTCTCTAATTTCCCTTTCTGTATTTCAATTGTTAGTGTATAAGAAAGCAACTGATTTCTGTACACTGATTTTGTATCCTGCCACATTACTGAATTACTGTATGAGTTCTAGCAGTTTGGGGTAGAGTTTTTTGGGTTTTCCATATAAAGTATCATGTCATCTGTGAAGAGAGAGAGTTTGACTTCTTCATTGCCAATTTGAATACATTTTATTTCTCTTTGTTGTCTGATTGCTGTTGCTAGGACTTCTAATACTATGTTGAACAAGACTGGTGAGAGTGGGCATCCTTGTCATGTTCCTGATCTCAAAGAGAAGGCTGCAAGCTTTTCCCTGTTAATGATGTTATTTGCTGTGGGTTTTTCATAGATAGGTTTAATGAAGTTGAGGGATGTTCTCTCTATCCCTATACTTTGAAACATTTTAATCAGGAATGGATGCTGTACCTTGTCAAATGCTTTGTCTGCATCAGTTGAGAGGACCATGTGGTTCTTCTCTCTTCTCTTATTAATTTGTTCTGTCAGATTGATTTATTTGCAAATGTTGAACCACCCTTGCAACCCAGGGATAAATCCCACCTGGTCATGGTGGATAATCTTCTTAATGTACTGTTGGATCCCATTAGCTAGGAGCTTGCTGAGAATCTTAGCATCCATATTCATCAGGGATATTGGTCAGAAATTCTCCCTTTTTGGTGGGGTCTTTTCCTGGTTTGGAGATCAGGGTAATGCTGGCTTCATTAAAAGAGTCTGGAAGTTTTCATTCTGCTTCAGTTTTTTGAAACAGCTTCAGGAGAATAAGTATTACTTCTTATTTCAATGTTTGGTAGAATTCCCCAGGGAATCCGTCAGGTCCTGGGTTCTTGTTTTCTGGGAGGTTTTTGATCACTGCTTCAATCTTGTTACTAGATATCAGTCTATTCAGGTTGTCAATTTCTTCCTGATTTGCCTCATTAAACAGAGCCAATTAAACTGGGCATAAACTGAGTCCAGAACATCATGGTAACAAGAAAGCAATGGGAAGACCCCAAAGGATCAGGAAAGTGATAGAATGTAAGGTAGTTTCTGAAAATTCGCTCTGGTTGTCCTGTGGGAAATGGAAAAGACAGGCAGGAGAGTATACAGAAAAGCATTAAAAGGCTATTACAGTTATCAAAGAAAGAAATGACTGAGCACAGATTAAGGTGGAGGCAAAGAATATAAAGTGAAATATATGGACTAGAGGTGGGCAAGTGACTTTCAGAGCCCTTGTTTGTTTTTCTGGAAGATTGGGATACTAACATATAACCCTTCTGTCACATTTAATAATGTATGTGAAGTGATTAGAAGCATCCTTGGCAGAGAGCATAATTAAGGTTATTTATTGCTCTCACTGTTAAAATGATCATCTTGGAAGTAGAAGTGACAGGACTTATTAATAGCTTTTTAAAAACTGATTTCCTGGGGTGCCTGGGTGGCTCAGTGGGTTAAACCTCTGCCTTTGGCTTGGGTCATGATCTCAGGGTCCTAGGATCGAGCCCTGCATCAGGCTCTCTGCTCAGCGGGGAGCCTTCTTCACCCCCTCTCTCTGCCTGCCTCTCTGCCTACTTGTGATCTCTGTCTGTCAAATAAATAAAATATTTTAAAAAGAACTGATTTGCTTTGTGCTGGACACTTATCAGATGTTGTACCAACCTCCAGGTAGAGTCTAGTGGAGTAAAGGGCCATTAGTTTTAGTCTATGTCACAGTTTCAGAGTGCATATTCAGATTTTTACTGACATGTTTATTACATTAACGTTTTCAACTATAGCAAGTATGAAATTTATTACTCATCTCTCAGAGATAGAGAAATTATGTATTATTATTATTTCTGTCTCTAAACTTCTATTTCTAATCTCTAAATCAAATCCTTTCTGAGTTTCCTCTCATGAACAGCAAGAAATTCAATCTCATTAGGATTTGTAGAGTTCTTCTCCAAGGTTATGTAAGAGTTCCAGGTTCTTATTTATTCCAATATTTTAACAATAACCTTTCATCAGTCTACACTGGAAAAGCCCTATGGTCAATATGAAGCAGAGAACACTTATTTCATTGGGCATCTTGGACACCATGATCTTTGCCACATAGAGGAGTCAGGTCCCTTGGTAAGCAGCTTTCAATCTCTTCTGAAATTCTGCCATGTCCCTGGGTACTGCATGGAAGCAGATTGCTGACTCCTACACATGAGTCATCCCATACAATCTGAGAACCTTTCTCAGTTCCTGAGAAGTATATCTCTGGACAACCCTTCTTAGCTCCTCTATCATAAACACCACAGTCTATTTCCTCCCTGTACTCACCTTTCAAAAACACTACTATTCTTTTTTACTTTTAGTTTATGCATAAAAACCACCACCAATTTGTGATTATCTGGGGATTCAGATCAATACTGTGGGAGCAGGAAGTGGGGGCTTTTTGATCATTCACCATGTGACATATAACTTCATCTATAAACTTATGGCCTCAGAGCACCTTGTTAAACAGGTTCTAGCAAATCCTAGGTCCTTTTACACCTAGGAGATCATTCACGTAGGGTTACCAAAGAGAGAAGAGAAAACATAGGAGGTACTTTTTACTCCTTATATCTTGCATTGTATCACGGGACTATATCCATGCTTGCTTCCTTGTCAGATAGGTGGAGGTCATACATTTGATAAACTATCAATGTCCCAGGTAAGAAAAAGGTTGTAACAGAAGTCATTTCTGCCATCATGGATAATAAAAAAGATGAATACTGGTTAGTTCTTGTTGAAAAACACTGATCAGGCCATGTCCACAAAGTTTGATGAAATAAAAATCTTATTTCTTTTTTTCTTTTTTGTCCTAGGAATAGGTTAAGGGGGTAGGAATTTCCATTTATGCTCAAATCATTGAAACAATGCAAACAAAGAGACCTTATAACAGAGCCCCAATGGAATTAATATTGGATGATTATTTAATGCTATCTTTAATGGAAAATAAAAACTGTTATAAACCCCTCTGATAGATGGCTCTTAGACTTCGAAACTTCTTAAAATACAATCTGTGTTTTATGAAAGTAATAAGCAGAAGGGAGATTTCCCCTAATACTTGGCCAAGGACTAAATCGTTTTTGAGGAAAAAAGCACATTCCCAAAAGTAGCTCATGTGACTACATTATAGAAACATGCAAAAGACTGTTTAGCAAATCATTCAGTTACAATAAAAATATTAAGATATTCAGTAGAGTGAAAAGAGAAAAAAAATATGATGATGAAGGTACCTCTGAGGTAGGAAAATGTAATTAAGATGATGTAATTAAATGTGATTAAGATGAAGTTCTTGAATTGTATTTTTATGTGACATGTACATGGATTTTAATTAGATTCTCTATCCTGCTCAGCATGTTCAGAATAATACAGGAAACAATTAAAGTTTGGACCTCTTTCCTGGAGGTGAGAAAAGGGTTAGGTGAGGAGAGGTTAGTGCTATTACGTTCCTTCTTCAAACTGCACATGCAGTATAACTAAACAGAATGAGCTATAGGCTAAGCTTCACTAACAAATCCCAAAATCTTTATCACATAACTAGACAAAAGTTCAACTTTCATTTTTGTAGAGCAGCTGGTTTCCTTGAGGTGGCTCCACATTCCAGGTGGCTTCATATAAACACAGGTTTATACGATTACCACGACTAAGAAAGAAAGCAGAAATAATTATCACACAGGGGATCTCAAGTACTTCTAAACATGGCCAAATGTCACATACCATCCCTCATTTTAAGGGGCTGTGCCTTAGCCTGTGTCATCCTCCCCTACAGAAGGAGAAATCTGAGTCAAGGGCATGCCTGTAAATCATCTATTTTGTAAAGTAGTCCTAGAAATAGGAGGAAAATGGATAGAAAAATAAGGGGAAGGAGGAAAAGGCAATTCTAGGGATTACTGGCAAGCAGATTCTCTCTCAGGTTCAGTCATGTGTCAAAGTCTCACAGGAGTCATAGAAGATGTATCTGACAATTGCCTATTTGAGTGATTTTCAAGTATTTATTCACATTCTTCTAACCTTATTGCCCAAGAATTGTCCCCATATAGTAACTAACACTGTCTGGTTGGTGTATGAATCAAAAATGGCTGAGCTGGTTCTTGCTTCACAGAAAAACACCAGGGCAAACAGCAAGGGATATGCAGTACAGCTAAGGCCAGCTGCCACCAAATTACACTTCTGAGCAGTGACCACCACAGTAGTAGCTAGAATAGGAAGTGTGCTGAAATGTGAGTAGTCATCCAATACAGACCGCCACTTACATCATTCAGATCTACTTGTGCCCTACATCAAGGTCAATAGGTGACAGAGAAACAACACACTGTCCTCACTGCTATAACTCATCTCAAGACAAACACTGATATTTCTCTTCATCACACACATATATGGAAGTCAAAGCCTTCAGCTACTTCACATGGTTTAACCATGGTGGGTGCAATTACCTAGCTATAGTCATGACTAGGCATAGAAGCACCAAGATACTCTCCTGGATTTTAGATGTACTTCTTTTCCCCAGTATATAACATCTCTATTGTGATAGAAATGTTTAGGATCAACCACTCCAACCCATACATAACTCTTTTAATGGTTCAACAGCATTAAGAGTTAAAATGAGGAAACAGTGGTGGGGCTTCAGGCAATTTGAACTTTTACCTCTGGTAGAAATATTTCCCTGGTGGGATCCAGGACCTCTTTTCTAGCAGAGTCAAGGAACAGGAAGCACAAAGTCCAAAAGAGGGTCACTTGGGGGTAATATAAAGAGGGGCCTACAGTCTGTTAACCATATAAACCAATGTCTTATCTCCAGTATTCTTCTCAACCCATCCTCAAAGTTTTCATTATACCAATGTTAACTCCACATGCCAGGGGTCATATCATCCTACCACCCAGTGATCAGAGAATTACCACTTCTAGAGTCCCATCTTGAGGCTTAAGTCAAATTTAATTAAATAAATAAAGATAGATAGATAGATAGATAGATAGATAAAAATTTTAAAAAGACTACTGGACCAATTTAGAGTACCAACTATTCTAGCCTGGGCTTCCCTTAGAAGCAGAGACTGAGACAGGGCTTGCATATGTGTATTTTACTTTGGGATATGCTCAACCTCCAGAAATGGTTTCCTCAGAGAAACCATTTAGAACTTGAAAATTATCTGCCTATGGACAGAAAAGAGTAGTATTAACCTACCAACTCCTATTCCCATTGTCTAGGCCTTCCCATTGATAAATACCTCATCCTCCCAGCTTAGAACATCTATCAGAATGACATAATTTTCACAGGTGACCCAAGCAGATATGGCAGAGAAGTGCTAAGGTAGAAAACGAAGTTCCCAATGCAGCTGAAATGAGATGTTGTCAGGTTACACCTGTCCACACCAACCTTTCACAGCAACATTTGAGGTGATGGGGGGTGGTGGGAATGGAGTGAGGGAGTATGAGGTAAGGCACAAGCAGAGCCTGCCATATGTGCAGGGGGGTCTACCATAGACCCCCTTAAATACATAGTTAGGAGCACCATCTGTCACTCTATGAAGCCAAGGAGAGGATGTGTCTTATTTACCACAGTAAGTGCTCAAATATCCGTTGAGTAAATGATTAAAAGAGTAAGTGAACAATGCTGCTTACTGAATTGTTATGGAAGAAAATTTAAAAGCACGTCATCTTACCTACTACATGTATAGATACAGGACTCCTGTTAAGTAACAGTGCATGGAAGCATTTTATCATACACTATAAAATACATATTACCCAGGCACTCAGTATCCATCATGTCTTAATAGCAGAGATAAAAGGCAGACTCATGTTTCTATAGGTTCAGTCCATCCATACTTGCAGAACACAATTAAATTACTCAGTGATTGTTCTTTAACCCAAGTTAGCATGAAATATATATTTGAAATGAAGTAGAGCATAACAAAATAATGCATATGTAGTTGGGTTTTATTTTCATTTTGAGGAATATGTTCTGTTCTACCCAATAGCAAAGCAATGCACTAGTCTAACATAATCCAAGTGCCATATAGCTTTCTCCAGATCCCTACCTAATATGTATATTTTTAAGTGTTTTCTGGATTTACAGAGAGGGAGAAAGAAAGAGGAAGATGATAGGTTTCAGCTTGCTCTAATTATGAAGAGTAGTCTTTCACATGGAAATATTTCACAATTTATTTCATTTTGCAGGTGATTTGAGTTGCCATTTCCATTACAGTGTTCCGATTTCTCCATCCCTTTGAAAAAAGCCTGCACATCTAAGATGGCCAGTTATGATGAAACTATAGCCGTAAAGAATTTTTCATGAGGATAGTACTATAGGCTTAAATTCTGAGCCAGTGATGCCAAAATACTGCCAATTTATAGTATTATGGCTTCCAACCTCAAGGATGCAGACCCTTTTTAACTATCAAAAAAGGTATCAACCTTTTTGACCCCAATACTATTCTTAATTACGTTTAGGTGAAATTGCATTTCAATAGTCAGACAAGTGCTAAATACAATTGAAAGTAGCAGCATGGAAAATATATGCTCATTTAAAGTCAGTGTTTATTTGTTGATCATAGAGCACTGGTTTAAGGGTAGTTGTGGATCAAAATGTTTGACTTGATAATCAGACTCTGCTTACTAGAAAACTCTAAGGCACAACTTTCTGATCTATAAAAAAGAATGGGGACTTTTGTACTGTCAAAGATTAAATGAGGAAAGCCATGTAAACTGTTCAGCATAGCATTTGAGAGGAGAGGTACTAACAGTAAGAGAAATGTTAAGCTAACTTCATGTTAACATTTTTAGTAGTATGCTTATGAATCTGGCTTTTTTTTTTTCCTTTTACAATGACACTGATCACTTCCCCCTCAAAAAAATTGGGAAAAATCACTTTTGTTAATTAAACTAGCCAGGCCAGTTTGCTGAGCAATAGACAATGAGACCACATAGCTACAGTATAGAGAGATATTACTAGCTAGCATCTGTACAGTCTTGAGACTTTTTGGTAGCTCATTGGGAAGTTATTTAAATGGCAATAGATTTTATTGGCATTTGACAACTTCAGAGTAAATTTCAGAATGATCCAAAACATGAGTTCATTATTAAAAGAAAAATTATCTTTGAGAATAATCCTCACCACTTCTCCAGTTATACTACAAATCAGTAATCTTGGTAAGAATTCCAGATTCCTTATTTGTAAAGTTAACATACAATGTTCTGTGTACCAATGCATAAAACAACCCTTCTTTTAGATAACCTTGAAAATGCTAATTTCTTAAAAACTGTACACTTCTCAGTACATTATGAAGGCTATACAACAGATGAAAGAGGAAAGTTAATAGCAAGAGGAAATGGTGTGGGTTTTCTCTTACTATTTGCACCCTCTCACCTCACCAAAAAAAGAGGAGTTGCTTCATCTGGTGTTTATACACTTTGTGGTTATTCCCTATTGTTCTATACGCTGCACAATACCTGTGTGTTTTATTGTTTGTTGCCCATGGCTGTTCTACTTTTTCTGTGATTAAGTTAGAAATAGTTTTTGTTGACACCAAGGTAAAAATGAACACAGCAGAATCTCAAGCCTAATTCTCCTGGATATTCAGTGACTTTTTTTAATAAAAAAAGACATGAAGCTTTAAAAACCAAGTGGTATTTGGATGGGCTGCTCATTTTAAAACAATTTTCCTTGGGTTATAGTGGCTCAAATGTCCTTAAAATTATATGATTAATCGTATCTACTAGAAGAGTGCATAGCAGAATAGATATGCCTCACACAGTTTTTCTTTCTTTTTTTTTAAGTTTTTATTTATTTATTTGACAGAGAGAGATCACACATAGGCAGAGAGGCAGGCAGAGAGAGAGGAAGGGAAGCAGGCTCCCCGCTGAGCAGAGAGCCCAATGCGGGACTCAATCCCAGGACCCTGAGATCATGACCTGAGCCGAAGGCAGCGGATTAACCCACTGAGCCACCCAGGTGCCCCTTTTTCTTTCTTTTTAAGTAGGCTCCATGTCTAGCATTGATCCCAACGCAGGGCTTGAACTCACAACCCTGAGATCATGGCCAGAGCTGAAATCAAGAGTCAGATGCTTAACTGAGTGAGCCACTCAGGCACCCTGCCACTCACAATTTAAAAGGACATGGGCTCCCTAGGTTTCTCCCAGTGTAAATTATCTGAATGAAGAGGGTTCACTAAAAACTTTTACATGAAAAGCAGTTATCACTACCTAACATGTAACTATTTATTAAAACGCAATTATCGTCTTTTCCATCTCACTAGAATTACATTCCATGAAGGCAAATATTTTTGTCTTTATTTTCATTATCTTATCCCAATGTTTAGAACAGTGTCTGGGTCAATATAAGTTTCTTTGAATGAAGTACTGTGTTATTAATGCTGGTCAAATTACTATAATTAACAATGTAACAGTATGTTAAGAACAATGGGTTACCACTTTTATGCCACATGACTACAGGTTAAGCAGAGTTAGGTTATTTAAAAAGGTGGGCTTTTTAAAATTTCTTCCTCTGACTTGTTACCTCAACATTTGTAGAATAAAAAATTTAAACACTCCTTAGAAATTAGTCATGATAGAAAAATGACATATTCTAAAAAAGAGAAGTTATGTGTTTTGAATTCAAATGTTTAGGTTTAGCCAAATGTCTTCATTTTTCCACTTAAACTGGTATCATTCAACTTGTATTAATCAAGGTTATTAGGTAATCTTGCAACCTTTAGTAAAGCTTGCACACAACTGTCTATAACAACCAAAGTTCATACTCTTTGCACTGTTCTAAGAGATTCCTTACTCCATCAGGAGAAAACCATCTACCTTAGCTATCAATGGTGATGACCTGGACTAATTCAATTAACAAGAAACACTCTAGCCCAGAGTCCGGTCTTGTATTTTCATCTCAAAAGATTTCAAGTACCATTGGTACTCTAAGCCTCAGCTTTCTTATTTGTGAAATTATTCTATAATCTTCTATTAATGCATAAATTGTTGTCCAGAGCAAATGAAATAATTATAGGAAAGTGACTTATAAGCTGTAAAGCAACTGAAGTATATGATATGGCTGGTATTAGCACTCATCTATATTCGCTCTTTGTCAAAGCTTTTTTAATTTTTTATTTATTTTTTTAAGATTTATTTATTTGACATAGAGCACAAGCAGGGGGAGCAGCCAGCAGAAGGAGAGGGAGAAGCAGGTTTTCCATTGAGAAAGAAGCCCCAGGCAGGGCTCTATACCAGGACCCTGGGATCATGACCTGAGCAGAAGGTGGATGCTTAATGACTGAGCCACCCAGGTGCCCCAAATTATTGTTCTATTTTTTTTGTTTGTTTGTTTCTAAAGATTTTTATTTATTTATTTGACAGAGAGAGGGAGAGATCACAAGTAGGCAAAGAGGCAGGCGGTGGGTGGGGGGAGCAGGCTCCCCACTGAGCAGAGAGCCCGATGCAGGGCTCGATTCTAGGACCCTGAGATCATAACCTGAGTCAAAGGCAGAGGCTTAACCCACTGAGCAACCCAGGTGCTCCTGTTTTTTTGTTTCTAAGAGCTATGATTTTACACCAAATTTTACTTGTGGAAATGCAGTAGAGTCCTGATCTCTAAAGAGGACAAAAAAAAAAAAAAAAATAGAGTAACAGAAATACCCAATGTTTGTATCCTGCATATCCCTTTATTTACCTGGACTTTATATTAACTGGACTTTATTTCAGAACACATCTTGTACAGAATTTGCATGGCAGTACTTTGAATAAAGCAGACAGGGAGAAATAGGTAATTTATTACCACTCATTACACATTAAGCTGTTGAAAGTCTCCATATCTGATGTGACAATCAGAAGTAAACTTTCTAGCAGGTAATCAGATGCCTTTCTTTAAAAAACAAAACAAAACAAAATAATTGGTTCAGAAATAGAATGAGAATAAATTTCTGTTACCAGGAAATTTTTCTTTGCTAATTCCCTTTATCCCCAACCAAATTAGACTTTAGGTAGGACATCAAACTAAGTTCATCAGATCTTTCTATCTTGGTCCCACATTTGAGTACTTTAAATGGTGGTTTGACTAAACTGGGCAACAATTTGATAGCTATCCAATTGATTCAATCAAAAGGATGACTGAACAGCACTAATTAAACTCTAGGATATCAAGAATGAAAAAAAAGCAATGTGAAAACAACTTGATGGTTCTGTACAGTTTGATTTCGTCATCCCCGATAACATCATGAGTGCTAATTAGACTATCCAAAGGATCTTGGTTTTCCATTAAGAACATATTGAACTAACCTAATCAGTATAGGTACAGCTCTATGCAGAATGCCAATAGGATCTTGCATGTGACTAATGCTAGAAGGTAAATACCAAAATAAAAATATTAAGCTCAAATCCAAATAAACATTAATTGCAATAATTGAAAGTACTGGAGAACCTAAGACTGTTAAAACAGTCATTGGAATAGGTAAGAGTGAAAAATAATTAAAATAAGTATATGGAGCTATTAGAATAAGGGCTTATATCTAATACTTAACTAAGACAAATAAAATCTACTTTCCAAAGAAATAAAGGCATTATTCAAGACTACAATAAAGTCAATTAGCTCAAAAAGATAGATATTTTGCTCCCTTCTACAAAGTTAAAAATTAAGTTGGTATTTTCAAACAGTTCTTCTAATACTAAGATTAATTTTCCCCTCAAAATCAACTTTGAGAACAGGTAAAAAGAAGAAACGATCATGAGTTTATAAGAAAGCTGATTACAAATATTTAAAAATTAAAGACTAGTCATTTAAAAATGACTAGTGATATTCTTAAATAATTATTGTCAACCCTTATGGGCAGAGTTTTTGTGTTTTAGATATTTGTAATTCTATTTATGTATAAAGAGTATTTCCTCTCCCAGGTATAAAGGAATAACAGGAAATCAAACACCATGCTAGAGTTTTTGCTGTAAGAAACCATTAATGAGGTACCTGCTTTCAGGCAATAGACAATAGACAAGTTTGAATCCCTCTGAACACGGAGCCCCGGAAGGTAAGCCGCAAGGTTATGCTGGCTCTCTATTTGTAGAAAGTGTGCTGACCTCAACCGCAACAAGCTGTAATCCATGCAGTGGCCCCACCAGCCTGAGGAATTTGCAGCATCGAGTATGGGGTTGGGGAGGAGAATATGCACGGCAGCAGGAAATGGACTCGGAAGCCTATGAGCTTCCCCATATTATCTAGGACAAAGCCGGCTGTGCATGCACAGGGCAAAGCCATATAAGCCTTGCTATGCATAATTTTTCTTTTTGATACCAGCTTTATTAAAATTCACACCCCATGCAAGTCATCTATCTAAAACATTAGTCTATCCACAGTTACATGCAATCATCAGCACAGTCAATTTTAGAACCTTTTCATCGCCTCAAAAAGAAACACCACAATGCCCGGGTGGCTCAGTTGGTTGAAAGAGCAACGCTTGGTGTCAGCTCAGGTTATGATCTTGGGGTCGTGAGATCAAGCCCAGCATTGGGCTCCACATTCAGGGAAGAGTCTGATTAAGATTCTCCCTCTGCCCACCCCCCTGCACATGTGTGCATGTACACTCTCTAAAATAAGTAAATCTTAAAAAAAAAAAAAAAAAGGATAGAAAGAAGGAAATGCTATATCCTTTAGTTATCACCCCACAGATTCCCTCATTTCTCCAAACCTAGGCATCCACTAAGCTACTCTGTCTCCATAGCTTGGCTTATTCTGGATATTTCATGAAGAGAATCATGTAATAGGTGGTCATTTAACGTAACAGTTTCAAGGTTAATCCATGTTAAACAAGTACCCATACTCCATTCCCAGTATTCTGTATGGATATATAACATTTTGTTTACCTGTTCATCAGCAGATGGGCAATTGGGTTGTTTGTACCATTTGGCTATTACAAGTTGTGTGGCTATAAACATTTGTTAAAAGTTTTTGTGCAGACATAGATTTCATTTCTCTTGGGAAGAAATCCAGGAGTGGAACTGCTGGGTCACATGGTAACTATGTTTAACCATTTGGAGAATTTGCAGACCATTTTTCAAAGTGGCTGCACCATTTTATATCCCCTACAAGCAATTTATGAGAGTTTCTATTTCTCCACATTCTCAACACATTATTATCTCACTTTGCAAATATTCAGCCAAGTGGGTTTGAAGTGGTGCCTCATTATAGTTTTGGTTTGCATCTCCCTGATGACTAATGAAGTCAAACATCTTTTATGTGCTTATTGGCTACTTATATATGTTTCTTGGAGAAATGTTTATTCAAATTTTTTACCCCTCCCCTTGTAAATTCAGTTATCTTTTTGTTCTTGAGTTGTAAGAGTTCTTTCTATATATTTTGGATACAAGACCCTTATTGGGTAGGATTTGCAAATATTTCCTCCAACTCTAAGGATTGTCTTTTCAAGCTCTTGATGAAAACCTTTGCACTACAAAGGACACTAGTTTTGATGAAGTCCATTTATCTATTTTCTCTCTTGTTGCTTATCCTTATGGTGTCATATCTAGGAATCCATTGTCTTCAAGATTACCCCTATACTTTCTCCTAAGAAATAGTGAAATGGAGCTGAGAATTTAGTGGAGTGAGCAGACATCAGCTCCAGGTCTCCTTGGTGTACCTTTCTTGTCCTTGAGCTACTGCCCACAAGCCAAAGCAAGGGCAGTTAGTGTTCAAGTTTTCTCAGTGATTCCATGCCCAAGGTTGAACCTATATCCCACAAGCAAGAGCTAGGAAGAAAAGGGTCACTTGCTTTTCAGCCACACTCACCTGGAGCTTATAGCCTCATTAGAAGGTAGATAAAAGGTAGGAGGAGAAATGCTGGCATCCTGGTCCTCTGGCGGGTAGCCCTACCAACTGAGAGATGAGAGAAAAGGAAGCCCCGTGTAGTTATACTTGTCTTGCTCAGCTGGGAGTGAGGAGTGAGTGGGTCTTGTTTTAAATACCACAGACTGTCACTTTCCTTACCAAGTTTAGATTTTCTTGGGGAAAAAAAATGTTTCTTCATTTGCTATATACCCTTTTTCCGGAGACTTCCACTAGTTTTCCTAGAGGAGCAAGTCCATGATATTCCTCATATTGTCATGCCAAAGGAACTACAAGGTTTCTTTTGGGGGGGGGATGATGAAAAGGCTCTAAACCTGGAGATGGTGATAGTTGCCTGACTATACTAAAAACTATTCAATCTTATACCTTAATCTGATGAACGTTGTGGAATTCAAATTAAATTACATCTCAGTAATTTTGCCATTAAGAAAAGAATATATGGAGCTTACCAAAATGTGGCTACTGTTTTGAGAAGGGAAAAGAGAACAGAGGTCAAGCAGAACTAGAACCTTCCACACCCCAGACCTCTAGTGGAAAGACTTCATCACCACCTTCTTAAACATCAAAACATCCAGCTAAGACACTAAAAAGACTACATTCTAGACATACAGGCCTCATTGGAGAGTAAAATCTATTCAGGATCCACCTGTACAGAGCCTAATATCCTTGTCATTATAAAAGCAATAAAAGACAGTGTTTGGAGGGGTTCAGTCCCTCCAAGGTACAGGGACTTGGAAAATACTTTGTGCTTTTCACTCATCTGCCCTAATAAAAGGCAAAATAAATCTCACACAAGTTTAAGATGAAGTTGGCCAGTAATTGAAGTGCCAACTGAAAAAAAAAAAGTCAAATCTTTATAGGAATATAATGGAATGCAGGTTTTTTAATAACATATTCAATAGTGTCCTACATATGAAAAGAAACAGAAAAAGGTCACTGATAATCCAGATAAAAATCAGTCAATAGAAACCAACTCTGAGATGGCCCACACATGCTGTTTAGTATACAAAGACTATAAAGCAGCTTATATTAATATGAAGGAAGATTTAAAGAATATGTTTGAAGAATTAAAAGCAAATATGGTCTTAAATGAACAGAAACTTAATAGTAAAATAGAAACTATAAAAAGATAGAAATTTCAGGGGGAAAGTCAAGATGGTGGAAGAGTAGCAGACTGAGATGACATCAGGTCACAGGAGTTCAGCTAGATAGTTATCAAACCATTTTGAACACCTACAAACCCAACAAGAGATTAAAGAGAAGAGCAGCAATTCTAGAAACAGAAAATCGACCACTTTCTGAAAGGTAAGACGTGCAGAGAAGTGAATCTGAAGTGATGAGAAGGTAGACCGCAGGGGGAGGGGCCACCTCCTGGCAAGCATTGGAGCAATGGAGCACAAAATCCAAACTTTTAGAAGTCTCTTCCATTGAGGGACATCACTCCAGAGGCTAAGCAGGGGTGGGGCCCCTGAGGACAGTGTGGTCTCGGGTCCCACGGGGTCACAGAAGGATCAGGGGTGTCTGACTGTAGCAGAGCTCACAGGTATCAGAGCAGGAAAGCTGACTATAGAGACAGAGCTGAGGACTGAGCTCTCAGCTCAGGGTTACCTTAAACTGTGATCTGTGGCACAGTTGGACCACTGCTCATTGAGCAGGGACCCCACAACTTGCAGATCTGGGGAGACCCACCTTCCTCCACTGGATGAGCAGCATGGCAGGAATTTGCTCGGTTTGGAGACTCCAAACGGGGCTGTGTGCCAGAGACAGAAATGCTTGGTCACAGCCTGGGTGAGCTCGGAGCATGGCTGGAGAACAGGGAGATGGGAGTGATTAAGTGCTTTTCTCTGAAGGTGAACTGAGGAGTGAGGCCTCAAGCTCTTAGCTCCTCTGGGCCAGAGATTGGGAGGCCACCACTTTTCATTTCCATCCTCCAGAGCTCTACAGAAAGCATTCAGGGAACAAAAGCTCCTGAGAGCAAAACCAAGCAGATTACTTAGCCCAGCCCCTGGCAAGGGTGGTGCAATTCCACCTTGGGCAAAGCATTTGAGAATCCCTACAACAGGCCCCTCTCCCCAGAAGATCAGCAAGATCCAGCCAAGACCAAGCTCACTGATAAAGGAGAACAGTGGAATTCCAGAGGAGGGAACGGCAAAGAATGGAATTTATATCTTTCTCCCCATGATTCTTTAGTCTTACAAAGTTAATAAATTTTTAAAAATTTTTTTTTCTTATTCTAATTTTTTAACTTTTCCTCTTTCCCCTTTTAACATTTTTTTAAATAGTTTATCTTAACAATAACTTTCTTTAAAAAAAATATTTTTAGGGATGCCTGAGTGGCTCAGTCAGTTAAACGTCTGCCTTCGGCTCAGGTCATGATCTCAGGGTCCTGGGTCGAGTCCCACATCTGGGTGGAGTCCCGCATCTGACTCCTTGCTCAGCAGGGAGCCTGCTTCTCCCTCTGCCTGCTCTGCCTGTTCTGCCTATAGCTCTCCATGCTTCTGCTCTCTCTCTCTGACAAATAAATATATTTTTAAATCTTTTTAAAACTTCACTATTATAGTCATATTTTATCCTTCATTTTATCTAACTTTATTTTTTGTATACATACAGGGTTTTTTCTTCTAAAAACTTTTGGTATACAATTTCTTCTAATAGATCAAAATATACCCTAAATCTAGCACAAGACTTTGTTCTAGTCTCCAGCCTGAGCAAATTCTCTCCACTTTCTTTTTCTTTCTTTTTCCAATCAACTTATCAATTCCTTTTTTAGAATTTTTTTAAATTTTCATCTTTACAATCATATTCCATCCCTTCATTGTGTTTACCCTTATTTTTGTATAAATATAAATGTTTCTTTCTTGAAATTTTTGAGAGGTAGTTTCTTCTAAGAGACCAAAATACAACCAAAATTAAGTGGGTGGCTGTTTTATTCACCAGTCTAATATATATATATATATATTTTTAATTTTTTTAAATTTCATTTTACCCACTTTCTTCTTCCCACACTTGGGGTATTTTCTGATTTGGCTAGCATATGTTTTTCTGGGGTCTTTGCCACCCTTTTAGTATTTTATTCTCTTGTTCATATATTCTTATCTGGATAAAATGACAAGGCAGAAAAACTCACCACAAAAAAAAAAAAAGAATAAGAGGCAGTACTGACGGCTAGGGACCTAATCAATATGGACACTGGTAATATGTCATATCTAGAGTTCAGAATGATGATTCTCAAGGTGCTAGCTGGGCTCGAAAAAGGCATGGAAGACATTAGAGAAACCCTGTCTGGAGAAATAAAATCCCTTTCTGGAGAAATAAATGAACTAAAATTCTAACCAAGCTGAAATCAAAAAAACTATTAATGAGGTGCAATCAAAAATGGATGCTCTTACTGCTAGGATAAATGAGGCAGAAGAGAGAATTAGTGATATAGGAGACCAAAAGATGGAGAATAAAGAAGCTGAGCAAAAGAGAGACAAAAAACTACTGGATCATGAGGGAAGAATTCGAGAGGTAAGTGATACCATAAGATGAAACAATATTAGAATAATTGAGATTCCAGAAGAAGAAGAGGGAAAGGGGCAGAAGGTATATTTTAGCAAATTAGAGCAGAGAATTTCCTTAATATGGCAAAGGGAACAAACATCAAAATCCAGGAGGCACAGAGAACACCTCTCAAAATCAATAAAAAGAGGTCCACATCCCATCATCTAATAATAAAACTTACAAGTCTCATTGTGGTTTTGATTTGTATTTCCCTGATGCCGAGTGATGTGGAGATATCACCTCACACCAGTCAGAATGGCTAAAATTAACAAGTCAGGAAATGACAGATGCTGGCGAGGATGCGGAGAAAGGGGAACCCTCCTACACTGTTGGTGGGAATGCAAGCTGGTGCAACCACTCTGGAAAACAGCATGGAGGTTCCTCAAAATGTTGAAAATAGAACTACCCTATGATCCAGCAATTGCACTGCTGGGTATTTACCCTAAGGATACAAACGTAGTGATCCGAAGGGGCACGTGCACCCGAATGTTTATAGCAGCAATGTCTACAACAGCCAAACTATGGAAAGAACCTAGATGTCCATCAACAGACGAATGGATAAAGAAGATGTGGTATATATACACAATGGAATACTATGCAGCCATCAAAAGAAAGGAAATCTTGCCATTTGCGACGACGTGAATGGAACTAGAGGGTATCATGCTTAGCGAAATAAGTCAATCGGAGAAAGACAACTATCATATGATCTCCCTGATATGAGGGAGAGGAGATGCAACATGGTGGGTTAAGAGGGTAGGAGAAGAGTAAATGAAACAAGATGGGATTGGGAGGGAGACAAACCATAAGTGACTCTTAATCTCACAAAACAAACTGAGGGTTAATGGGGGGAGGGGGGTTGGGGGGGTGGGATTATGGACATTGGGGAGGGTATGTGCTATGATGAGTGCTGTGAAGTGTGTAAACCTGGCGATTCACAGACCTGTACACCTGGGGATAAAAATATATTATATGTTTATAAAAAATAAAATTAAAAAAAATGAGAAAAAAAAAAACTTACAAGTCTCAGTGACAAAGAGAAAATCCTGAAGGCAGCTCAAGATAAGAAGTCTATAACATACAATGGTAAAAATATTAGATTGGCAGCAGGCTTATCCACAGAGATCTGGCAGGACAGAAAAAAAACTGGCATGATATATTCAGAGCACTAAACGAGAAAAACATGCAGCCAAGAATACTATATCCAGCTAGACTATCATTGAAAATAGAGAGATAAAAAGCTTTGAGGACAAACAAAAACTAAAAGAATTTGCAAACACCAAACAGCCCTTCAGCAAATATTGAAAGGGGTCCGCTAAACAAAGAGAGAGCCTAAAAGTAATAGACCAGAAAGGAACAGAGACAATATACAGTAACAGTCACCTTACAAGCAATACAATGGCACTAAATTCATATCTTTTGATAGTTACCCTGAATGTAAATAGGCTAAATGCCCCAATCATAAGACATAGGATATCAGAACGAATTAAAACAAAACAAAACAAACAACAACAACAACAAAAAACTAATAATATGCTTTCTGCAAGAAACCTCCAGATTTAAAGTGAAAAGGTGGAAAACAATTTATCATGCTAATTGATATCAAAATAAAGCTGGGTGGCAATCCATATATCAGACAAATTAGATTTTAAGCCAAAGACTATAATAAGAGATTAGGAAGGACACTATATCATACTCAAAGTGTCTGTCCAACAAGAAGATCTAACAATTTTAAATATCTATGCCCCTAACATGGGAACAGCTAACTATATAAACCAATTATTAACAAAATCAAAGAAACACACTGAAAATAATACAATAATAGTGGGGGAGTTTAACACCCCCTCTCACTGAAATGGACAGATCATCTAAGCAAAAGATCAACAAGGAAATAAAGACCTTAGATGACAAACTGGATGAGATGGACATCACAGATCTATTCAGAACATTCCATCCCAAAGCAACAGAATACACATTCTTCTCTAGTGCGCATGGGACACTCTCCAGAAAAGATCACATCCTGGGTCACAAATCAAGTCTCAACTGGTACCAAAAGATTGGGATCATTCCCTTCATATTTTCAGACCACAATGCTCTGAAACTAGAACTCAATCACAAGAGGAAAGTTGGAAAGAACATAAATACATGGGGGCTACAGAGCATCTTAGTAAAGAATGAATGGATCAACCAGGAAATCAAAGAAGAATTTTAAAAATTCATGGAAACAAATGAAAGTGAAAACACAACTGTTCAAACTTTTTGGGCTGCAGCAAAGGCAGTCCTGAGAGGAAAGTATATAGCAATACAAGTCTTTCTCAAGAAAGAAGAAAGGTCTCAAGTAGAGAACCTAACCCTACACCTAAAGGAACTGGAGAAAGAACAACAAAGAAACCTAAACCCAGCAGGAGAAGAGAAATACTAAGAAAAAGGATCCAAATAAATAAAATCATGAATAAAAGAGGAGAGATCATAACCAACACCAAAGAAATGCTAACAATTATAAGAACATATTATGAGCAACTATACACCAGTAAATTTGACAATCTGGAAGAAATGGGTGTATTCCTAGAGTCTTATAAATTACCAAAACTGAACCAGGAAGAAACAGATAACCTGAACAGACCCATAACCAGTAAGGAGATTGAAGCAGTCATCCAAAACCTGAACAGACCCATAACCAGTAAGGAGATTGAAGCAGTCATCCAAAATCTCCCAACAAACAAGAGCCCAGGACCAGACAGCTTCCCAGGGGAATTCTACTGAACAGTTAAAAAAGAATTAATACCTATTCTCCTGAAACTGTTTCAAAAAATAGAAATGGAAGGAAAACTTCCACACTCATTTTATGAGGCCAGCATTACCTTGATCCCAAAACAAGACAAAGACCCCAGCAGAAAGGAGAATTACAGACCAATATCCTTGATGAATACAGATGTGAAAATTCTCACCAAAATACTAGCTAATAGGTTCTGACAGTACATTAAAAGGATTATTCACCACTACCAAGTGGGATTTATTCGAGGGCTGCAAGGTTGGTTCAACATCTGCAAATCAATCAATGTGATACATTAATAAAAGAAAGAACAAGAACCATATGATACTCAAGGATGCTGAAAAAGCATTTGACAAAAGTACAGCAGCTTTTCTTGATCAAAACTCTTCACAGTGTAGGGATGGAGAGTACATACCTCAATATCAATAAAGCCATCTATTAAAAACCCATAGTGAATATCATTCTCAATGTGGAAAAACTAAGAGTTTTCCCCCTAAGGTCAGGAACAGGGCAAAGATGTCCACTATCACCAGTGCTATTCAACATAGTACTAGAAGTCCTAGCTTCAGCAATCAGAAAAGAAAAAGGGAAAAAAAGCATCCAAAATGGCAAAGAAGTCATCAAACTATCACTCTTTGCAGATGATATGATACTTTATGTGGAAAACCCAAAAGACTCCACTCCAAAACTGCAAGAACTCATACAGGAATTCAGTAAAGTTTCAGAATATAAAATCAATGCACAGAAATCAGTTACATTTCTATACACCAACAGCAAGACAGAAGAAAGAGAAATTAAGGAGTCAATCCCATGTACAATTGCACCCAAAATCATAAGATACCTAGAAATAAACCTAACCAAAGAGGCAAAGAATCTTTGCTCAGGAAACTATAAAGTTCTCATGAATGAAATTGAGGAAGACACAAAGAAATGGAAAACATTCTATGCTCATGGATTGGAAGAACAAATATTGTGAAAATGTCTATGCAGCCTAAAGCAGTCTACACATTTAATGCAATCCCTATCAAAATACCATCAACTTTTTTCAGAGAACAAATAATCCTAAAATTTATATGGAACCAGGAAAGACCCCAAATAGCCAGAGGAATATTGAAAAAGAAAACCAAAGTTGGTGGCATCACAATTCCAGACTTCAAGCTCTATTACAAAGCTGTAATCATCAAGACAGTATGGTACTGGCACAAAAACAGACACATAGATCAATGGAACAGAATGGAGAGCCCAGAAATAGATCCTCAATTCTCTGGTCAACTAATCTTTGACAAAGCAGGAAAGAATGTCCAGTGGAAAAAAGACAGTCTCTTCAATGAATGGTGTTGGGAAAATTGGACAGCCACATGCAGAAGAATGACACTGGACCATGTCCTCATACCACAGACAAAAATAGACTCAAAATGGATGAAAGACTTCATGTGAGCCAGGAATCCATCAAAATCCTTGAGGAGAACATAGGCAGCAACCTCTTCAGCCTCAGCTATAGCAATTTCTTCCTAAAAATATCCCCAAAGGCAAGGGAAGCAAGGACAAAAATGAACTATTGGGACTTCATCAAGATCAAAAGTTTTTGCACAGCAAAGGAAATAGTCAACAAAACCAAAAGACAACTAACTAACAGAATGGGAGAAGATATTTACAAATGACATATCAGATAAAGGGCTAGTATCCAAAATCTATAAAGAACTCATCAAACTCAATACCCAAAGAACAAATAATCCAATTAAGAAATGGGCAGAAGATGTGAACATATATTTCTGCAAAGAAGACACATGAAAAAGTGCTCAACATCACTTAGCATCAGGGAAATACAAATCAAAACCACAGTGAGATATCACCTCACACTAGTCAGAATGGCTAAAATTAACAAGTCAGGAAACAATAGGTGTTGACAAGGATGTGGAGAAAGGGGAACCCTCCTGCACTGTTGGTGGGAATGCAAGCTGGGGTAGCCACTCTAGAAGATAGTATGGAGGTTCCTTATAAAGTTGAAAACAGAGCTACCCTATGACTCAGCAATCACACTACTGGGTATTTACCATAAAGATACAAATGTAGGGGTGCCTGGGTGGCTCAGTGGGTTAAAGCCTCTGCCTTCAGCTCAGGTCATGATCCCGGGGACCTGGGATCGAGCCCTGCATCAGGCTCTCTGCTCAGTGGGAGCCTGCTTCCTCCTCTCTCTCTGCCTGCCTCTCTGCCTACTTGTGATCTCTGTCAAATAAATAAATAAAATTAAAAAAAAAATACAAATGTCATGACCCAAAGGGGCATGTGCACCAGAATGTTTATAGCAACACTGTCCACAATAGCCAAACTATGGAAAGAGCTTAGATGTCTATCAACAGATGATGGTTAAAGAAGTGGTATATATATATATGATGGAATACTATGCAGCCATCAAAAAATGAAAGCATGCCATTTGCAATGACATGGATGGAACCAGAGGGTATTATGCTAAGTGAAATAAGTCAACCAGAGAAAGGTAAATATCATATGATCTCACTGATATGAGGAATTTGAGCAACAAGGCCGAGGATCATAGGGGAAGGGAAGTCAAAATGAAATAAGATGAAACCAGAGAGGGAGACAAAGCATAAGAGACTCAATCTCAGAAAACAAACTGAAGGCTGGTGGAGGAGGGGGTCTAGGAGGGGTGAGGTGGCTAGGTGATGGACATTAGGGAGGGTAGGTGCCATGGTGAGAAAAAATAAAAATTTAAAAATAAGTACATAAAAATAATAAAATAAAAAAAGAAATAAGTCACTCAGAAAGACAAATACCACATGATTTCACTCATATGTGGAATTTAAGAAACAAGCAAAGAAGGGTAAGAAAAGACAAACCAAGAAACAGACTCTTAACTACAGAGAACAAACTGATGGTGACGAGAGGGGCAGTGGGTGGGGACATGGATGAAGAAGGTGATGGGGATTAAGGAGTGCACTTGTGATGAGCACTGGGTGACGTATGGAAGTGCTGAATCACTATACTGTACACCTGAAACTAATATAACACTACATGTTAACTATACTGGAATTAAAAGAATTAGGGGGAAAAAAAAGACCAGTGATGCCCTCAATGGCTCAGTCAGTTAAGCATCTGACTTTGGCTCAGGTCATGATCTCAGGGTCCTGGAACTAAGCCCCGCATTAAGCTCCCCATTCAGCAGGGTGTCTGCTTCTCTCTCTCTGCCCCTCCCACTGCTCTTGTGCTCTCTCAAATAAAATCTTAAAAAAAAAAAAAAAAGTACCCTACAATGTAGATCATGTTCTATTTCTGCTCTGCTCATGAACTTAAAGGATAATACCTATGTTATGCAACTAACGTCCATCTCGTGAGGTTATTCATCAGGGCAAGTTACTGACACCACACTTTAATAGCATAGAGAGAATCTGAATTACAAGAACACTCTGGCAAATGAAATCACTTTGAAGGTAGTTTCTACTTTTACGTTATAATGGAAGAGTTACCAAGCAGCCTATAGCAGCATAGATGTGTTCAAAAAACAGCTTTGGTAAACTGTGTATGGTCTAAGAGTTACCAAAAAAAAGAGAACATAATAGGAAAAGAACTAAAGATGGGCTTGGTCTCACAATTTTGCCTAGAACTAGCCTGCTTAGATTAAAAAAAAAAAAAAAAAATCTACATTTCTTCTAAAGCCAATGGCAAGATATACAGAGACTACTTCAATTCTTTTTTTTTTTTTTTTTAAGATTTTATTTTTAAGGGGTGCCTGGGTGGCCCAATCAGTTAAGTGTCTGCCTTCAGCTCAGGTCACGATCCCGGAGTCCTGGGATTGAGCCCTGCATCGGGGTCCCTGCTCAACAGAGAGCCTGCTTCTCCCTCTCGTTCTGCTATTCCCCCTGTTGTGTTCTCTCTCTCTCTGTCAAATAAATAAAATCTTTTTTAAGTATTCTCTACAGCCAACATGAGGCTGGAATTTACAACCCTGAAATACAAAGTTTCATATTCTATCAACTGAGCCAGCCAAGAGTCCTATTTCAATTCTTTACAAGCAAGACAACTCCTTGCCCTCCTACTGCTTATTTAATAATTATCTTTAAAAATATATTTCAATAATAAATTTAAGTTGCCACAACTGCTACTGTAACTCTTCAGATGTACTAGTCATTTCAACATGAAACTTCTCATTTAAACCAATTAGGATTATTTTTTCCCAAATTTTGAACCATTGTAAGCAATCAACATTTGAAAGATTAAGGAAACTTACAGAAATAAGGCACAGCAAAGATTCATATATTTAGCTACTAGCATGTGAGAGCTAATTTTCAGTTAGTAAGATACTCAACCAAGAGAAGGCATTTGGCAGCTTGTGTAGACAGATTTCTCAAGAGGAGACCTAAACGAAATGTTGCAATTCTTGCTACATGTAATTTGTCCTTAAACAGAAATGGTAGAGGCTATTGCAAAAGCAGAGATAAAGTCATCTTTTTAAGTGCAAGAACAGGCTGATCTTAAACCCTGTAGCAAGTTTAATGGGAAACCATCTACTTTATCTTTGAATGAAGTAATCAAAAAAGGACTAAAATACTAAATTAAAAACTATAAGAATACATATGTTGTGTTATCTTAAAAATGGAAATTAATCTGTCAGTTATTCTCAGCTCTGGGTCTCTTTATTTTTAGACTCTTTGGCCCTCATTTACAGTTGATTTCCAAATAATTCACAGTAAGCCTAAAACATTGTTTAATTAACTTACAAAGTAAACTCGTAGTTTAGCCAAAAGAAAAGTTTAGAAGTTTTTTGGTAGGCAAAAAGTTAAGCTTTGAACAGTATAGAGTTGGTTCTTGAACAGAAAGACTGTCTTTCCATACTGCCTCTTGCAAGGTTTATAGTATCTTTTCATATCCTTTACCACACAGATTTCCACTGGCCTTACAGAGGTAACTAAACAAGATCAAAGTAGAGATCTTTTTCCAACTAACTGGATTCCATTTTCTTAACCGAAAACCCCACTATTTTCAATACAGCTGGGGGATCAGGCTAAAAATGTAATCGCTTTGTGCAGTTTACTAGGATTTGGTTGGAATCTGCCCATGCAATTAATCCTTAGCTACTAAATGGATACCGAAATTCTAGCTCATTTGTCTGTGATGGTCCTAAATCCGAGATACAGGGCTGGCTTTAAATGTTCCACTGAGTTCCAGTGACCTTCTTGGTTTGGAGAGCTGGTGAAGAAAATGAACAATAACTAGAATAAGAGCAATAGCTAACATCAACAACAGTCATAGATAACATTAATGTTATCTCTTTGTGTTTGATGTAACAGTAAACCCTGTGCATGGATTCTCTCCATTAAGCTCACAGCAATTTTGTGACAACAATACCAGAGCTACCACCATTTTACATAGGAGAAAAATAAGGCTTAGACACAACTTCCCATGGTTACACAGCCCATAAGAGCTGAGTAAGGATCTGGTTTCAGAGCGTGTATACCAATCCTAACCTGACCCTGTTTCTGGGAAAGAGGGCTACTGCAAGACCCAGGCACTGACCTGATTCCCATGAGGAGATGAATGATAACTGTGCCACTCTGGGCAAGTTACAAAACATATCTGGGACTTGATTCCCTCTCCTGTAAAATGCTCCCTCTTCAGCACTCCACAAGGGCACTGTGAGCTCTCCAGTTATATTAGCCCATAATATTAGCCCATAATATACTTATTTTATAGAATTCAGGTAAAATTTTAAAAAAAGCTTTGAGAGAGAGAGCACAAGCCAGAGGGAAGGGTATAGGAAGAGGGAGAAGCCTACTCCTTGCTCAGCAGGGACCTGACCCTCTCACCTCCCCAACTCAGGGCTCAGTCCCAGGACCCAAAGATCATGACCTGAGCCTTAGGCAGACCCAACAAACTGAGCCACACAGGCGCCCCCATAGAAAGAACTTTAAATGACCTCTGGGGAATCCAAGATTTGCAACTAGCTTTTGTGACTTGGGGCAAGTAATTTACCACCACCATCCTAGTTATCTGCCTCAATCAAGGGTAATTTTTAATATGTATTAAAATAAGGGTGCCTGGGTGGCTCAGTCAGTTCAGTGTCTGACTTCAGCTCAGGTCATGAACTTGAAGTCCTGGGATCGAGTCCTGCATTGGGCTCCTCACTCTGTGGTACGTCTACTTCCCTCTCTCCCTCTGCCCTTCCACCCCCCCATGCTCAGTCTATCTCTCTCATAAATAAATATCTTTAAAAGTATGTATTAAAATATGTCAGTGCCTCAAAAAGTAAGATAGCACATACAGTACTATCCCGCCATCTTCAATAAAATTTTAGATCATTAAGATTATGGAACTAGGAAACTGATAAATTGGCTTCTCATCCCCTTCTACCTTAGGATTTAAAAATATCTAGTCTTCAATATTTTAAGGTAATCCTTATTTGTAGTAAATTTGAAGAAAAGCAGTCCAGTAGAGAAACCTCCAGTTTCCCATTTATATATGAGAAGGGTAGGGAGAGTCCAAAGACACAGCCCTCCAAGGGGGCAAGGGGAGGGATATGTACTAGTTAATATATTAAATCAAGTTTAGTAAAAGGCAGCAGTGGAAAAAAAATTCCATGTATTCCTTGACTCTTGTGCAGTTTGACAAAGTTAATGATTAAAATCTCCTACATTCTCCCCTGCCAGAGTGTCTATTTGCCTTGATAGATATTATTTTATCTCTTTTGGGCCAAGGATGACTGCCCTTGCTTCTGTGTGGAGATTAATAATTGATTAGTCCACAGTCAGGAATCTCAGTAAAAGGAAATTGGTTACTTTGGGCTGTTACTTTGTACGGGGTCACCTACAGGAGACAGGGTGCTGCAGAACTGCCGGCAAGAAAATGAAGGGGATCCTGGTTCTTCTGCTTGCTGTAGCATTTGTGCATGCTCTAGAAAGAGGTAAGACATTCCAGTGGTACAATCACTTATAAGACCTCTTACTAGTCTGATTTTCCATTACTATTTTTAAAAATTCTACAAAAATGTGAAGAACAGAGAGTTGGTAAGCTTTGTGAGGGATAAGGGTAGAATTAAAAAGGTACCAATCTGAGAGCTCAAATGGGGCATATAGCATTGAATTGGAATTTGCAAGGAATCAAGAACCACATAAAAGAACAAAAAAATCTTTGTTTTTAAACTACCCTTCCCTGTTTTGAAAATGAAGATCTAGAGCAAATCACTTGAAATTAGGAATTTTTTAGTGGCTAAAAGATAATGCAAATGGAAGCTGTAGTCCACCACTAAGCATCTCCCCGCCCCCCAGACTTCGAAGATTTATTGTCTTTGAGAGCATAGTATGCCATATCAATGATGCATGAAGTCAGCTAAGATCCTTGATCCTCTTTAAGGAATTCTGTGTATGTATAATACTTGAAAATGTACTAAGTTTCTAAAAGATCCCACACAAAAGAATTTAATAAGATATGAAACATGACTATCAAAATAATTAAGCGTATTTTTCACTAATATTCTTCAAATGGTGTCTTCATCTCTGAGAAATGTTTAAAAACTTATAAATGATACAAGCTAAAATATGTGAAGCATACAACTTTATGAGAAGTTCCCAAAGTGCAAAATTCAGAAGCTTTTCCAATTAACTTTTCTGGCTGATTCTTCAATGCTTATAAGGAAATCTGCATTGGTCTCACTTTGGCAAACTAAAACTTCCATCTACTGCTCTCAGTGAACAGTCTCACCCAAGTCACAGGGTAATATCCATATCAGTAATCTACCTAACCAGTAGAAGATGTGTATCCCAGAAATTGTTGGTAACCAATGGCGACGTGACTAACCTTATTGCTTTCTTTTTACATTCATTCTTCCTTGATCTTTTGTTCCTGAAGTTCTTTGACATTTTAAGTTACTCACTTATAGATTCTTAGGCAAGCTATGGGTCCTTATGTTGAGACTACGAGTCTGAGATATAAATAAAATAAATGGCATCCTTTACAAGACCTCTGGATAGGCTAAATTCAAAGAAACCCTGAAAGCTTACTCTTTTGCCCAAGGCTTCCGTGGGACAGATCTGAACCTGGAAAACCCTACTGAAATATGTTCAGATAAAGATCATTGAAACAGAAGATCTAGGAGTGACTAGGTCCTGGAATTGCGTGTGGACCCATAGCATAGGGCATGAGTCATTTTGAACTAGTGACTCAGTAAGTGTATGTTGACTTCACCACAAAGGATTACAAACATCCTCTGGAAAGCAGGGGTCTGCACCCTCTGTTTGGACACCATTCAGCACCATCTCACACTCTAATGAAATGGATACTAAAAACTACAATTCACCTTCCTTAAAGATCTGAACCTCAAGGTCAACTTCAGTCAGATTACCTAGGTGCTATAGGCCAGATGATATCCTGAGATATAAAATACATCTGTAAGTACTACCTGTCCAATATTTGAGAAGAGTAGTCCTGACACATTAGTCCTCTATTCTATAATGCATAAGCATAACCCAAATGACCAAACCAATGATTTACCTGGAAGGTAGGTGTATGGTCTCCTGGAAGAAAGTTACAAAGTACCCAGATTAAAGGAATTGAGAGGAGGCTTGACTAGTAGGGGATGGGTTTGGGTTGCAGTTCTCTCTGCCTGTTATAGCTCTAGAGAGCAGACCAATAGTCCATAGCATGTATCTAGAACACTTTTTGAAAGTGTATTTCATTCAAGACTCCTCTTGGAAAAAAACTTTCTATGGCCAACATATTTAAGACCTAGGCCATACATTAGTCTTTCTTGGTCAGTTTACAATCAAGGTCTTTGTTATCCTAAAGGTCCTGAGAAGTCCTATAAGAAGGAAATCTTATTTCACCCAGTTTCCCAAACACATGGGCTCATTCCTAAAATGTCTTTGGGAAAGGAAGTGTTCTTTGGGAAACATCAGGTTTAAGATGGATACCGCTATAGTTTAACATGGATATCAGCTCTAGTCAGGCCAGTCTTCTCCTAACAAATGGCCCTGGAGATTCAGTTCACAAACCCTTGGGTACATCTTGGGAGAGAGGGACTTTACCAAATATGCCACAAATCTGGATAGGGTCTAAGAAAACATCCCATTTAGCTACCCCATGAGAGGCAAGCAGTCCATGTGTACCAGTTGCCTCTCCACTCAGCTTCTTTCCTCAGGACTGAAATCTAAAATGGATCTTTCCCTGCTCCCTATGAAGCAGCAGGAAGGCGGCTGACACAGCTACAGGATCACTAAGGAAATAATGTTACAGGAAATACAATTCTGCATTTTATATGAGCTGTTGGCCATAACAGGATATTTATTATGGACATTTTTATTTTCTTTTTTGCTTTAAGCCACTCATTCTCTGCATGCGTATCGTTACTAGATGGGAAACCAAACAGCAAGAAGAACCTAAGTCCTCTGGGTTGGTGGGTGAGCTGCATCTTCCTTCTCCCACTCTCCTGCCGGAACAGCCCTAGTTATATGGGTTACCCCAAACTCCCCAATCACCAATGCATCACTGTTTCTCTTTTCTACAAGTTGCCCCTTCATCAGCAGTCATACTAAAAATAAGTTGTCCTCAGTTTGGTTCAGGGACATTAGCTGTAGAGCATGCAGGATAAGTAGACATCTTCTTTATTTTCCCCAGAGGGGTCTTTATATCCTCTCTGCCAAACCTATATAATGGTTAATTGAGGGGGTGGCCTAGGATAAGAGATCTACAGGATGAAAAGGCAGCCATGCAAAGATCTAGAAGCATGTTTCAAACTGAAGGAACGGAGATGTAAAAGTCCCAGGAACAAGCAGGGCCTGATTCAAAATCACAAAGAAGCCAGGGCCAAAGCACAGAAGAGACTTAGCCAGGAAGAAGGAGGAGGAGGAGCTGAAGTCAGAGAGATAACTTCATCGAAGGCCATATTAAGCTCCCTGGAAATCAAAAGCAATGTGACACCCCACTGCTGGAAGGTGGAATGCCAGGTATGCCCTCACCAGCATGTATATAGTGCAGGGATAAGTATGCATGCTTCTAAAGGCCATGAGATTAATCTAGGAGTAGGAGATGAAGAATCTTTAAGAGGCATTGATTACCCTTCTCCCTGGGTTATCTATGGCCACTTAACCTCTATATTCTGCCCATAGCTACCCTGCTCTGTTTCCCCCAGGTTCACTCTGCTTCAGCCACAGACCTCTACACTCACCCACACACTATGTGCTCTGCTCCTAAAGGGCTTGAGCTAACTGCCCCCTCCTCTTAGAGCACTGACACCCCTGAGATCCACGTGGCTCCCTTCCTCACCTCCTTCATGTGCCTGCTCCAAGTTCATGTACAGAAGAAGCTTCCCTGTCCAACCCATCTCAAATAGCACTGACCACTTCATTTTTCTCTATTCCCTTACCCTGCTTTATATTTTTCTTTTTAGTATTCATCACCTTACCTGATCACCAGCTGTTTACTATGACAAATATAAAACGTAGACCCTAGGCTCCATGAGGTCAAAGAGTTTATTTTTTTCCTTAATTCTCAGTTTTAGAATACTACATGCCAGGTAGTTCATGTTCAATAGATGTTTTTTTGTTTGTTTGTTTGTAAAAAAAAATCAAAGTTAGGATTGTTAGAGTACTGATCTCAAAAGATAGTTTTAAGTATTTAAGGAAAATTAAATTTCAATTAGAATACCTAATAGACATCCTGGAAGTAGTAAACTCTAAGATAATTATAAAAATAAGATTTATGAAGTATCCACTGTGAAACATTGGTCTTAGAGTCCATGCACTGAATAAAATAGACAATATTCACAATGTTCTAAGATGTTCAAGATCGCTTAAATAGATTTATTTCATCATTATAACACCCTGATCAACTCAGTACTATTATCCCCACTTTAAAAGTGAGAATCTGGGGGTGCCTAGGTGGCTCAGTGGGTTGAGCCTCTGCCTTCAGCTCAGGTCATGATCCCAGGGTCCTGGGATCGAGCCCCGCATTGGGCTCTCTGCTCAGCAGAAAGCCTGCTTCCCCCTCTGTCTGTCTGCCTCTCTGCCTACTTGTGATCTCTGTCAAATAAATAAATAAAGTCTTTAAAAAAAAAAGTGAGAATCTGTAGGAGGGAGGAGTCAGTAGCTTATCTAAGGAAACTAAACTAACAAGGAGCAGAATTAGAATTTTACAGAGATTAATTATGTTTACAAAGACACTGCTCACAATCATGACTTTGCTGCCTCTCACGGGACAGAGATCTCAACAATCTTTCACTAATATAAGAACAGAGGAGAAAATCAGTTCACTAGCACCATTTTAAGGGAAATAAGTGAAATTCATGGTCATCCATAACTGATCCAAACTCTAGTTCATCTGTACTCCATGGACCTGGCTCTGTCTTCTAGTTTCCCTATTTTCCCAGCACCTTGGAATCATTTATGTCCAATCCCATAGACACTTCCTGGATTTTACTGTATATTTTTGCTATCTATATCCAATCATTTCCACATTCTACAAATTTCAGCCCCAAAATACATCAGCTTTACCCAGAGACTTCTACTATAGAAAGCTCCTCAGTATTCCCTTTGCTTCTCTCCTTTACCCTCCTACATGTATCTAGCTCAAGGCCTATGAACACTACTTCTCATATCCACTACATTTCCACATCCTGTCTTTGTCCAGATCCTTGTTCCCTTCACCTGACTATTGTAATGGCTTCTTAATCAAATCCCATCTCTTCCCCAATTCATATTAAGATACAATACAAAACCTGGTAAACTGGTAACTGGGATCCAAAAGATGGACTTTATCAAAGTCAGGATCACTATTGAGAGGTTAATGAACTGATGAGTTTGAGCATATACAACTGGCTGGTAGGATTCCAGGGTTCATTTGTCTGATACAAATCCACCATACTCTGGTCTCTGTTTAGAGCCAACTGACGGTGACTTGAGGTTTAAATAAGAACATATGGTAAGTAGAATGAGGGCCCTCCAAAGTGGTCTATATCTAAGGCCCAGAAGCTGTGAATAAGTGTAGGATACATTGCAAAAGGGAATTAAGTTTGCAGATTTAAAAAAAAAAAAGGAGTCAGCTGGCTTTCAAACAGAAAAATAATGCCAGATTATCTGGGTGGGGTCAGTGTAATCACAGGGTACTTTAAAGTGGAAGAGAATCTGGGGCGCCTGGGTAGCTCAGTGGGTTAAGCCTCTGCTTTCGGCTCCGGTCATGATCCCAGGGTCCTGAGATCGAGACCCACATCGGGCTCTCTGCTCAGCAGGGAGCCTGCTTCCCTTCCTCTTTCTCTGACTGCCTCTCTGCCTACTTGTGGTCTCTGTCAAATAAATAAATACAAATCTTAAAAAAAAAAAAAAAGTGGAAGAGAATCAGAACAGAGGAAGGTGTGAGTAAGGAAAAAAGAGGCAAAATTCCTGGCTTTGAAGATGGAGAGGAGGGTTGGACTTAAGAAATGTAGGCCAACCCTAGAAAACGGAAGAGACAAGGAAACAGATAACTCCTTGAGCCTCCAAGAAGAACACAGTCCTACTGACACTGACTTGAGCCCAATGAAACCTCTGACAGAACTGTAAGGTAGTAAATTTGTATTGGTTAAACAACCAAATTTTTGGTAATTTGTTACAGTAGCAATAGAAATCTAGTACAGTATGTTTCTGGGTCCTGTGACAAGTTGAAACTTCCCAGAGAAAAGGAGCACTGAGCCAAGCCATCTCAGTGTTGACAGGCTACCATTCTATTTGCCAGATCCGGTAAGAGTTCGCCAGATGACTGGGGTGCATGTTAACTCATTTCCCTGCTCTCTGGGAGTTTTCTATTTTTATTTCTCTCCCATATTCTAACCAGAAAGTAATTTAAGCTACCACCTGCAAGAAGGACTGAAAAAAAAAAAAAATCCCAGGATACCCATATCACAAGATTATAGAACCTGATAATGTATATCATCATTAAATTTTGCTATAAAAAGTTGCTAACACAGGGTGTTTATCACATTAGGCAGGAGAGATGCTAAGCATTTTTACTTAGATTAAAATATTTCATAGAACAGCCTTATGAAAAAGGTACTACTGACTATCTTAAATCCAAGATTATTCTTCCTTGAATTCCCCTACAGGAATATATTTCAATAGATACCCCATTACCTAGAAAGTAAAACTATGACTATCAAACATGTGTTAAAGTCCACATTTTCATTTCCTTATTGGACTTTTTTTTTTTCAAGCAGACTTGTGGTTCAGTACCTTTAGATCACTCTTCAAGTTGTTCTCTCCACATAAAACACTTCTTCCAATTCATCTACTCTTGTTAAAATCCTGCCCATTATTCATGATTCACTTCAAGTAATAGCTTTCTAAAAGCCTTCTTCATTCTGAAGTGTGGTATTACTCTGTTTCAATCTCCTCTATGGCAATGAGCACTATTGGTGTTATATATTTCTCTCTACCAGACTTCAATTTCTTAAGGATTGTTGGCTTCAGAGTTTCTTGCAGGGTACCTTTTTGTTCTTATATTTCTTTTTTATTTATTTATTTTTATTTTTATTTATTTTTAAATTTATTTTCAGTGTTCCAGAATTCATTGTTTATGTACCACACCCAGTGCTCCATGCAATACGTGCCTCCATAATACCTACCACCAGGCTCACCCAACCTCCTACCTCCCACCCCTCCAAAACCCTCAGATTGTTTTTCAGAGTCCACAGTCTTTCATGGTCCATCTCCCCCTCCAATTTCCCCCCAAATATGCTGATAGTTTCTGACAGATGAGTCTATCAGCATACAATAGAAAAGAAAATGCCAAAGGAATGAAATTACAAAAAAATACAGAATGCCCAGCAGAGCTCTTAAAGACCATGATTTTCCAGAACACAATAGGAAAAGAGCAACTTAATGCAGTTTCTAGCATTCTATATAAGCATTTATTAAATCAATGTTATTTAGGATATAGCCATTGTTCCTGGTATATAACAGCTTTTGTAAGGGACCAAAATGGTTTTAGAAAAATATTCTAACAGTGGTTAAAGCATTTAAAAATACACCTTTTTTTTTTTTAAGCAAAGTTTGCACCAAGATGGTAGTATCTGATTTCTATCACACTAGATTGAAAGTTCCATAAGGGCAGAAATAAGTCTATTTTGCTATCCATTTATATTCAATACTGAACCCAATACCTGCTACAAGTCTTCAAAACATATCTGTTGCATGTATGAATATCGTTATCTGTGTTGAGAGGAAATGAAACAATAAAAACTTCCTGAAAATAAATCAAGTTTTCAAAAGTCTAGAATTAGACACCACTTACCAGAATATTTCACAATACAGATAGAAATGGGACAGACTATTGCAAAAAGGAAAACTGTTAATGAAATTTGTAAACATTGAGTGCTGAGGGGTCACTTAATGTGACAATGATTTCACCAGAGTCACTGAGATTATGCCAATATTTACCGGGCCCGTATCAAAGTTCAGATTGCCTTCTTTACAACCACATGGAACATTAAAGAACAGACTATGTCGTTTATAATTCATTCTAGATAGGATTTAATTCTATGAATCAAAGGGAATTCAAACAGTATGAAAACATTTAGCAATACTCCGTGGAATAAGGAATCCATTTGTAATAATCACATCGCAAATTGACTTCAGTACTTGTTTTTTGGACCATGAGAAAATGATGAATATATTTACTTGGACTTAGAAGCTATAGATCTTGGTAGATAAATAAGTGGGGAAAAAAGTTTTAAACAGAAACATATTGAGTATTCTACCTGAAAGATACACAGTACAACTTCCTCTACAGGTTATTTCTTTAAGAGCTTTTTACCCTTATATTTTAATTCTACACTTTCTCAGTGACTTTCTTCCCAGCTTCCTTCCTTGCTTCTATCAAATCCAAGGCTGAATTTTCAGCAAAAATCATTCCCAAACAACTTTAAGTCATTAGTTGATCAAGTTTCCACACTTCGCTGCTGTTATTTTGCATTCTAACTAAAGCAGTACCTAACACCAGTTGATTCTAACGCATTTTAGTGCAAACACCAGTTGATTTAATTAAAGCTATTGAACGGAATAATCTGTGGGATCTACTGATACTACATTCACATGTTCTCCCATTCCCGTAACATACTGAAACTTCTTTTTTGGTTAAGTTAGAAATCTGACCCTAGAAGTCTAGAAACAAAATATTTTTTAAATGTTCGTCAGAGGTGCATCATTTGAATACAGGCTCTCACTTTTCATGTTATAGAGTGTTTGCAATCAAAGTAACAAAAATGACCTCTTTTTATAGGGAAAGTTTATTAAACAGAGTTAGCTCTTCTGCATTAAAAAGAGAAAAGCTCTTGTTGGAGCTATCTTTTGTGGTTTAAAACACAGTAAGCTTTGGGGGGGAGGGGTGTCCATATAATTTACAATTTCTAAAAGGAATTATTTTGTAAACTTTCGGATGTGATCTTAGAGATCATGAAGACACAACCTGGTACTACATTCAAGAATCTTTAATACTTATGGTTATTTAAATTCCACTTGATTATTTCCAGGGCAAAACAAACTCACATGTTTAAAAGTGGTTCATCATATATGAATCACGGCTATAAAAACAATTCTCGCACATTGAACTAAAATCTAACACCCAGCTATTTTTCCTAGTTCTACCTTAAGAACAACATAAAACAACTCTATGGACATCCTAATGGCACATTCTTCCTCATAGGAGGACCGCTCTCACCTAAGTTCTTCCCCCATGCCTGAATCGTTGGTCTCATTGGATACCGTTAATGATTAATGGAAGTTTTTGGCACTCTTTGACCTTTGGAAACAGTGACAATATCCAACCTTGTAAACTAGTCGATACATTTCAGAAGATGTACTAGATGTGAATGCCCTCAGCTGTAACAGGTTCATTCCAAGTAGTTCTTTATACTCCACTGTTAACTTTAACAATCCCACTGTCTTGTCCTAATTTTCAAGATAACATGAGATTTGAACCTGTAGTTTCCTTCCCACCCTTTAGGGTTTTGATGGAATTTGTAATAACGGGCTCACTCAAAGTGCTGCTTAAGAATGTCTTTGTCCCTCAACTCTGACTCTTTCTACCTCAGTAATATACTTTGAGTTGTCCACCTGAAGGATGGAGGGGCAACAGCTTCCTCCACAGGAGACTTTTGCCATTAAATCTAACACATCCTAAAGAGAACCTTCTCAAAAGGAAAAAAAAAAAAAAAATACAAGAACAAAAAAATTTTCCCCAGCTTGTATCCAAGCACCACCACCTCTATTCCAAACCAATACCACTTTCTTCCCTGGCTTCCTTATGTTCATGCTTTCAAAGCTGTAACTGTGAGAGGCAAGGCCATGCAGGAGGGTCAAAGTCATGACAGAAGTTGCCATTATGTCACCTGAGATGGATGGCTTAACATTTAAATTCCAGGAAAAATATCTTATTTAAATCTTAACACACTTAGAAACTGGGCCATTTATATACTTCTTACATTTTTTTCCCCAAAAGCTGTATCATGAAATGTTGGAATGTTTCCTAGACTTGCTTGCAAAAGTGATACATCAGGAAATAACCCCACGGACGGCTTCCACACACCCACCCTATTTTATTAGGTAGTAGGTATGCTGAACGAGTGGGACTTAATAAAAAAACTCATCTCCTCCTGTGGGACCTATCTCTTCCCAACCATTTGATCAGACCCAAGAGTAGGTTCAGTGATATTCCTGTTCACTTAAAAAGGTCTTCTGGTCCTTTTGACCCTCAAAACAACTACCTCCTAACAGTCATGGGGGAATGTCTGGTTTGTTTAATAGTCAAACATTTGCAAGTTCTTGTGAAGTTGAAGCTACTCACCCCATATCAGGCCTATTTCAGTCCTGTTGCCTGTGGCAGCAACAAAGAGACACATACACTTTTCTTCTGTTCTCTCCTCCTTCCTCCCATTCTCTAGACTTGTTTTTACCTTTTCCAAGGTTAACATAGAGAAGGGAGGAGCTAGCAGGAGAGGTAAGCAGCAGAAACATTAATTCAAGGGACAGTTTTGTGAGATAGTGTTTCCCCTGCTTATGGGAGATATTCCAGGTTGATATTTTTTTTCCTTTATGGTTTCTTTGTAGCACTCTTTCTTATCATTTCTGGGATCTCTCACATCCAGCCACACCTTCAGATTTCAAGTTGTCACCTTTTCACAGAGATGTACACTGGTGGCAGCCAACTGCCCTTTAGATAGCTTAGCCCCACCCCAAAATTAAGACAACTCCAGGCCAGCTTACTCTCCTGCTTGATCTACATCAGGCCCACAGGTCACAATACAGCTGCCCACACAAAGCCTTCTCCTTTGCTGTCCCAGGCCACTTCACCAGCCCCTTCCTCTAGCATTCTCTAGTCTGAATCAGACACCTGTCATCATTCCCAAACTCCAGGAGTCACCTACCAGGGTCTGAGTGCTTTCCTTTAAGTCTTTTGCTGTGCTTAAAGTGAGGGGAAGCTCTCTCCACCCATTCCTCCGAACCCACCACACAGGCAAATTATTTTTTGGAGAAAGAGGTCAAATTTCCATTTTTCCCCCTCAGCTTAATGCCTAGCACTCCTGGATAGAAATCGGAGGTGGATAATGGAGTTACAGTGACAACACCAGCTCACATACGTCCTTTAAAGTTCTGCATCAGGTGGGGCTAGCTCTCCACTAAGTGTGTGTGTAGACATACTCTTCATTTCTTTTTTTATTATTTCTTTCAACACTTGGGTGACATGGAGACAAAGAAGGGAAGGATTAAAAATTTCCATCTTAGCATTATTGTAAAGAAGGGGCCTATGAGAAGGATTGCCATGTCAAGGGTTCTGACCTCATTTGACTTTTCTTTCAGTATTAGTGCTTTTGTTCTGCTGTCTGTTACAGTTTATAGCAGGCCATAAAATTCATCTGTAAGAAAATAGTTAAAAAGGCAAACAAAAATGAAATTATATAGAGAGAAAAATGCTACTTTCATCCTTGATGAATCCTGTAGAAGACTTATACATACAATGTAGCATTCATCAAGAAGGAAAAGATATAGATTTTTCTATTTCTGATTCCTAGGCCGAGATTATGAAAAGGATAAAGTTTGTAAGGAACTTGCCAACCTGGGAAAAGATGATTTCGCATCCTTGTAAGTATGAGGTGTTTGCTCACTTTTGGTTACTGGACCTTGATCTACTTGACCTTGAATGAAACCATGTCTGAGGAAACTTCAACTCAGCATGCTGAACTGCTCTCTGCTCATTTTAAAAGGATAGAACCCAAACTCAGTGTGGGCATGGACATCAGGCCAGTGGAGGACATTCAAAGATTCTAGTTGAATTATTGTTACTAGTGTCTAAGAATTTGTTTGCAGTAAGTTTATTAAGAGTTAAGAGAACAAGCACAGTTTTCTCAGGTAAATGAGAATGCAAAGAGTATACAGAAGGACTGTGGCAAACAAAGACAAGATACAGAATTGGTCCTACTAAGGAGGCTTGAGAGAGGAAAGAACAGGAGGCTGCTCAGATAAAACCCCAAATTCAACTTCCATTTTACAAAAGAAGTTTGCCTAGAACAAAAACTAAGTTTTAAAAGTCAACCTCCTTTTCTTTTCATTAATCAAGGTGTGCAGTATGCTTGTTAAAGACTGAACAAATTTCATGTTTTAATTTGTGCAAATGTGAAATTTTAAAAAATTCTATATATGTTGGCTTTTTTCCCCTCAGATCAATGGTCTTATACAGCAGAAAGTTTCCCAGTGGCACATTTGAACAGATCAGTCACCTTGTGAAAGAAGTTGTCTCCTTGACAGAAACCTGCTGTGCCGAAGGGGCCGACCCCGACTGCTATGACCGCAGGGTAGGTTCACATGGCTGGCCATGTCCACGGTGGCCCAGAGAAAGAAGCCAGGATAGGCTTTTCTTCCATATCTTCGAGAAATCTTAGCAACTCCACCTACTCCAAGTTTGAGAGACTTATAAGCCCGTTTCCCTCAGAGTCCAGACTTATTCTAGTGTAATGAATCAGTTTGGCCATCAGTCCTCCAAGGTTCAAATAGGAAAACTGAGAAATATATTAATTCATGAACCTCCTGTAATAATATATTGTTTCTCTTAAAAGCCTACTCCTACGCATATATCTATCGTGTTAAGACTGGTACCGAATGCCCCCAGAATAATTTGGTTTCACCTCAAATTATTTGGGGGTTCAAAAGTTGCCCTGTAGGGGCACCTGGGTGGGTCAGTGGTTTAAAGCCTCTGCCTTCGGCTCAGGTCATGATCCCAGGGTCCTGGGATCGAGCCCCGCATGAGGCTCTCTGCTCAGTGGGGAGCCTGCTTCCTCCTCTCTCTCTCTGCCTGCCTCTCTGCCTACTTGTGATCTGTCAAATAAATAAATAAAAATCTTTAAAAAAAAAAAAAAGTGGCCCTGTAATCATGTACCAGATTCTCCCTTGAAGTACGTATGCAAAAGTTAAAGTGCTGAAGTGACAGGGTTCAATACTATGCAACCATCAAATAAACCAAAATCTTGCCATTTGCCATGATGTGGCTGGAACTAGAGGCTATTATGCTAAGAAAAATAAGTCAATCAGAGAAAGACAATTATCAAATGATCTCACTGGTATGAGGAATTTGAGAAACAAGACAGGATCATAAGGGAAGTGAGGGAAAAAATGAAACAAGATGAAACCAGTGGGGTACCTGGGTGGCTCAGTTGGTTAAGCAACTGCCTTCTGCTCAGGTCATGATCCTGGAGTGCGGGGACTGAGTCCCACATTAGGCTCCCTGCTTGGTGGGGAGTCTGCTTCTCCCACTGACCTCTCTCCTCTCATGCTCTCTCTTGCTCATTCTCTCCCTCTCTCTCTCTTTCTCTCTCAAATAAATAAAATCTTAAAAAAAAAAAAAAAAGATGAAACCAGAGAGGGAAACAAACTGTAAGAGACTCTTAATCTCAGGAAACAAACTGAGGGGTGGTGGAGGGAAAAGGGGTGGGAGGGATGGGATGGCTGGATAATGGACATTGGGAAGGATAGGTGCTATGGGGAGTGCTGTGAATTGTGTAAGACTGATGAATCACAGACCTGTACCTCTGAAGCAAATTATACATTATATGTTAATAAAAAAGAAGTTATATGCAAGATTGAATGTAGTTTCAAAATGTAGAACTTCAAATTTTAAGAGGTCAGTATAGTAGCAATGAAAAAATGACCAAATACAAAGCATCCAGTGCCAACATGTAAAATACACCTGAGCAAACAAACACATACCTTCAGTGTTTTGTAGACTGGCTACAAAGTTTTTGCTCTAAATAAAAGATTAATTAATTCTAGTAATATGGGTGTGTTTGGAAAAAGCTTGTATTATTTAACAAAAATAGAAGAGGAGAATATATTTTTTAAAATTTTGTTATATATTGTTTATTGAGGAAAAGATTTTCAATTTCCTCTGTTTTTGAAATCAAAGTGAATAAAGTTGGATACATTACATAACTTAAAAAAATGTAGACAGGAGCTGAAAAAGGTGAAACCACGGGTGTTTCTAGCAATCTACTAATGCAGTCATCGAGCCTCATGCAAAGGATACTTAGATGCATCTTGATAAAGGCCTCTACAGACCATTACCTGCTTCTTCAAGCCTGCAGAAACCATGCTCCAAAGATCTGATCAGAATATATCCTACACAATGATTATTTTCACCCATTAATTTCTTCATCTGGCCCTTATGCACCTTCTTTTTTTTCAATTTTTTTATTTTTTTATAAACATATAATGTATTTTTAGCCCCAGGGGTACAGGTCTGTGAATCGCCAGATTTACACACTTCACAGCACTCACCACAGCATAGCCCCCGCCATGTCCATAACCCCACCACCCTCCCCCTAGCAACCCTCAGTTTGTTCTGCAGAGATTAAGAGTCTCTTATGGTTTGTCTCCCTCCCGATCCCATCTTGTTTCATTTACCTTATGCACCTTCTAAGAGTTTTAATCTTTTTCTCCCACCACCAACTCTGTAAATATCCATCACTTATAGCCTGACCTTCTGCACCACCTTAAAATTAAAAACCAACTATGATCACTAACAGAACACATTTTTATTTTATTTTACACATATTTTCTAAGTGATGCCTTGACCACAGAAAATCTCCAGGTTTATAGAGACAGATCATAACGAAACAGAGATGGTGCTGCCTTTTTTTAAACACCTTCTATTTGTTCAAAGCGTTTTTAAAGACATGTTGACTCTTTTCAAACTTTTTTTGCAAGGAGGTAATTAAAAAAAAAAAAAAGATTTTCTAGGGAAAGAAATGGAAAAGAAATTCACTGAAAAAAGAGATAAGGATTAAAGAAAAGAGTTCCTAGGAATTCCTAAGTTCTGAGAGTCTGATGGAAAGTTGGTGTGGGAGAGAAGGAAACGCTTAGGTTTGGTTTACATAACTAATTCATCAGGTTGCTTTCCTTCATTTATAGGAAAGAACCTTAGAAGTTTTTTTTTAAAAAAAAATGACTAACTTCTAGAATAAATATAAGGATGTCAAGGCACTTTTCCCCAAGGAAATCCCCAGATAATTTTTATATGGGGACAATTTCAATTCTACATTTATTCCAGTTATCAAATTCTTTCCAAGAAGAACATTTTGCTACTCCAGTTGCTTTAGCAGTGCCCTTACCATGGGCTTCACCTGCCTATGGGCTGGCAGTGCACCAGTGAGGAGGCAGTAAATTAATTGCCCCGGTGGTTTTCAAGCTGTGCATGTCAGCATAAACTTTGAGGCTTTGGGAAACAGCTCCTTAGGCCTCCTCTTTGACTTAATGAATCAGAATTTCTACATTGTAAACCCCAGACACCTAATTTTATACATAATGATGCTGATGCAAAAACAGGCTCATGAACCATTAAGAGAATGCCAACAAACGTAGACTAACACAGTCCAGAATTGAGAGACTGCTCATTTAGTAAAAGGAGGTGCTCCTTCTCATTGGGGTATTTGTAGCAGAAAGTAGGTGGGAGATCATATCAGAATCATCAGTGGAGCTTTTTCAAATGACCTCCCTTAATATCTCCCTAGCGCAACATGGAGCTAAAGGATACAACCTCTAATGGCTACAAACACGGTCCACTTGTTAAGGAAGGTTCTGTTTTTATCCCAGTGAGCCCTTTACTACCCCAAGACCCTGTATTTGCCTATAACTCTGTAAATTGTCATGTTGACAAGACATCCAATGAAGCTTTTGGCATGGAAGGTTTGTTACTAATGAGAATTTTTAAACTTAAAACTAAGATGACATATTGAATGGAGAACTAAGAGCCTGGAATCTTCCATACAGGAGTTGACTTGTTTCCCTCCTCTCATTCTAGACTTCAGCATTGTCTGCTAGGTCCTGCGAAAAGGACTCTCCATTCCCAGTACACCCAGGAACTGCTGAGTGCTGTACCAGAGAGGGCCTTGAACAGAAACTCTGCATGGCTACCCTGAGGCACCAGCCGCAAGAATTTCCTACCTACGTCGAGCCAACAAATGATGAAATCTGTGAGGCATTCAGGAAAGATCCCAAAGACTTTGCTGAGCAGTAAGCTGCTTTTATCCTAAGTCAAAGTTCTCAGGGCATAAAATATCAGAAGTGTATCGAATCTAACCCCTTCTATACAAACACCTCTTCTATAGCAACCTGGATAAATTCTAGTAAGAACTTGACTCCTACCCAAGACTTCTCATTGCCATCAGTGCTAATTATTATAAATGTCTTTCTCAGACAGAGATGAAGTCAACTTTCTAAAACTCCAAAACTTGATTCTGTTGTCTGAAGCAGAATCAGTTGGATTCCCGCTCTATGTGAGGTTTTCAAATCTTTGACACCTATTGGGATTCTCCTTACGTGAAGGATCCTTACATTCTCCACCAGATACGTGCTTCCCCCATTTTTGTTAGTTTTTGTGATCTTCCAAGGCTAATATAAGAATATACAACCTGGCTACTCATGAACATTAAACAATGAGATGGTCAAAGTTACATGTTCACTTATGTGGTATAGCAGGTCACGTTCACAACTGTTTCTAGGGATGTAGGAATAAAAAAAAAAGGCTTTTCTGAACATTAAACATTTAAACTGAGTATAGCAATACACTTCTGTTTATGATAATGGCAAAATACATATACAAAAGCCAAATGCAATGTCATTCAAATTGGCTTTAGAAGTTTGAAATTAACGTCATGATTTTATTTAAAAAAAAAAAAAATCTATTGGCTTTCTCATCCCTGAAAATTTCAGAGAGGATTTTGCCCAAGATTTCAGAGTATCCTATAGACCCTTAAGGGCTTATGTTCCTAAAAATTAGATTTCAGCAAATAAGCGAGCCTACACATAACAATTATCAAGAATAGTAAACTGGGATAGATCATGAAAGGCAAATGTATCTCATTTTAATTTGTTCAATCAACATTAATAAGCAATTACCATGGGCCATGCAGCTGGTAAACACTAACCATAAAGAGACAACTATCCCTTCCTCTCACATGGAATTCACATGGAAATTTGAGAAATTAATGAAAATACTGATTAAAAGTGACTAGTATTAAAACCCGGTCTTTAAATCCTTGGTGCTTTTTATATAATAAAGCTAAACTAATGTAATGAATCCTTTTCTCCATTAAAAACCTTATGAAAATGTAGATTCTGCTTCCCACAAAATGTTTTAACCAATCTTACTTCCCTCTCCACAGATTTATGTATGAATATTCCATTAATTATGGACAAGCCCCTCTATCGCTCTTAGTCGGTTACACCAAGAGCTACCTCTCCATGGTAGGGTCCTGCTGTACCTCACCAAGCCCGACAGTATGCTTTTTGAAAGAGGTAGGTATCATTTGATTATGTAGTTATGTTCTACTTTTTTTCTTCTGTTAATGCCATTCATCTTAAATAATGAAAGTTCAGATTCTAGAATCAGTAAAGCTTTCTAAAATGCCTCTTTTACATGCTGTTCACTAGAAAAACAAACATATATACCTCTAGAAAGGAATATCAATAAGTTTCTTTGGTCAGAATTCAGAATTTCCTGCACACTGTATTCAATGGATCTAAACCATCTAATAGGATTCTCTCCCTTCTTTCCTAGAGACTCCAGATGAAGCATTTATCACTTCTCACCACCATGTCAAATAGAGTCTGCTCACAATATGCTGCTTATGGGAAGGAGAAATCGAGGCTCAGGTAAAGATTAAGCATCATCAGTATGTTTAGCCATTTGCTTTACAGTATCTGTAATATTAGGATGCTCTGAGAAAATATTTGTAATGAAATGTATACACCTTAGTCTTACGTTCCAGTCATTCACAAAAATACAGTCTAGTTCTTTTCCTCTACATAAAATATGAATAAATAAGGCTATGTTGTAAAACATGAGATTTGCTTTTAATCAACCTTTCTACATACAGATGGGAAAACTGGTAGACCACTAGAAACTGTTTCTTCAGTATTCATGTTATTACATATCACAAAAACAAAAACAAAAAAAAACTCCTTTGTTCATCACCTGTTACTTCCTTTGCTTATTTTTTTCCCTTGGAATGAGACTTCCTAAATTCTTATTTGTTCTATGAAGTTTTGTGGTATATATAATGTGTATCTCTTAAGCTTTGTGAATATATTCTAATATCTTTATTTGTAACCTTCACTTTGATTGTGTGGCTACTGTTAACACTATATTTTAACTTTGACAGTTTCTATGTTAACACAGTTCAGACTTCTAGACTTCACAGATTTATCTCTCCAGTATCTACAGTCTCTAATTCTTTTTACTCTGATCCACAAGCTTTTTTTCCTCTCATGGTAATGAAAAACAAACAAACAAACAAAAAACCTATTTTGTGCTGGCATCAGATCCTAAGGTTCTCTAGTGGTAATAGAAACTACTTTCTTAAACTTTTTAAAAATAATCTTTCAATAGAAATATGCAAATACTAAATGGCATTTTCCCTAGATTTTCCCTCTAGTTTTCCTTTTGAATTAAGATGGTGTATTTGGCAAACAGAACATAAAGGTTTATAATAAAAAACCTCCTGTAAAATGTATATGTCTTAATCATTAACTTATACTTGCATTAGTGTCTGGGAATTTTATCCCAGGGAAATAGTATTGAATGTGAACAAAGATTTAGCTGATAAATTGCTGTACCATTTCTTTTAAATACAAAAAAGAAGATTCTCCATTTTAGGGAAATTAGGAAGACTCTCTTACTTATAGTATATCCACATGAGAATGCTATATGGCTTGCTATAATGCTATTGTATAAAGATATTTAATGAAAACTATTAAATACTGACAAAAGAAGCTGAAGAAGATAAAGATAAATGGAAAGAGATTCCATGCTCATTGAATGGAAGAATACTGTTAAAATGCTCATAATATTCAAAGCAAAGTACAGATCTAGTGCAATCACTAGGGATAACCAATAGCATTTTTACAGCAATAGGAAAAAATTCCTAAAATTCAAATGCAATGTCAAGGGACTCTATATAGTCCTAACAATCTCAAAAAAAGAAAAACAAAGTTGGAGGCTTCAGACTTTAGGATTTCAAAACACACTATACAGCAATAATAATCAAGATGTTATGGGACTGTCATTAAAAAAATACATATGAACTAATGGAACAGAGAGCTCAGAAATACACTCTTACATATTTGGCCAAATGAATTTCAACAAAGGTGCTGGGACTATACCATGCAGAAGGGACAATCTCTTCAACAAATGGTGCTGGGAAAATTGGATATCAACATGCTGAAGAATGAAATCGAACCCTTATACACATAATAAAATTATACACATAATAAAATTATATACACATAATAAAATTCAAAACATGATTAAATCTAAACATGAGGTCTACGACTAGAAAACTCTTAGAAGACAACAAAAGGGAAAGCTTCAGAACACTATATTTGACAATGATTTCTTACAAATGACCAAGAATAGACAACAAAAGCAAAAATAGATAAATAGGACTACTTCAAACTTAAACTTCTGTGTGTAAAAAGACAACCTACAGAATGAGAAAATATTTGCAAGTATACCTAACAAGAGTTTAATATCCAGAATGTAAGGGGCTGCCATAACTCAATAAGAAAATATTCAATTCTGTTTCATCATATTTAAACAATTATCCAATGTTTAAATTATTAATTTAACAATTAATAATTGTTAATAACAAATTAATTAAACAATTATCCAAGAGGTGTATAAAAGGCAAACAAGCATAGGAAAAGATACTCAGCATCACTAATCATAAGAGAAATGCAAACCAAAACCACAAAGAGAGGTCACTTCACACCCATTAAGATGGCCACTACCAAAACAGAAAATGACTGTTGGCATGAATATGGAGAAATTGAAATTCTTGTGCACTATTAATAGAAATGGAAAATGGTTTAGCAATTATGAAAAACTGTATGGAGTTTGCTCAAAAATTTAAAAATAGAATCCTGTGATTCAGCAATCTCACTTTTGTATTCAAAGTGGTATCTCAGAGAGATATTTTCACACCTGTGTTCATTGCAGCCTTATTCACAATAGCCAAGAAGTAGAAGAAATCCAAATATCTATTGATAGATGAGTAAAGCAAATATAGAATATACATAGAATGGAATATTATGCAGCCTTGAAAAAATCCTGTCACATGCTATGACAGGGATGAATGCTAAGTGACATTATGCTAAGTAAAATAGCAGTCACAGGAGGACAAATACTGTAAGACTCCACTTCTGTGTAGTATCTAAAGTAGTGAAAAATCATAGAAACAAAGAAAGAAGGTAGCTCCCAAAGGACTGGAGATAGAGGCTATCAGGATTTAATGGGTATGCAGCTTCAGTTTAGCAAGATGGAAAGACTCTAGGGATCTGTTATATTTACAGCTATTTACTTACAGTAAATAATTTTAACACTACTGAACCATACACTAATAGTTAAGATGGCAAACTTAAGGTTTTCTGTTTTTCCACAATTTAAAAAGAATACTTAATACAGAAAATATTTCTGGTATATTAAGTGAAAAATGCAAATGTATCAATAGTTCGGCAGAGTGTAATCCCTTATGAAATACTTAATACTTGATAAATGTTATAAAATGCTCCAGGGTTATATACCAAAATATCAACATTTATTAATTCTGTGGCCTAGGGCTATAGGTCTTTTTTTTTAATCTGTGGTTTCTAAATGCATTTATAAGCCATTTTTAGAAGTACAAGGAGGGGCCACAAAAATAGGACATTGGCCTTATGAACAGGGACATTAGTGCTTTATTGCTTTTTTAGATCTAACATTTTAAAGTCATGCTTTCAGTAGGTAAATCTGGCAAGAAGAAAAGCTGCATATCAGGCTTAAAATAGGATGCCTTAGGGATGACTGAATTTTGAATAGTGGCTCTATCCCATGGGATCCATCACACACGTAACAGATGGGTTCCACGCAGCTATTGAGGGCAAAGAGTTGAAACTATGGCATTATTCCTCCAGAGTGTAGGTTCATAATGAAACCAAGAAAACAGAATGTGGGTAAGCTAACAATTCATTTTTAACTGTTTAGTCATCTCATAAAATTAGCCCAGAAAGTGCCAACTGCTGAACTGGAAGATGTCTTGCCACTCGCTGAAGAGATCAACACAGTCCTCTCCAAGTGCTGTGAGTCCACCTCTGAGGACTGCATGGCCAAGGAGGTAAGAGAATTCTCATCATGGGCCATGTACTGAGTTGTAGGCACTCAAGGTTGCTTCTCACAGACATCCACTCAATGAATCCTTATGAAATTTAAGTGTATTGTTAACTCCATTCTATAGATAAGGAAACAAGGTTAACCAGGATGAATAATTTGAAGTTTTACAACTAGTAAGAAGCAAAGTCCACACACAAGGACAAGATCATCTAACTCCTGAGATCTTACTCTACCCGCACAGCCCAATTCAGTTTAATTATAATTAAACAAGTTATTTAACTTAATTATGATTTCTAAAACTTAGTATTTAAACTTCAGTCCCTAGGTAACACTAGTCATATAGTTTAAAATTTCTTTTTAGGGGAGCCTGGGTGGCTCAGTCGTTGGGCATCTGCCTTCAGCTCAGGTCATGATCCTAGGGATCAGGCGCCCTGCTTGGCAGGAGGACTGCTTCCCCCTCTCCCACTCCCCCTGCTTGGGTTCCTTCTCTTGCTGTGTCACTCTTTGTCAAATAAGTAAATACAATCTTTTAAAAATAAATAAATAAATAAAAATAAAAATTCTTTTTAAAATTTAGGTAATCTCTACACCCAGCATGAGGCTGGAACTCTCGACCCTGAGATCAAGAGCCACATGCCCTACCAACTGAGCCAGCCAGGTACCCCAGTAGCTGCACTTCAAATGCTCAATAGTATTGGACAGTATAGACTCAGACCACTTCATCATTAAGTTCTACTGAACAATATTGCAACCATTAGATTATTGGAAACTGCTCATGTTTATACCTGTTATAAACTGTGTCAGTTTTCTTTTCCCACCATTTCTCATTTATATAATCCTTCCAAGCGGATATGAATTTGAAGAGTTGCTTTATATAAAGGTTACTCCAAGTCTGTGGACCTCTTTAGAAATAGGTACGTAGTATTACCTGGTCTTTTTCCACTAAGAAAACAGGTCTGGGTTAATAGGTGTTTTTCTATAACCTGACTTAGAACCTTTCCTATATACCATGCCAGGGTTTGTAAGTCTCCCTAACCCTTCCTTATTTTTAATGAGGCCAACCAGGAAACTAACAGCGCACAAACTCACAATTGCTTTTATAGCTGCCTGAATACACAGTAAAAATCTGTGACAACTTATCCACAAAGGATTCTAAGTTTAAGGACTGCTGTCTAGAAAAAACGCCCATGGACGTGTTTGTATGCACTTACTTCATGCCCGCCGCTCCAACACCAGAGCTGCCAGCCATTGAGCTGCCCACAAATTCAGACGTATGTGATAAAGGGAACACAAAAGCCATAGATCAGTAAGTACAGTTGATTAGAGTAATATTTTTCCTGACGGTATTGATATTCACTAGCATTAAATGACCAAGAAATTAAAGGTTTACCATTTCTTCCCATTCATCTCTTTTCATCCAACAAAGAACTAAAATATGCCATATGTTGCACAGACCATGAGCCGCATAAACTACGAGTATGTGCATATCCATGGCATAGAAATAGTTCACAAGTAGGATGGATTAATGGGTCAGAAAATTGCCAGTATAGAGAGGAGAATTCAGACTAACTTTAGACTAATTTATATTTGTCTAAATATTTTCACAAATGCAAAGAGAGCAATGGAATAAGACAATGGAAGGATTTGCACAAATCTACTTTTACAGAAAAGCTATTCAAGGTACCTACTTGATGCTTTATGTAGTGTTCATTGTATTATAGTTACACAAAGGCTAGTTCCATATGCATTTGAAATAGATAGGTTTACATAGAATGTGTGCGTGTGTGTGTGTGTGTGTGTGTTTGGGTGTGTGTAGCACACATAAAGCTTTAATTCAGTATTAACTAATCTGAATAGCTCCAAAGCAACTATTAATAATTTGCATTTTGATGAGACTCTTAATCCCAAACCTGTTGATTTGGAGTCGGTTGTACCTAAATCTTTTATTTTTAATTAAGATACAGAAGCCAGGTGATCAGCCTTCATAATAGAGGTCCAATTTCAAGCATGACACACATACACCAATCTACTCATGTTAAAGAATATTCTCTCCTTCTCCTCTCATGCCAGGTATACATTTGAACTAAGCAGGAGAACTCATCTTCCAGAAGTATTCCTCAGTAAAATACTTGAGCCAACCTTGAAAAGCCTTGCCGAATGCTGTGACTCTGGAGATGCTACCAGCTGTATGAATGCTCAGGTACCACTCCCTACCATTTTCTTTAGCAACCTTGGTAGAAGTCAAGGGTTGGAAAATTGTAGCTCATGAGCCAAATCTGACCCAGTGCCTATGTTTGTACAGCCTGTGAGCAAAGCCTGGTCTTCTATTTTAAAATGGTTTGCTTTTAACTTTATGACAAAAATGTGAAACTCAAAATTCAGTGTTCATAAAGTTTCATTACAACGCAGCCTTACTCCTTGTTTACACATAGTTTATAGCTACTTTTGTGCCATATTGGCAGAGTGAATAATTACAAAAGAAACTATATATAGCTTATAAAACCAAAAATATTTACTATCTGGCCTTATGCAGAAAATGTCTGCCAATGTCTGATGTAGATAATAAACACATATCCTAATACATTAAACAAAATTCTGATTTAATGCCTTCTAGAGCAATGCTTCAAGACAAGTAATTTTGTATGTAATTGTTTTCTTACAGGGCCCTCAACTGAAAAAGGAGTTATCTTCTTTCATTGAGAAGGGACAAAAACTATGTGCAGATTATTCAGAAAACACTTTTACTGAGTATAAGAAAAAGTAAGGGATTTTTTTGGCTCTTTTCTCCACATTTGTCAATAATAGTTTGGTATTGTGATTTGAAAGTAGAGTTGAAGATTAAGATAAAGAAGAGATGCAATCAAGAGTTTTAAAAGTAGAATCTAGTATCTATGTAGGAAGAAAGGAACTCCTTTTCAGAGGGGAAAAAAAGTCATGTGCTTCAGGTGAGAGGTGAATTAGAAACATAGCCACAGAAGTAGGAATTATAAGACCCGCAGGAACTTGATTCAAAAAACAACAAAGTAGCCCAAAGTTCATCAACATTCTTGCCCTAAAGCTTACGTAGATGTCCCCACACATAATTGAGGAACTAGAAAACTGCCGAAAAAGGTTACCTAACTTTACGGCATATTGGGTCTGACAAGACAACACAAACTTTCCATCAAGTGTGGTATCACCCATGACCAACATGTGTTCATTACAAATTGAAAATAACTAATCATCAGTCATGTTGTACGTGAGTCAACAGTCTTGTTTCTCAAGTAAGAGAAGAGAGACCACTGTAGTGAAAGGAATTTTACTGGGTTCCTAAAGATCCATGGCATTCCCAACTTCATTAAATAGACTTCTTAGATCCATTTCAAATCATCTTGATCAACACAGACCTAAAGCAAGCACAAATAGAGCTCCACAAAAAGACATAAGAATCCCAAAAGTAGGTCACCTCCTTCAATGACCCCCATGAAGCCTGCTTTAGCGGAACTCTAAAAGAAAATGAAAAACTGTGAAAACCTTAAGTTCAAAACACTTACTTCTCAATTGTCAGAAAATAGTATAGAATAACATTAAATAGATAATACAAGTTTTGTACTCCAGGGTTACACTGGGCAACAATTTATATAATCGCAATATATTAAAAATAACAATGGAATAGAACTGACGTTTGGGGTTATGAAATCAAAGGCTGAGACAACTGCATCCAGGTATTTGAAATCCTGCACAACAGTACACACACACACATCCACACTTTTTCTTTCTCCATTCTCTGAGTTCCTTCTGGTCTGACTTGCCTCCTCTTCCAACTTGGGACTTACTACTTTCAGTAATGCTTTTATGAGTCAACTAGCCCCCTCATCCTTTTGTCCTTTCCCAGCACCCACCTTGCCTCAACTAGACAATTTTGGGTTTCTACCACCTCCCATTGCCCACAACTAGGCTGGCAAGTAATTCCTGGAGAAGGTCATAAAACCAGGCTGAGTTACCCATTGAAAGAGTCAAGAGATACCAAGATTATTACAGACAATCCTGAGAACTCAAGTCCTAGCATCATCTTAGACGGAAAGTTAACTGATAGTAGAGCTAACAAGAGTCAAAGTTTCTGACCTTCTTTGTGTTTCTCCAACACAGCCAGTTGAGAAGTAGGCACACTGAAGGGGAAATTGTATAAAATAGAGAACAGAAAAAGTATTAAGGTGGCATAAAGTCCCATGATGAAAATATTCTTTAAGGAGCTTGAAAACTAGCCCTGGAGAGAAGATGAAAAGTCAGGAAGAATAGGAGAGGAAGGAGTCATGTTAATATACTTGAGCAAGTGAAAGGGGAGAGACAGGAATTCAAATCCAGCAACGTGAATTTTAAGTTTACTTTTAGGATCTTAAAAGAGACGGAGATTCACTTTCTAATCTCGAATTGAGTTGCCAAAAATCACTCCACAGATCTGAAATTTAAGAACTATTTCCACTTTTTTTTTTTATTGTGAGAGACCTGGAGTAATCATCTTGCATCAGAAAGGTTTATAAAGTACATCTAATAAAACCTTACATACACATGGTCTTTCAGACTAGCAGAGCAATTAAAAGCACAATTGCCTGATGCCAGCAGCGTGGAACTCCAAGGGCTGATTGACAAGCGCTCGGACTTTGCCTCTAAGTGCTGTTCCATAAACTCACCTCCACTCTACTGTGATTCAGAGGTAAGAAAATTTAACCCTCTACTTAGCACTGTACAGTATTTTAAGAACTCCTATACTCAGATTTACTAACTCCTCTATTACTGAGATGCCATTATGTGTCAGACTCTTCCTGACACTTTCATAGGAAAGACAAAACAATTACTGTTTCCTTGTTATGCTAATTTGAAAGCAAATTGAGGCAGTTGAAAACTTTGTTGCCTATATTTATAAACCCTTATGTTAACAAAGTATACTGCAGCGTTTTTCAAACTGAAGGTTATAACATATTAACAGCTTTTTAAGATGAAAAAAAAATGTGGTAGAAAGTTTCCATCTCACACAGTGAGTGTAAATATTTGTGAATTTAACTTCATATATGTACATGCATATCAGTGTCAGTAGATAGAAACACTTTTAGAAACCTGGATCACAAACCTTCTCTCTTAATCAAAAAAATTTAAAGAAAAAAGTGCAACTGAAAATTAATGGTCACTAATGTCTCTTTAGAGTAAGAGGTTCTAAAAGTTAAAAAGGAGTCATTTTTAATTACAAAAAAAAAATTTAGACACTATTGATTTGCTTCCAAACTTTAAAAGCTAAAGAAATCAAAAGTCACACATCTTCCAATTACCCTCCCCACCCCCACTAGCTCTTATGTTCACTTTTCTTTAAAAGTAAATGTTAATCTCCCTCCTCCTCCATTCCCTTTACCCTATTCCCCTCCTAACTTTCCTTCTGTCCCTTAAATGAAATTTGCATAGATGCCAGGTCATTTATTTTTTTACCTTGTGCATAACAGGCATTTCCAGCAAGCCCTTTTTTCTGTAGTCTGTTAGTGTATCCTTTCTACTACATCTGAGACTGTGGGTTTTCTCCTATAAGCCAGTGTGAGGCAAGTATTTAGTGTCCTACCTTTATGCAGATGGAACCTACAAAGGAGAGGAGGAGAGCCCAATGCAGGCCATATGGGTTCCCTGACTGTAGGTCTGGTCATTCTCTGAGATTTTGTTAAATGTTTTAAGCTAGGATGTCTTCTACCAAGTCAACTTGTATCTATCCCATTCCATGGGGAGAGTTTCTATTGGCCTTTTTCAGATACAGTAAGCCCATTTGCATCTTCCATTTGACCTGTTACTCCCCAGCAGTCATTAATTATTTAGAAGAGTCAAAAAGATAACATTTCTTTCACTTTACTGTGAATTTGGAGTTATTAGTAATAATTCCAAGAACTCTGTTGTCTCACCAATTCCACTTCTGGAATAGAGAGGCTGGGTTAAGAATAACTCTATGCCAGGGCACCTGGGTGGCTTAGTGGGTTAAGGCTCTGCCTTCAACTAGGGTCAGGATCTCAGGGCCCTGGGATTGAGCCCCACATCAGGCTCTCTGCTCAGCAGGGAGCCTGCTTCCCCCTCTCTCTCTGCCTGCCTCTCTGCCTACTTGTGATCTCTGTCTCTGTCAAATAAATAAATTAAAAAGTATTTTTAAAAAAGAACAACTCTATGCCAAAATATTTTCTTCCTTTGCTCCCCTCTTTCTGCTTATGATATTAAATTATATCCTTTTCTTACTCTGGCCGTGGCTGTTGAGATTGGACTGATCTTACTATTATTATTTTGTCATGTGTTGGGGAAACATCCTTTATGATCCATTATTGACCCAACATTTTTGTGTTTTTACATGAAAAGAATTTAACTATTGTGTAAGTCAATATTTAGGCTAATAATTTAATGTCAGTTAGAAGTCCTCTTCTATAAGTTGGATAAACTTGTGTAAATTCTTGAAGATCTTCACTTAAACCATGAAAATGACAAAAGCTTGGTTTCATCTTATTATTCTACCATTTTTCTATTTCTAATATTCTATTAGAGCACATTGAGAATACTTATATGTATATAAGTATATTTTTTATACTTAAAATGGCTTTTTAAAAGTTAGTCAAGTCTTAAATGATATATCTGATAAAGGGTTGGTATCCAAAATCTATAAATAACTAGAAGCCCCAGTGGCCTGATGGATAAGGCATTGGCCTCCTAAAATATATAAATAACTTATAAGATACCACCCAAAAACTGAATAATCCAATTAAAAAAAATTGAAAACCTTCTACCCAAGAAGCCATATGGATGGCCAACAGACATATGAAAAGATGCTCAACATCACCGAATATCAGGGAAATACAAATCAAAACTCCAAGAAGATACCACCTCACACCTGTCAAAATGGTTAAAATTAACAACACAAGAAACATGTGTTGGCAAGGATGCTAAGAAAGGGGAACCTTCTTACACTGTTGGTGGGAATGCAAACTGGTACAGCCACTCTGGAAAATAATATGGAGTTTTCTAAAAAGGTTAAAAATAGAACTGGTCTGTAACCCAGTAATTACACTGCTAGGTAATTACTCAAAGGATACAAAAAATACTGATTTGAAGGGGCATAGCTCAAGTATCCATCTACTGATGAACGGATAAAGAAGAGGTGGTATATACACACACAATGGAATATTACTGAGCCATAAAAAATGAAATATTGCCATTTTCAACAACATGTTGGAGCTGCAGAGTATTATTCTAAGTGAAATAAGCCAATCAGAAAAGGACAAGTACCATATGATTTCCCTATGTTGAATTTTAAGAAATAAAACATATGAGCAAAGGGGGGAAAAAAAATCAAGAAACAAACCCTGAACTCTAGAGAAAAACTGATGATCACGAGAAGGGAGAGGTGTATGGGCATGGGTTAAACAGGTGATGGGGATTAAGGCGCACTATATAATGAGTACTGGGTGATGTAGGGAATGCTGAATCACTATGTCATATACCTGAAACTAATCACACTGCTGGAATTTAAAACTTAAAATTTAGGCAAGTTTGTGCTCTGAGTACTAACAATTTAGTGACGTTTTATTTGTTTCTGGCTGTATAGCACCTAACAAAGTCCTAATTAGTTTGCCAAACTGAGTTACATCACCTTGTTCTTCTGCTTAATATCCTGGGAGATCCTGATTTCTCTTCTAATTTGTACATTCACACCCTAGAACCAAACCTATTTGTCAATCTTGTTTGTAGCCATTTATAAAGTTAGAACTCCAGATGAAGAATAAAAGCCTATTCTTTAAATTCTGCTGAGAAATAGATTATGTTCATCTTTCATGAAATGCAAGCCAAGTGAAATTCTAAACAAAAATTGGAGGAGTTGGATTGATAGAATATTTTGGTCATTTCCAGCATTAAAACACTTAGCATAAAACAGCTGAGCAGTCGCTTCCTTTAATACCAACCTACAACAGCTGAATTAGGTTTCTTTATCCCAGAAAAATAAGTTACTTCACCTAGAATTTGTTACCAGCAGATTTTGCTGAAAGTCTCAATTATTAAAAGGACTAAGTATTTATATTTTAACATTTTGTCAAAAAGCAATTTTTGTTATCTGTTTATCCATAGACACAATTTCCTTTTTGACATCATAGAAGACAAACTGAACAACGGCACACAACGCATGCTTCCCTCAAGTCTGTTGCTTTTCTTTTTTTGAGTTGCATTCAGATTTTTTATTATAACACATTGCTATTTAGAAATGTTGAATTTTCAATTACGATGATGAAAAGGCAGGCTTATAATGATTTTCTTGCTTCATATCCAGCTAATGTAGAGGAGTGCTGCTCCCGAAGAGCCAATCTTTCAGTAATTGCTAGAGAAGAGGGAGACAAATGGAATGGAGGCTCTCACACACATGTGGTTGTCTGGATTGCTGGGAGAGGAGACCCTCTGCTGTTTGTCTTAGCCCTTTTTTTTTTTAAAGATTTTGTTTATTTATTTGACAGACAGAGATGACAAGGAGGCAGAGAAGCAGGCAGATAGAGAGAGGGAGAAGCAGGCTTCCCGCTGAGCAGAGAGCCTGATGTGGTGCTCGATCCCAGGACCCTGGGACCATGACCCGAGCCGAAGGCAGAGGCTCCAACCCACTGAGCCACCCAGGAGCCCCTATCTTAGCCCTTTAGATGGTTTTCTACACTAATCTCACAGTTAGGTTAATGAGCTGGCCTCCAGGACTTCATGTTAGAACAGCGTTTGTTTTGATTCTCAATGCTTGGTGTCAATATTTGTCCTGTCTTCCTATAATATTTGGGATATAGTTTATTAAATCTCCTTGCCCTACATTTGCTTAACAGATTTTTCCTTAAAAATATTGCCTATCTACTACATTGACTCCAAGTCATTTATACCCAGGGACCCACCTCTATCTACCTTTCTAAATATACTCGGCACAGCCACTAGAAGAATGACAAACGGCACTTCTGAACCAGACTAAAAAAGTGTTTCATTAATTTCAACATGTCCAAAATCTTCCCCTTAAAATCCTCCTTTTGTGTTTCCTAAGGTTATGAGAATCACCACCATTTACTCATTGCCTAAGTTAACAAGTGACCTTGATATTGTTTTTTTTAATATATGTCCAAATACCAAATCCCATCGATTTTAACACATCAGTTATCTCTACCTCCCCACTTCTACATTATTGGTACTTAAGTGTAGGCAAACTTTTGCCTGAATTACAATGCCCCAGTTGGTCTCCTGTTTCCAGTCCCACCACCTTCCATGCCTCACACTGAACCTCATCTCTATACAGAGGTCAAAATAACCTTTGTAAAATACAAAATAGTTAGCACATTCCTCTATCTGCATTGCATCTAAAATTTTGTTTTTTTAATAGAGAGTTTGGACCCTTGACTTCTTTTCCAGTCGGACCTACCATTACTTCTCATTCCTCCTGCCTTTTTTTTTTTTTCCTCCTGAACTACTTGCAGTCTTTCAAGTACATTCAGCTTGCTCTCACCTCAAGGATTTTGCACATAATGACTCACCGCAGACTGCCTGATGCTCACTCCAACCTGGCTAAGTCTTTCATCAAGTCTCAGGATTCAATTTAGGCCTCACCTACCTCCTTTGGGAATCCTTCCCTGGCACTCAAGCTCTTCCGCTAGCCCTTACCATTCCATGCACACCCAGGAACTGGCACTTGGTAACTACAGTCATTTCTTTCTTGTCTGTTTTTCCTGGAACACCGTAAATTCTAAGGGCAGGGACAGTATAAAACTAAATAAATGTGAATGATGACTAATAAAAAATTTAATATAAAGCTACATTTGACAAGAATCTTTTCCCTCCAACAAGGTTCAAATTTGTGTATACCTTCTGCAACAGTTTATGAGATACTTTGTGACTTAGATAACGTTTTTTCATTTCAGATTGATGTTGAAATGAAAAACATCCTATAGTCCTGATGCATGTGTATGGTCTTAGGTAAGTATAGTTTTTAAAGGCAAGTAAGTATAGTTTTTAAAGTCCCAGATATATACTTTAAAAATCCAAGAACAATTTGAATAGTCTCCTTGCTAACTATCATCTATTCAAATTCATTTTACAGTGAAAACATTAAGCATATGGAAAAGTTAAGGAGCTTATACACACATACACAACCAACTTCTGACCCATTTAGGCCTAGAATCCAGGTCCCCAGCTTGGTACTGTACCCATTACAACATTACATCTAAGATAATGACAACATGGAGATCATTTCAGCAACTTTGGTGCATTCAAAGTTTAAAGACTCAGTTTAAAGTCAGAATCCATCAAGTCTCAAAGAGAATAGGGTTCTTAGAAGGAAAGAGGCATTTTTCAAATTAAATCAACATGTTTAAAGTATTATCACTTGCTTATTATAGATATTACACTTTCACCCATAAAAAAAAATACATGATGATGTTAAGAGCATAAAATAGAACCTCACACCGTAAAATGAAGTTGACCTCAACTCTGCATGTTACAAGATTATTCTCTCCAGATTTAATTGCACTCATTTTAAAGACATTACTTTTGAGATTAAAAATGATGAAAATCATTTCAGTTTATTTCAGACCTTCATTGAACAGAGAAGCTTTTTAATGTTATAAGATTGTTATTTTGCTGTTTATTGACAACATTCCTCAAAATGATATGGAAGCAAAGACCATTGACTAAGGAAATCAAATCATTCCATCACATCCAATATAAACTCTTTGAATATAAAAAAGAAAATTAACATCCTGAGAGGTAGGATAATGGGGGTGGTCACAGAAACTCTTGAAATTACCCACTCTACATTAGAATCCCCCCTCCAACTATCTATCTTTGTTAGCAAGTTATTATACTCCCTAAAGCTCAGTGTCTTTTTTTTTTTACGAAAAGAGCATTACAGTATCTAGCTCTCAGCACTGTTATAATGATGAAGGGGAGGGAATGTATGGAAAACACCTAGGAAGTGGCAGTCTTACCTGCAAAATTGCTGCTGCGGCTTCAACTACAGATAACATGAACCTAAACTCAAATGGGTTTCCCCCAGGTAGATCAGTCTTCTCGTATTCTAAATTGCTCTAGAATAGATTCCTATTCTTTTTTTTTTTTTTAAAGATTTTATTTATTTATTTGTCAGAGAGAGAGAGGGAGAGAGAGCAAGCACAGGCAGACAGAATGGCAGGCAGAGGCAGAGGGAGAAGCAGGCTCCCTGATGAGCAAGGAGCCCGATGTGGGACTCGATTCCAGGATGCTGGGATCATGACCTGAGCCGAAGGCAGCTGCTTAACCAACTGAGCCACCCAGGCGTCCCTAGATTCATATTCTTCTGAGTTTTCTCTTACAAGAACATGTCGACTCTCCCATGGCAGAAGGGACACGTACTGTTCAGTGTGAAGTAGCTCCTAAAACCGTTAAACCAACTGCAGCTGGCTATGCATTCTATCTCAGTGAGAGATGTTGAGTTATCTGTATTGCATCAATCTGTATCATATCGTCTGTATTTCATCAGATGAAGAGCTGAAGCCTTGGCCTCAGGGGTTCTCACCCTTAAGTACACCTATGATCCCAGTCTTCCAGCCAACAATGCGACACGACTTCATTCTTAACTAATATTATAAACCGGAGTTGTCCTCTTGACCGTTATTGGTCCCCTTGATCACTTTCTTTCTTCAAGCCCCAAAATTCATTGTGGCATACCTCACTAGAGAGAGAATTACAGGTTCCTGCGAAATCCCATGAGGCCAGTTAGCTTTTTTTTTTTCCTTCAGCTTGGGAACTAGTGTTCCCTGGGTTTCCGACAGATAAAGGAGTCGGCTCCCATCACAGATTCAAGTTGGATAGAAAACACCACCAGAATCACACTCACCACAGCCAGGTGCTTACACCTTGAGAGAAACCCATGAAGAAAGCATGAGTCTCCTGTCTCTCCTGTCTCTTCCTCAAAGGCCTAAACTCTGTACAATGAACGATGAAATCCCTTGCACTGTACACATCGAACTATGGTATAACTCTGCTGCTGCATCTCAGCGGGTTTGGTAACCAAGGGGTAGAGGGGACCTATTTGCCTCATTACAAAGTAGAGGGGGATTTGATAAAAACTTACACTAAGTGTTTTATAAAAAAAACTACTCTCTCAATCCCATGACTAGGAAGGCTCATGTGCTATTGGCTGCTGCATTTTGTTTTGGCCGTAACCATTCATTCTCTGAGTGCAAAGTTACACACAACATTAATTCAAAGAAAAAAAGAAAAGCTACGGTATACCTTGACATAATAACAGTGATGGCCTTTTAGACAGGTCTTGGGGATTTCTTACATTTTTGGTCTGGACCCATGAATTGGGCCACAGTGGATATATGCAGCATGCTAGACAGGTTTCTCTTTAAACATAAAAGTAACCAGGCCTTATAAACATCTGCTAAGTGATATTATGACTGTTGCCCATTAGCTGTTTTTCTAACATTTATTTTCATTATTCTTATAGATCTGGTTTTGAAACCACCTGGGACCCTCTGATGGCCTAACCTAAGCAAAACCAGAGCTCCTGGGGAGACCAGTAGGATACTCCCTGCTTTTTATCAGCTACAATATCTTTATACAATGATAAGTTTGATAATTTGCTATGAAAATAAATACAATGCAGACCACAAATGTTACCGAGGATAATATTACAATGTTGATCTTCAGCTCTGTCTCTATGATTTTCACGAAGATGCTGTTTTAGGCAGCCCTAGCCTCAGGAGAACCTGCTTTCTTCTAGTTCTCTGCGGTCTTTCTAGAAGATTCACAACATTAAGTATCCACTTTCAAATCCCCAGCACACTAAGCTCCCTTTCTTGATTGCTTCTCAGGTTTAATAGATACCATTAAGGAAAAGGTAGCCAGACTTCTATCATAAATAGCCTGGGATCCCTCACTTCTTAAAGAACCACCACTGCCTTCCTGAGAACACCTTTGTGCTCCCAGCTACAGGTTGTGTGGCATTAAGTAGGTAACATCTGCCTTGCATAAAAATCTCTGTGATCTGAACATTTTTATCTTTGCTAAAGATGAGCCCTCAGAGCAATTTATTGGGTCAAAATTCTAAAAACCTGATTTCAGCTTAATTCAACTTACCACATGTACACTGTATAAGATATTATTTTTGTGTGCTTCCTTTGCTTAGGGAAAAATGAATGTTCTAAGTGGACAGGTTTTGTTTTGAAAAAAAAAAAAAAAACAGTCATACTTTTAGAATAAGCACCTCTCTGAAATCAATATAAGCCAAGGAAAACTTCTATATTTATAAGTAATTGCCTGAAGGAATCTACATTTATCTCATAGTGGATGTAGAGTTATATGGTAGAGATGAAGCAGATTTTGTAGCAAATATAAGTGGAGTTACATTAACCAAAATCATCCTTGGTCATGCCTCAAGATTCTAAGTCTTGAGTCTTTAAGTCTAAGATTCTAAGGAAGAATATCATTAACTAAGCCAAGGTCAAATACTCAAGACTTTAGCTGCCAGTAACTAGAAAATAAAATGCCTGTCTCCTTGCAGCTTTTGTAGAAGGGGCCAGTCTTACATCCCACAAAGATTCCAAAATGGGAAATTAACCTCAAGTAGAAAGTTCTTCAGATGCCACAAAGAAAAAAAGGGGGGGAGGGGCGGCAACAAACTATGCACTACATATTTAGGCAGGATTTTAAATTTCTTAAAGTCCTTTTTTACTTCCAAAGTATCTTGGTGAAGCTTCAAAACCAACTCTGGGATGTAAACATTATTGATAAAATTAAGAGAATGGAACTCCAAAAAGGCAAATGAGTGGCCTACAGTAACAGGGAAGAACAAAGCAGAGACTTAGCCTTCAAGTCCAGATGCCAGGCCCATTAGTCTTGGAAGGTATATTCGAAGAATGTGCTCCCTGATGAAATTAGTTCTGGAAACAATATAATGTATCTTCCTTGAAGAGTCACAATCGACCGTGTACAATTTAGTGTCCCTAATTTAACCACTGACCCCTTTTTCTTTGAGTATCACCCAGAATTATTGCTCTGTAAAATTAATCTTGGAAAATTCTGCTCTGTTCTTGAGAAATCATTCATAAACCACTACAATCATGCACATTTTGGTCAAGCATTTTTATGCCCGACCAAGGAGAACTGGGTGTTTTTTGTCACCAAATATTCAATAAATGTTATATAATGGGTTGAAGTAGTGTTTTCATGGTTCCCCTGAATATATTTCTCAGCAAACTCTGAAAAATTTTCATTGCTTTTTTTTAATATTAAGGATCTCTGACCCAAATATACCATCATTATAATACAAGTTTAAATTTGAGACTTTATATGCATAATTATGCTTGTATTTGTTACACTTTATGGGAAGCAGAGATCTTTTGAGAAGATATTGTCAAAATTCACACTTACTTCCTAAGTGCTTTTCGTCATTAAAGAGATGATTTTGAATTTCCATCTACTGTCAACCAGAGGTGATTTTACTTGTTAGTGTCTATTATATATATAAACAATCCTCCGTTTTTTATGCATTACCTATCACCTTCTTCCAAAAACAAGGTACTCACCATAATAGAAACAAACGCAATTCCTTGTTTCTAAAAATGGCAATCACAAACTGTATCAGTAAGGGTTCTCCAAAGAAATAGAACTAAGAGGAGATAGAAAAACAGGGAGAGTTCATAGAATTGGCTCACCCAGTCGTGGAGTGCCTGAAGTTCACGAGGCAGGCGGACAGTCTGGAAACTCACACAGGGTTTCTGTGTTGCAGCCTCGAGGTAAAAATAGAGTTTTGCTTTTAAGGCCTTTGATTGGATGAGGCCTATGCACATCGTAAAGGGTAGTAATCTCTTTTACTTAAAGTCAGCTGGTGACTGATGTTAATCACATCTACAAAATACCTTTACAGCAGCATCTAGCCTAACATTTGACTAAACAAATGGCCACCATACCCTAGCCAAGTTGACCCATGCAGTTCAGCCATCACACAAAACTTCTGGAAATTGCACTGTCCTATACAAGACTTAATGTCTTTCAAACTGTAGTACTAACACCCCGTGTTTTTCTAGATGCCTAAATCATTCCACAGGTGATTCTTTTTTTTTCTTTTGTACTTTTTTTTCCATTTTATTTTATTTTATTTCTTTTCAGTGTTCCAGAATTCACTGTTTATGCACCACACCCGGTGCTCCATGCAATACGTGCCCTCCTTAATACCCACCACCAGGCTCACCCAAACCCCAGCCCCCTCCCCTCCAAAACCATCAGTTTGTTGGTGATTCTTAAACCATCACCTGAGAATCATCACCATAAGTGGTCTACACAGGATTAGTATATTAATACCTTTTCCTGGAAATTCTTTAAAAAAGCTCTTTTTTATGGAGATTTTAATTTAAAAACATAACAAGGGGAAAGCCTTTCAATTATGTCATTTAATCCAACAGCAATATGCTCTAATGAAAGAAGAATTGAGTCATTTCCAAACAGCTAGAAATAAACAAGAAGACTAAGAAGCTTGTGTTTTTATGACTCTGGCCTTCTTTCTGTGTACCCCTCCCCACCATCAAAGCCTTGCCTTCACCCAGTGTAGAGACCAGCAATTCTCAGAGATTCAGGTTTAATCAGTCTTGAATGGAACCTGCTGTACAAAAGTCTAACTCGCTGCTTTAGAAGCCTAGTACATGGGGCACTTGGGTGGCTCAGTTGGTTAAGCACCTGCCTTTGGCTCAGATCATGACCTTAGAGTCCAGGGATCAAGCCCCCAAGTCGGGCTTTCTGCTCAGTGGGGAGTCTGCTTCTCCTTCTCACTCCCTCTGTGCTCTCTCTCTCGTTCCTTTGTCTCTCCCCTCAAATAAATTAAATCTTTAAAAAAAAAAAATAGTCTGGGCACCCTCACCCAAACTAGAAAAAGGGAAGCATCTGAAATCAACCAGTGAAGGACCTGCTGGCTAAGTGGTTATACTGGGCAAGGGTGAATTTCCAATACTACTTTCTCTCAGTCTGCCATTGCATTATGAAAATGCTGTCAATTATGGAATGAAATGTTTGTTTCCCATTACAGAAAACCCGGTCATGGGTAATCAAGTCAAAAGATGGCCTTTCCCAGAGGCAGTTTCTTCCTTGTCCATTCCAGGATCTGAGATATTCTTTTCCCCACCAGGCCAAGAAAGTACCTAATTATCCTTTCCACTACATGCACCACCGCAAGTCTCATCGTTTTACAACTAATTCTTCCCGGCAAATTCTAGTTTGCAGTTAACAATAATACCTACTTACCCATCCACCAAGGAGGGGTTCGGAATTCCTATATTGCTTCTGCCCCAGGAAGAAAGTTTCCAATAATGGATTAAGTGTCTTTTTCATGCTACAAGCCCAGAAACAGATCCTTGCAACCCGGGATGCTGAGCTGCAGCAGGCCTGGCCAGGCAGGACATCCTTGCTTCAGATAAAAATATCTTTGCCTCCACCTTGTGGCTAACAGGCCTAAATGCAGATAGCTGTGCGGAAAGCTATTCTGAAATCAGATTTTCATAAAGTGGGAGGGACTGATCACCTGGCATATGCTGACCTTGTGCTACAGCTCTATTTAGGGCAACATGAAAAGCCAAGTTGAGGGACGCCTGGGTGGCTCAGTTGGTTGAGCAGCTGCCTTCGGCTCAGGTCATGATCCCAGCATACTGGGATCGAGTCCCACGTCGGGCTCCTTGCTTGGCGGGGAGCCTGCTTCCTCCATCTGCCAGTGCTCTTTCTCTCTCTCTCTGACAAATAAATAAGTAAAATCTTTAAAAAAAAAAAAAAAAGCCAAGTTGAAAGAATGAGCAACCTTTATTCCCAGAGATTTTAGCAACTGTGTGAATTTTGCCATTTTGTACATAATAGGCCAGATGATCTAATTTTTTTTATTTAGTTCCTGAGGATGTTTAAAATTTTGAGAAAAGAAAATTAAGCCATTTTTTTCTCTTAAAAGATAGCATTAGTGATGGAGTAGGAGTATCGTCTCAATATTAAACTCCTGCTAAGTTTAGGTAAGAAAATGTAAAAAATAGTACAATACTTCCTTTTTACACACTGTGTTGCTGTCAATAGCGAACCTCTGTGCTTCCCAACCAAATTATAACTGGAAGACACGGTTTGGGATAAAGAAGAACAATAGCTTTTAGCTGGTTAAGCGTCTGTCTCCTGCTGAGGTCATGATCCCAAGGTCCTGGGATGCAGTTCTGCCTCTGGCTCCCTGCTCAGCCCGGAGTGGGCTGCTCCCTTCCCGTCGACCCCTCCCCCTGGCTCGTGCTCGCTCGCTCTCTCCCAGATAAATAAATAAAATCTTAAAAATACATACATACTAAAAACAACAACAATAGCAACAACAAGGCTGCAAATCCCTCCCAGAGCAAGGGACTGGGGATTTTATGGGGAAATACAGGATCTGGCAGGTTTCATCCGGAGCCGTGGATGCACTGCCAGCCTTAGTCCTCTTCGGTGTGGTACCAGGTTCCTGAAACAAAAGGCTAAGAAAGGAGGAGGGGAGTTTTTCAGAAAACAGTTAAAAGGTTTCTTTAAAATAGAGCTTCCCTGAGAGCCTGGGCGGCTGGGTGGGTGCAGCGTCCAAGTCCATTTCTGCTCAGGTCAGGATTTCGGGGTCTTGGGTTCAGCTGAGCACTGAGCCCAGGGCCTGCTAGAGATCCTTTCCTCTCCCGCCGCTCCTCCCCGAAATCGCTCTCTAAATAAATAAACAAACAAATAAAATCTTTTTTTTTTTTTTTTTTTAAGATTTTATTGATTGGGGCGCCTTGTTGGCTCAGAGAGTTAAAGCCTCTGCTTTGGGCTCAGATCATGATCTCAGGGTCTTGGGATCAAGCCCCGCATCGGGCTCTCTGCTTAGCGGGGAGCCTGCTTCCTCCTCTCTCTCTGCCTGCCTCTCTGCCACTTGTGATCTCTGTCTGTCAAATAAATCAATAAAAATCTTTTTTTAAAAAGATTTTTATTGATTTATTTGACAGACAGAGATCAAGCACCCAAGCCGGGGAGCGGCAGAGGGAGAGGGAGAAGCAGGCTCCCCGCAGAGCAGGGGGCCTCATGCGGGACTTGACCCCAGGACCCTGGATCATGACCTGAGCGGAAGGCAGATGCTTTGCTGACTGATCACGCAGCCGCCGCGATCATTCTTCTTTTTAATATCGAGCTTCGCTGGAGCACTGGTGCAGCCGTTTTGATTTTTGTCCAACTTTACGCTTGAGCGGTTTCAGTGTTACTTTTTCAGAAACTGTCCCATCTTATCTCGTTCCGTCTTCCTCAGATTTACATGAGGCAGAGAATCTGGGTCCTGATACGACTAATTTACAGGTGAGACGGGCTCCGCGGGAGGCGCTCATGCCCACAGCAGAGACGCACCGAACAGAGCGCAGCGCTAAGTGCCCCCGAACGTCAGGCGCGGCGGGTACCACTCGCGCCCCAGCCGCTGACTGCTCGGGAGGCCGCCGTCCTGACGGAGCAGCGGAGAGCAGTAGCAGCCGTCAAAACTCTGCTCACGCCTGTCCGTGTGGACTGAGCTCGGGGTTTCCTGTGCAGTTGCGCTCAGGCCGTGGCGCGTCCGTCCCGAAAGCGTTTTCCTTCGCAGAAGCTGGACCGGCATGGAAGCAACCAACCGCGGGGCCCCTTGAGCATCTCCCTCCTGGCGCTCTGTGCTCAGGGTCCCCGCGGGCAGCCTCAGGGCAGCCAGCCCGTTCCCGCGGCGGCTGCAGATGCCCGAGGTTCCCAAGATAGACCGGCGGAAGCTGTCCTTTCGCATCAGCCCTCGGAAGGCAAGCAGCGTCCCTCCCACTGCGCTCTGGCCAGCAGGCCCTGCAAACGCCCCCGCAGCTCGGAGAGGAGACGAGATAGACTGCGGTGCTTGCTCAATGGAGTTTCCACCATCAGTACAAAATGTTTAGATCAACACATTTGTCATCGGCAGTGGTAACGCAGAACCCGACAACGCGCTCCAAAGGCTAGGAAATGATGTAAATAGGGGTCAGACCCAAGTATAGATTTGTTGACCAGAAGGAAAATCACCAACATTTTTAAAAAATTACTTTCTAGGTTAGTAATCTGTGGAGTAGTTCGTAGAATAAGTTTAGATATAAAATCAGATGAAAATAATAAACAAATATAAACACAGAATAAGGTCAATACTGCTTCGAACTTAACATCAAATAAAGTGAATTCGTCTCCAATGAGTTTTTGTCACCCAGTCTATCATATCTGGCTCCTTGTCATTCATATGTTCCCAGTTATGATGTCTCATACACTCACGTTAAACCAACAAATACACTTAGCTGTTACTCTAATTTCTAATAGATTATCTATCTGTAAAAAGCAGAGAATTAGGGGCACCGGGGTGGCTCAGTCAGTTAAACATCTGCCTTTGACTCAGGTCATGGTCTCAGGGTCCTGGGATCAAGCCCCACAACAGGCTCCCTGCTCAGCGGAGAGTCTGCTTCTCCCGCTCTTATGCTCTCTCTCTGTCTCTCTCTCAAATAAATAAAATCTTATTTTAAAAAAAGAAGCAGAGAATCACATAGTGATGCATCGTCAGTTATTAACTCAAAGATAGCAATGATGAAACCTGTGGTTAATTTTGATGCAAGTAAAATCAATACTGTCATCAGTTGGCAATTATATATAGTCATTTATATAATTTTTAATTGGTAAGTCTGTACTTCAAAATGGTGGCTCCAAGCATTTCCATGTAACCATGGAAACACTGAGTAAATATAATGCAAACATTACGTAAAATTGTCTGACATGTTAAAATTTTAGAACTGCATCATTATTGCCGTGAATATACGATAGATCATCGTTCCTGAAAATAGACCTCCCAGGTCTTTCTTCTATTACTTAGCTATTCCTGAAAAAACAACCATGAAGCCAGGATGGGCTGTGGTTTAATACTTAACTAAAAAGAAGAGACAGTTCTCTCCGGAGCACGTGTCTGTGACACTGATCACTGTCTCCACTCTTCTGCTGAAATTTACGAGACGAGTATGCAAAACATGAAAGGACTGGACGTCCACCTAGAAAGCGGGCTTTCAGAGCATACCAACTGCAAGACCTCGATCTACCCACACCTTTGTTCGTGCTCCAAGGGCAACGAGGTCATCACTATTTATCATTCATCTCCTTCAGGAAGATTTGAGACAAAGGAAAGACAAGAAGTAACAAGTCATTTGAACACCACTGTCTCTCTGACTTGCATACCTAAGAGATTTGATTCTTCTCTGCTACTTTATACAAAATTCAGTACCATTGACCCCTTTCCAATCAGAGATTGATCTGTGACTCTGCCAGTCCAGAACACAATCTTTACAAAACAGAATCTCATGCTCCTCACCCCCCTCTCCCTCATAAAAGACTCTTTTATCTCATTAACTAAGTTGCTAAGAACATCAGTGGTGATTAGGACTTTTCAGGATGGAGCCCCTTTCTCTATGCATAGATAATTAAGAAAACACATGATTCGATTTTAAGCCCAGCCACAACACAACTTTAAAATAACTACATTGTCCGTACTTAGTGACGTTTCATTTAGAAAGACATGCTTTCCCCAGCCACCATCCACACGTCCAGCCTCTGTTTTAAGTCACTCCGTTCTCTTTTAACAACCAGGCTAGGGGCACCAGGGTGGCTCAGTCGGGTAAGCAGCTATCTTCAGCTCAGGTCATGATCCTGGAACCCTGGCACCCTGGCATCCTGGCATTCCAGGACCCAGCCTGTTTTGGGCTTCCTGTTCAGCAGAGTTTTCTTGTCCCTCTCCCTCTGCCTCTCCCCACTGCTCATGCTTTCTCATTTTCTCTCAAACAAATAAATAAAATCTTAAAAAAAATAGCCAGGCTAAGAGGAAACTTGTGGTTCATATCTACATTATGTAGGTAGAACAGAAAGAAGAGGGATTTGGGGGAAGATGTCCCTCTTCTCATAATCCATACTTCATAATTCGGGGGAAGATGTCCCTCTTCTCATAATCCATAATTCATGATTTGGGGGAAGATGTCCCTCTTCTCATGATCCATATTTGACCCCCAAAATGGAAACCTCTCCCCTGCATCAGGGGGTTAGGCAACAACTAAGCCTCTTCAGAATTTAAAAGGAATGGATGATACTTCTTTCTTCAAAGCCTAAAAGAAGCAATAGTACTTGACCAGTACCTCTCTTGGGCCTAGGCACACAGAGCTCTAACTCTGGGCACCAAACTTTAAGATACCCTATTCTCTCCTTTGTCCAGCCAGGACCCCCTGCCCTTCCACCATGGGGTTAGGCATCTATCAAGCCAAAGGGACATGCCCACCCTAAAATCAACTCTTCCTCCTTCCAGACCTTATTCTAGTACCCAGGATGCCAGAATTCCATTCTGTTCCAGCAGCTACATAGGTCTCCTCTCTAGGGGGACCACATGATTGGTGCACCAAGAGGCACTTGTTTGTACAGGGTGTATATAGGCTTTAGACAGATGGACCAGCATGTGCACGTGCATACTATGAGATCATCACAGAGGCGGACAGAGTTGGATCTGGGAGGAAAACAGAGATAGACCACAGGGTTGAGGCGGCCTTTCTGCATTTTGCCAAGTTCTACTACAGAATTCAGAGGGATCTAAGAATTTCAGGCCTAAACCTGGATTTTCAGGTTGTTATAAAATTACGTTTGCCGAACAAGGAGGATAGAACATCTTTTATTTATTTAACAGTCTGTCAGATGTATTTCAAACTGTCCAATATTTGGACATGTGCTCTGTGGGCCTCTATTTCTGCCTTTCCACCTGGGCCGGCAGTTCCAGGTCGGGTCCTCATTTTACAGGTACTGAAATGGATCAAGTAGGTGACTTCTTCTTCCCCCTACCCCCACAAAAACATGAAAACAATACACAGCCTCATTCACACAGGCTTCTTTTTTTTAAGATTTTATTTATTTATTTGACAGACAGAGATCACAAGCAGGCAGAGGCAGGCAGAGAGAGAGGACGGGAAGCAGGCTCCCCGCTGAGCAGAGAGCCCGATGCGGGGCTCACACAGGCTTAACAGCAAATTGCACCCAGGCTCTTCAGCATGGTGACATCAAGCAAGCTGCTGGCACTCTTGCCTCCAAGGCTGGAAAACCATAAATGTGAAGGGAAACTAAAATGATGTGAAAAACTAACAACCATAACAACAATAATTATGAGAATCTTTGGAGAGTCTGAAGGCTGGGGAATTCCCTAAAGGCTGTCTTAGTCTTGGGAACATTGAGCTGGGAGAGAGGTTGAGTGGAGTGGATTCAACCCTGGGCAGAGTAAGTGGAAGAAAGCTTCTGTAATCTGCTCAGGCATTCAGGAAGGTTTAAAACGCTAATAAGATCATAAAACAGGGGCTGAATAAATGAGAAGACAGTCCATGCTCTTGAAGTGAATAACTCACTGTCACAAAAGTATCAATCCTCTTCAAATTTATAAGTTAAATACAATCCCCCGTTAAAATTCCAGGTGAATTTTTTAAAAATTCATTCAAAATCCTTATTTGAAAATGTATACAGAAATTTAAAAATCTACAAGAAAGAAGTCAAAAAAGGAAGAGTAATGTGTGGGAATATACATAAGCAGATATTAAGATATAATAAAAAACCATACAAAAAGTTAAGTAAAATAGAATAGAAATTCAGGTCTATATGGAACTTAAAACTGTAGTAATGGCATCATAAATCACTGTGAAAAGGTTGGATTGTTTTGTAGATATTGTGACATTTTTCTTCAATGATTAGAAAAATTAAATTGGAAGTTATCAAATAGCATATGTGAAGATACAAAGGGACTAAACTCTTTAAGGTAAACTTAGAATACTCTGGAATTAATAGGAAAGAATGTAAGTAAACATATTCATAACATGGGGTCAGGAACAACCTACTTCAAAAAGATGCAAAAAAGAACAAATCTTAAGCAAAATAGTGATGGATTTGCAATTCTAAAACTGACAAGGCATTAAAATTTAGAAAATAAAAGAAAATCCACAAAGAAAATAAAATAAAATGCACCATCAAATGACCAGGGGAACCACAGAGGATTTTTAGGGTAGTAAAGCTATTCTGCACGATTCTGTGACAGTGGACAAAGGACATTACGCATTTGTCAAAACCCACAGAACTGTACAACCCGAATGCTGAACGTTAATGTATGCAACTTCAAAAACATCATTTATGAGGTCAAAGATCAGAGGAAATAATGCAGACTATGACAAGAGAATTTAACTGTATTATAAATGTACGAAACAACTTCACCAGAAGGGTCAGGGGAAATGGTGTCAACCCTCACAACTTTAGAAACAAATGAAGTCTGTTAAGATGAAGGACGAAAGGAATAATGCATAAGCACTGCACTCCAGTTGATAAAGTTATTTCCCGTGGAGATACTTGTTAACAATTCTGATACTGCTACCACAGGTACTGGAACTGAATTATTAGTAAGTGGATGGAAGATACTAGGAGCCAAGTTTCTCACTGTTGGAATGGACATTTACAAAGAAGAGAGGCGAAGAGTCTGAAATGATGTAATGGAGTCGAGTTGGAGACATCAGTAAGAACCCATGTTTAACTTAAGGTAGCTACAGATGGTTACATACAGAAATATTTATGAATATGTGTATATACACTGGGTTTCGTACACACACGTGTGTGCTTGCTCTATCCACAGAGAAGGGCTGAAAGAAATGATAATCCAGAAGCCATGAATATACCAAGCACTCTGACCCTAGTTTCTAATGCCATTCTCGCCAACAAAAGGAGTTAAGTATCCTTGGAGAAATGACTGTTAATATTCAGAATGAGCCTAGAGTATATTGTAGTATCGGGAAGAATGAAAGTGCTCAAGAAAGGGGGGAAAAAAACCCACGAAGACTGGGGTAAGTCAGTGGGACAAAGGAGCCAATATAAAGAGTTCCCAGTGGTCAAAGCTGGAACAAAATATATATAGTAGTATTGAATTATAACCCAAAATATAAATAAATGTCCATGAGTTAGTCCACGCTAATATAAATAAATTATTGTGTAAATTAATAAATGAGAGAGAAGAGACAAAACTTCCCTGCAAAAGCATTACAAATAAAGTATGTGAACATTTTCCCCCTAAAAAAAGGGACCATAAGTCCCCACGCCTTCTGCATGGACGTTGCATAGCGACTTTCTTCCAACGAATTATTTATGTTTAAAAAGGGGGGAGAAAAGAGATTTTACAAGAGAGAAACCTGAAAAACACTGCTTTGGCCGACTAATCAAAATCAACATCAATAATCATAAATCATGCTGATGATTGATATGATGGAATGAAAATGAAATTTGAGGGGCGCCTGCATGGCTCAGTGGGTTGAAGTCTCTGCCTTCGGCCCGGGTCATGATCTCAGGGTCCTAAGATGGAGCCCCACATCAGGTTCCCTGCTCAGCGGGGAGCCTGCTTCCTCCTCTCTCTGCCTGCCTCTCTGCCTACTTGTGATCTGTCTCTGCCAAAGAAATAAATAATATCTTTAAAAAGAAAATGAAACTTGACTTCTGTGGTCTCCCTCCTAAAAAGCTGTAAACTCAGTTTATTAATGAGAAAAACATGAGACAAATTGCAAGAGAGAGACATTCTATAAAATACCTGGGCCAGTATTCCTCAAACCTCTGTCAAGTTCATCAAAAACAAGAAAAGTCTGAGAAACCGTCACTCCAAGAGGAGCCCAAGGAGACCCAAAGACTAAATAAAATGTGATACCTGTTTGGGATCCTGGACCAGGAAAGTGTATGAGGTAAAAACTAAGGAAATCTAAATAAACTATCATTCATTAATTGTAACAAATGTATTATTCAAATGTAAGATGGTAATAGGGAAAACTGTGTGGGAGTGAGAGAGAAAGTGTGGGAACTGCACTATGGGCTCAGCTTTTCTCTAAAAAAACTGCTTTAAAAAAATAAAGCCTATTAATTTTTTTAAAAATGCAATTTACAGATGAGGAAATCCAAAAGACTTAAGAGCATATAAAGAGATAATCAAACTCATTAATTATCAGAGAAATGCTAATTAAAACAACCATGAGCTATCACTTTACGTTTGTGAGACTGAGTGAAATTACGAAGCTGTGTAAAGCCCAGGGTTGGTGGAGATCTGGGGACAAAGGCCGCCTCGCGCACTGCTGGTTGGAGAGCAGGCTGGTCTATGTGTTCTGGAAGGAATCTAGAGGCTCTTAGTCAATTACACATACACATAAACTCTGTACGTTCTGCGCCTGGAGATACATAAAACATACCAAATTTTCACATGGTCCACAGGAGAATATGCAGGAGAATGCCTCTGTAGCACTGTTCATGTAGGCAGAGAGTCAAATGAAAACTGGATCTCCAGCCCTAGCCTAGAAGAATAAACAGGTAGAATATTAAGAATGCACACCATGGGAAGTTACACACATGTTAAACGCAGCAAACGATGTATGTACAGCAACATGGATGGGTCTTAAAATCATAGTGCTGGCAAAAAAAATACAAAACACATGACATTCTTACACATGACCATCTATGTCAATTAAAAATACATACACGCATAGGCAGAGGGAAATGGGGTTTGAGTAATGGAGGTAAATTAAACAAGAGCTGAGCCTTCCATGACCCAAAGATGATAACGTCCATTAACTGAAGGGTATGATTAACATCATTAACTAGCCTTTGGCACTTGAGACCCAACAAGAGAAAAAGATCCCAAGTCAGATGTAGAATTAAGGCCTGATGGGGCACCTGGGTGACTCAGTGGGTTAAGCCTCTGCCTTTGGCTCAGGTCATAATTCCAGGGTCCTGGGATTGAGCCCCGCATCAGGCTCTCTGCTCAGTGGGGAGCCTGCTTTCCCCTCCTCTCTGCCTGCCTCTCTGCCTGCTTGTGATCGCTCTCTCTCTCTGTCAAATAAATAAATAAAATCTTAAAAAAAAAAAAAAAGAATTAAGGCCTGAGGACTTCATTATTCCTACAATTGAGGTCTTGTCCAGCTCTACACTGACCACGGTTTTTCCAAGATCTCTCCCACAGTCTGTGATACTAGCTGAGGAAGATGAGGATATTATGTGGTATCCAAAAAAATTCTCCACTGTAAATTATTTAGGGCTCCAGTACCCATGTCTCCTTGGCACAGGCCCAATCTGTCATAAAGATACCACTCTGAGAGATCAGGTGCACCTGTGGCCTCCTGTCCAGGGACGAGTAAAGCCAGGAGGCCAAACTCTGCATCTTCTATGTGCTCTTGAAGAGTAGCCTGTGTTGTCATTTACACTTGTAATACGAACCGACTCCAACAACTGTTGAGAAAGAAAAGTGATAATGGCTCCCCAAGTTTGAGTCCTGCCGCATGTCATAACCCACACATGGTACGGAGCAGAGCCAGATTTAACAGACTCAGAAGAAACTCTGATCTGTTCAAGACATTGAAGAACGACTCTCCAAGGAACAGAATTAGTTCTACGTGGTTGAAACAGAGACTGGTTCATGAGAAATGTTATCAGACTCATGATTCCACTGAGTTAAGACTAGACTTTAATCCCTTCAAGATCTCTAACTGGAGCCATTGATAACAATTATTTTAACAGCTGAAAATTAGTGTGGACTATGTGCCAAGCATTGTTCAAAACAATTTTAACTGCACTACCTCATTCCAGCACACACACACAAAGCTCTGTGAAATAGCTACAGTAATTATGTGATATTTATGTGATAGAGCAGAAAATTGACAACATAGGACATGAAGTGACTGGCTGAAGGTCACCCATCAGTAAATGGCAGTGGAGCTGGGATTCAGAGCTGGGCAGGCTGACATCAGAGCCATGGCCTCAACTTGTATATATACCTATATATATATATATATGTATATACCTCACTGCCTCTGTCCACTAGGCTTGGCAACTTCTCTAAATTATGCCAAAGTTACAATAGAAGAAATTTTTCATGGTTTGGTCAGGAAAGCATTTTCTACCCATATATTCTAATAGTCAGCTTCATTTCATATATTTTTGTCTGGGTCTGAAGATTTTAAAGTTTCCTTCCTCTCTTACTTCCTTCTTTCCTTTCTGATACTGCCACAGAATTGCTAAAGATATGGCAGAATTTGTTTTAAAAGACTGTATTTATTTATCTGAGAGAGAATGAGAGAGAGAGAGAGCATGAGAGAGGGAGGGTCAGAGGGAGAAGCAGACTCCCCACCAAGCAGGGAGCCCAATGTGGGACTCAATCCCGGGACTCCAGGATCATGACCTGAGCAGAAGGCAGCTGCTTAACCAATGGAGCCACCCAGGTTCCCAATATGGCAGAATTTTTAAAATGTCCAGCATTTTGCAAAATTGAAGATTATAACAACTGATAAGACACTTGGTGATAGTTCCCATCTATTGGAGAATTGTATCTAGAACATATAGGAAAGAGGTAAAAATAAGAAAAATCTTTAAAATCTTCCCTATGGTTGAGAACCTCCAAAAAAAGACAAGAGCTATTTTTTTTTTTCCTGATAGAAGTCTGTTTCTCTCTGTCCCGGCCCCCATGCTATTTTTCAAAAACACCACCACCAAATGAAAATGGTTCTTACCCTCCCAGATATTCAGTACATTGTTTTAGGTAAAACAATTGAAGAAAACAAACTAGCAAACGTGATAAAGAGAGAAGAAGTCACCATTTTAAGTTACTGTCCATTTCATGCATAGATTCAATAAACAAGGTCTTACGGAATATTTTAAATCTTGTATGGACCCTGATATACAAAACAAATTTATCAGAAGTAGAAATAAAAATCTATTTTGAAATAAGCATCTACTAAACTTGCTATAAAATTCCTCTACTGCTAAGACTATAGTGGCATAAAGTGTATTTTATCGATGTATATTGTGTATTCTATTATGTATATACTCTATTAACTTTTTTAATCTCATCAACATTTTTAAAAATATGTATTTATTTGTTTATGTGAGGGGGGCTGGAGCAGAAGGAGGGGGGAAAGAATCTCAAGCAGACTCCCCACTGAGCGTGGAGCCTGACGCAGGGCTTGATCTCAAAATCCTGAGATCATGAGCAGAGCTGAAATGAAGAGTCAAACTCTTAACGGACTGAGCCACCCAGCCTCCACTAATCTCATTAACTTTTTAAAAAAAATACTGACCAGCAGTCTATTGACAGCTAGTGTATTTGAAGGCTATCATAAGTTATCAAGTGCCTAAGAAATAGAAATTTATTCTAGTGTAAGCTTTAAAAAAAAAAAAAAAGACCGCAGTTATAGATCAAGGTGGAGACATAGTCGTAAAATATATAGATATGGAGACATAGATATATGTCCATATTATACATACTAGTGTTCCCTTCCAATACTATAACTAAGAACTATCTGTCAAAATAAAACGTTGAGTGATAGAACGTGTGCTGAAAGCCTCACTATACTTCAGGCAAATACACTGATTTTGGAGTCTGAATTGAAAGGAACTTTTGTTTCCCATCAGTGGAGTACCAGAGGAAAAGAGCACTGAGCTGAACAAAAGTAGAGACCAGAGTTTTATATATACATATAGAATAAAACTCCCCAATCCACCCCCCCAGTCCCATCTGCAAAATATTGCCAGTACACTAAATAACCTCTCCAATTCCTTTTCTTCCTTGTATCTCTGACAGCAGTTTACTGTGTGTGCTGGTGGTGCGGCTCCAAGCCCAGGTTCTGAAACTTTTAAAAAATATTATCCAAATGAAACCAGATGGGATCAGGAGGGAGACAAACCATAAGAGACTCCTAATCTCACAAAACAAACTGAGGGTTGCCGGGGGGCAGGGGATAGGGAGAGGGTGGTGGGGTTATGGACATTGGGGAGGCTGTGTGCTATGGTGAGTGCTGTGAAGTGTGTAAACCTGGCGATTCACAGACCTGTACTGCTGGGGCTAATAATACATTATATGCTAATTTAGAAAAAAAAATTTTTAATAAAAAATATATTACCCAATTGTCCCACTAGATGGCAGCAGAATCCTGGTTACTGTACAATTGCAGGCCCTGCATTCCCCCTCTGTATCATCCTGAATCCCAATATCAAAAAGCTAATGGAAGGTGGGGTTATGGACATTGGGGAGGGTATGTGTTATGGTGAGTGCTGTGAAGTGTGTAAACCTGGCGATTCACAGACCTGTACCCCTGGGGATAAAAATATATGTTTATAAAAAATAAAAAATTTAAAAAAAAAAGTTAATGGAAGGACTTTGCCATGGTTATCAAAAGACTTGAGTTTCACTCTCAACTCTGCTATTTATTAACTGTATGATCTTGGGCATATGAGTGTGTTGAGGTTTCTGATTACCTACCACCACATTAAAGGACATCTTCCAGATCTAACGCTACGATTGAATATTGTTGTCATAGCAAGAACATGATGTGTTCAAATGGGAATGTCTCTTTTTCTACCTTAAGCCATTCAAACCGTCTGCATTTGTCATGAAGAAAACTTCCATTCTCTCTCTGTAAGACCTTGGACAATTAACAATATTTTTGTTGCCTCATCTGTAAAATGGGGAAAATATTAGTATCTCTAGGTGGTGTTATAACGAGTAAACAGATATGACAAGTAAAGCAGTTAATAAATGTTGGCTGTGATAATTTTTTATTGTTATGGTTTTGCTCCATGGCATCTGGCTTCTCACAGACCATTGTTCCTACCAGCGCTTTCTCCTGAAACTTAAGGGGCTATGCCAGTGGCTTCAGGCTGACTCTCACTTACAGGCTCAGAGTCTGCACAGAACCAGCACACAGTTCCAGAAATCCCTCAGAGAATCCTCCCCCACTCTAAGGTGCTACAAAAAAGTTCCAGGCTTGGATCTCTAAGTCCTGAAGGGATCTAGGTATTCCGCCCCAATCAATTGTCACTAAAACTCTTTGAAAGAGCCCTCTAAGTGTCCTCTGATGTGGAGCTGTACCCTGGAGTCTCGTGGAGTCCTCCTTAGGGAATGCAGGGTGGACCCGAAGGCCAGCAGCTAAGGCGGGCGAGCTCCCGATCTTAGCGAAACACTGCAGAGACTAGTAACGGAAAGATACCTATACCTTGATTGCAGAAGCCAATGTATCTGGCTCCTCCTTACACTGGCTCTCTTGATTCACCACAATCATCCATTATATCACTTCCAAATTAACACACTGTGTTATGTATTATGTGACGAGAGTTGCCACCTTCTCTCAGGTATTGGTTTAAAGCCTTGAACACATAAAATATTAAGGATGCCAAAGATATCAAATCCTGAAACAGAATTCCTAGGAGTCTCTGTGCTGCTTTGACCTCCTTAGCTATCATCGCTTTGAGAATATTGGATGCTAATAGCTAGCAAAATTAAGGGGCAAAGCAAAGCAAAACTAGCTGTAGTCACTACCAGGAACCATCCCTTAACTACCTACGTTGCAACAAATTTCTCTCTTTTTTTTTTCTTTAATTCTATGTTCGGTGTATAATTTGTTTAGCAGTAACATAGATGTATGTTGGAGACTTGTTCTGCACAACAGGATGAGTCCGGTCAGGATATCAGGGCTGACAAGCAGGGACGAATCAGAGAACATGGCCCAACCACCCCAGATCAGAGCAGGTGGTGAGAAGGCAGCACCAGGGATGAGCTGGAACACCCAGCACCCTTTACGTGCTGGCAGGGATGAGGAAAAGAACGTAGAGACTTCAGAGCATTCTGAGGTCTGAGGCTGCTGGAGTCATGAGGAAACCAGAGAAAGCGGTGATTTCCCCTTCCATGAGGCAGTGCTAATAACCCGTCTGCTTACACTGCTGATTCTTGATTCACCAAGGATGCCAAAGGGCCTTCCAAAAGGCAAGTAAGATTAAACAGTTCTTCCATGCCTATCTCACCTTTAGAAAGAATAATGAGGACAAAATAGAAGATCGGGGGAGCGGGGAGAAGAGGCCAACCTCCAATTACGTATTCTTTAGCTCAGGAAACGGTTCTGCTAACAGACCAGACTACACGGCTCTCAGGAGGGCCGACACCAAACCCGGTCTTTTTCTCACCAGTGACCCGTCTGGTGCCTGGCACTCGCACGCTCCCCGTGAAGGTTTGCCTTCCTTACTGTGGTTGCAGATGATAACTGAGTATACACGAACTGCAAAAGTCTGTGATCGTGTCCTGCTGAGTGACCAAAGGACAGAGTCACAAACCTCCTGACCTTTAGCCCTCTCCTGTTCTTGGAGCTGAATTCTATACGAACACACAGAAGAACATAACCACCCCAAACGAGAAGGGAAGCCAGGATATAGGCTTCAAAGGAGGCAAACGCCCCACGTGCCTGTTACAACCGGGGACCACCGGCACCCTGAACACCATTCCCACTGCTGGTGAATTCTTTAGAATCGCTTCACAAGCAGTACAACGGGCAGCAAGTCAGAAGACCTGTAGCCTGCACCTGCTCTGGGCATCCACCGGCCGTGAGACCCGAGCAAGTCGTTGAGTTTTATTTATTTATTTTTTTTTTCTTAAGTTAGACTAACAGTCTAATTTCAGCAATAATAGCCCGTTTCAGCAATAATATTCTTGTTCTAAGCTGATCATGAAGAAGAGAAAATTGGATTCAACAAGAGCCAGCCAGCGTTCCTGATCTGTATAAATTCCCACACAGTCTTTTACTCTCCCTAATCCACATACTTTTCAGTGTGTGAACAACTAAACTGCTTACAGGAGATTTACTAGTGACATAAACTCAAGGAGGATTCCAGCAAATTACATGTAATCATCTTTCTGTGTGCTTTAGAGCAGTGTGAGCTCTCACCGTTCCAACATGCTCCTGAATTTGTTAACAGCAAGGCTGGAAAAACCAAAACCAAAAACAAAAAAAGCAAAAAACAAAACAAAAAAAACCCTTTAAACAGCTTAACGTTAAGCTTTAAAAAATATAAGGATCTTTATACTTTATTCAAGAAATTTTATATGTAATGGTCTTTAAGTTTCCCCAGATGTCACATGAAAATGATGGTGAGCAAGTGTTAATAAATGAAATTATCAGAAGACAAAGGCAGGGTGGGGGGAGGCAGAGGGAAGTGAAGCCTGGGGTTGGAATTCTGGGACACTCAGCTTACATTCCTGCAACCCTGAGGCTTCCCGTGTATGGTGTCCTACAGCCTTCAAGGAGGGGTAGGGGCAGGGGATGATGTGTTTGGGAGCTGAGACAGCCTGGGTGACGTTATGAGAAGACCCCTTCGCGTGACCGCTCCTCCACACCATCCCACCAGGGCGCCCCTTTCCTCCACCAAGGCTAAGACTGCAAAGGTTCATCCCTTCAATGTGCACTACCTTCCAATCTAATACGCATTTTCTATCCAGTTCCAGTTGGGAGGAAAACAGAATCAGCCTTCTGTTCTGTTTCTCCCACTGAACGTAGCTAGAAACTGAAAGGTAATTCATGGAACAGGTGGGCTAGGAAGGAGGACGGGATCTGGAACACCATGGAAACTACTGTGTATTTACCTTTCTGTTCCCCTTTTATCCCCTGGCCTAACTGCCAAAGTGCCTACACCCAGAGGTAAGCATTAGTGAACCAGGCAAACCTCCCTAGTCTAGGCTTGAGGAGTGGTTGAGGGGTCACTTGCCAGCACGGAGCAGGAGGGTCCATGGGGGTCTAAAATTCTGAAGGAGGAACCCCTACTTCCCTGCTTGGGAGAGCTATGGTACTAAGACCTAAGAGAGTGGGGAGGGAGAGGTAAAGTCTCACTGTTTGTCTCCCTCTCTCTCTTTCAACCTCCAAGCTACAAACACTGGCAGAGCCATGAGAAATGCTGGCAGAGCAGAGTAAATCAGATTTCAGATTTCTGGCAGCAGGACTTAAAAGGGGGGCCTTGGGGACATGGAAAGGCATGGGGAAAACAGAGAAAGGGAGGAGCTCAAGGAAGCCATCTTCCAGAGTTGGCTGTGCACTCCTGGTCTCACCCTCAATCTGGGCATGCATGGGGCCAACCCCAGATGCCCCAGGAAACATTCTGAGAAGCCAACTAAAAGTTCAATCATTGCCCAGGTACCAGACCTGCAAATCATATATGGTACACTCACAGGTCAGATCCAAACAGGACTGCAAAGACTTGGAGAGCAGGAATGAAAGAGGGGCTGTCACAGCAGACTCAGCTGACACTGAAAGAAAAATGAGGGGACACGACACAGATGTCTATGCACATAAATTTGATGAAATAATATAGATGAAATAGACTAATTAATAATTGTTCAAAAACCACATACTACCTAAATTTATCTGAGATGAAACCATTCGGGAGCTCAGAAGCTAAAATCAAAGTATGGGCAGGTCTGTCTTCCTTCCTGAAAGCTCAAGAGGTGAATCCCGAATCCTTTATGTAGCCTCTTCCAGGTTTTAGAGGCCACCCACATTCCTTGGCTCATGGCCCTCTTCCTGCATCTTCAAAGCCAACCTCACATCTCCCTCTACCTTTGGTCTGTAATTACATTTCCCTCTGACTCTTCTACTTCTTTCTTCAGTTTTTAAGGACCCTTGTGATCACATTGGGCCCACCCAGATAATCCAGGATAATCTCCCTATTTTAAATCCAGCTGATTAGCAACTAATTCCATTTGCAACCTTAATTTTCCCTTGCTATGTAACTTGACATACTCACAGATTCTAGGGATTAGGATGTGGGACATCTTTGAGTGGCCATTATTGTTCCTGACATAGCAGACCAAGTACTAGCTGATGAATTTTAAGAATCCAACATGGATTGGGAGGGAGACAAACCATAAGTGACTCTTAATCTCACAAAACAAACTGAGGGTTGCTGGGGGAAGGGGGAGTTGGGAGAAGGGGGGTGGGGTTATGGACATTGGGGACGGTATGTGCTATGGTGAGTACTGTGAAGTGTGTAAACCTGGCGATTCACAGACCTGTACCCCTGGGGATAAAAATATATTATATGTTTATAAAAAATAAAATTAAAAAAATAAATAAATAAATAAAAATAAAAAAAATAAAAGAGTCCAACATGGAATTTAAAAAGATACTGGGATGTTTAAGGCAAAGCTAAAGCTAAGGAAGGATTTCACACATAGGCCAAAGAGAGCTTACTCACATATGACTGAAAATTCAAATTTTTTCTCATAAATTCTCTATACCTCGTTAATATTACCCAAAGGTCAGTAATTGTTTGGGTCAATAACTCCATAAGCATGAGGTTGAATTTAAAGTCCATTTGGGGTACCTGGGTGGCTTAGTCAGGCTTCGACTCAGATCATGATTTCAAGGTCCTGGGATGGAGTATAGTGTAGGGCTCCCTGCTCAGCGAGGAAGAGTCTATTTCTCCCTCTCCCTCTGCTCCTCCCTTCCCTTTGTATGCTCTCTTGCGCTCTCTCTCTCTCAAATAAATAAATAATTTTTTTAAAAGGTAAATAAATGAAAGTCCATTTGGTGTTCTGTGTGGTTAGGAAACCAAAGGAAGACACCATGTATTATAAAATAAAAGCCAAACTGAATTTAGAAATGTATCTTAACCTGATAAATGTAATCATAGAACACCAAGAAGCACAACTTACTGATGTACCTGAAATAAAATGAATAGAATTTCATTAGTGGAGGAAAAACTCTGGGAAGAAAATAGAAAAATGTATAGAAAAATACCATAATAACCAAAATTATTCTTACACAATGTGTGTTTCTGAAAAATAATCATGGGATTAATCATATAATTATGATCATATAGGGTGAATGGAAGCAATATTTATAAGGACAATACCCTTGTGTTGAAAATAAAAACATCTCCATCTGACAATAGCTAATGATCTAATAATCTAATTAGCTAATAATCTAGGATTCTATTAGACAGAGGACAATCTGTGGCTTGTCAATAGACAATATTGACAAGTGACTGTTGCTCTATGTTAGTAAGTGTATTTCTGGGGAACAGATACACCAATGATTCTCAAGCCTTCTTCCACAGAGGATATGCAATAGTCATAAATGAGATTGAAGCTCAATTTTCTATACAGTTTCTATACTATTTCTATATATTTCAGATGCCACCTTTTTCTTTCACTCCAGGTAATATAGTCAACAATTTGAGAATTAAATTCATGTTATTATAGACATAACACAAGAGCCCACTAGCTTCTTGAATTTTCCCTCCTTCTAATACCTAAATAATTACCATCTGGGTCTCATTTATGTATGATGACACAAAGTGCTCCTTCATAAGTTCTGAGAATCTGCAAATGGAGCTGACATCCTCCTCGTTGTGGCCATGCTAGGCTTCCTCACCACTTTTCCCCAGCCCCATGATCTCACAGCTGTTCTCTATGCTGGTGATGTTGTCTCTGCTCTGCCTCACTCTGAAACTAGACACGGCCTTCCTTTCTACAAACACAGCTGACATGAGACTTTTTTCTTCAAAAGACCGCACTAAAGGAGTCCTACTACAAAATAAGTTACACTCAGTTGGAGATCTTTGTTTTGTCCATGAGGTATCTCAGACTCCTAGAACATTGCCTAACATGCAGTAAAGCCCTGTTGAATAAATGCAAAGTTTATAGAAACATAAGGCAGTTACAGCACAAAACAGTAGGAAACCCTACTCCTAAAATCAATCATCATTCCTCAACTCTCAGCTGAATTCCTAGGACCCATTCATTCATCCCACTGAGGAAAAACCCATCTTTACTTTGTTCTAGCCTCTCAGGAGAAATCAAACCAGCTAACCCCATAACAATCTTACAGACGTGCTATTGTGACCACAGAAAACACAGTCATTTACGTTGCTTTGTGGAGCAGTTGGATTTCTTTTATTCCAGATCCGGCATTCTCAAATAGGATCTTATTTTACGTTCACATAACTCAAGGTTCATGCAAAAGTTTACTCCAAAAACCAAAATGAAATCTATATCTATATCTCTCCCCAAAATGATAAGGAATTTATCTTTAGCAACACCAAGTGCCAATGAGAGCTTTGAAGTTCCTGGGTTTTTTCCCTACACACTCTAAAGAATGCAGATCAGCTCCCTGCCTTCCCCACCCCTCCTACCCTGCATACACACAGGAGCCTCACAAGTGGAAAGTGTTTCCCAATCCATTGTTAATGGAAAGGAAGGAGATAATGTGTTTGTTTATGGAATTGCTGGCCCCTGCCCTGCCATATACATGCAAAAAATAATTTTGTATAGCCTCTAATTCTTTTTATTTTAAAAAATAAGTGGTATGTAAATTGCCATGTGATGACTGTTATGAGTAACATATCACCATTGATCTCCCCTACAACCAATGGTCCATCCAGTATCTTGTGACCCTACGACTCAGAGCAGGCAGTCGTCCTAACCTAAGATCTTCCCTCTCCTAGCTTTGGTTCCAAACTTACACATGCCATGAAAGGAGTATTTTCCAAAAGTACCTGTACAGATTTGGAATTGAAAATGCATATATGTGTATAACCAAAGCAATAATACCTCTACATCATAAGCAAAGAAAGCTTACATAATATAGCATGGAACACTATAAGTCAATGGCATAAGTAGTGTTTGATGCTACCTAAAAATATAGAAGGTAGTAGTTAAGTATACACATTTTGTAATCAGAAGGATGTGGGTTCAAATCCAAGCTCTACCTCTCCTTACGGTGAACGTGAGAAAGTTACATGACTTCTGAGTCTGCTTTCAGACCTGGAAAAAGGCACATTAATACAGATCCTAGAAGGTTATCATACAGTGAAAGAGATACAGTAGTGTTTCTAGAAAATCAGAACCCCAACTCAGCAGGGCCTGAAGTACCATCTTACAGCCTTTGGGGCTCTAGTCAGCTTACTCTTCATCCTCCATAGCTACTACTTCATATCCTTTTCCTTTCCTCACACCTGTGCCTGTGTCTCACCTCCAATGCTACTGAGATAAAAGGAAACCATCCTAAGTAGGAGGGCTATACAATTTCTCAGCCAGAATGAGACAATTTTGAGCACAAAGGGGGATAGCCTTATAATTACAACAGGACAATAAGTATCAATCGAGAAATTAAAATTATAATTAAATTCTTATCAAAAACTCAAACTCAATATATTCCAAATTAAATTTCTCTTCTTCAAAATATCTGGACCATCTTCAGTATTTCCAGTCTCAGTAAATAGTTTACTGGTGTCCTGGCTGAAAAACTGGAGCCATCCTTGACTTTTCCTTCTTCTTCTTCCTCTATATCCAGTCAGTTTTATTTTGTAAATCTCATTCAAGTCAGTTCACTTTTTATCATTCTCATTGATACTAACCCAGTTCAGATCCTCACCGTCTTTCATCTCCATCACAAACCCTCTAGAAAGAGGTTGTAGTCATCAGTTACAAGTATGTAAGAAGTATACATTGCAGGGCTACTATTTTCCTTTCTTGCTGTCCTTTAAGGGTAACCCACCTAAAAAGAAAGCTGTCACAAAGAAAGTAAAACACAGAAGTGAAGAGCAGGCAGATACCTCTTATAGTATGTAAAGAATTAGGGGTTATAATCTTCTTTTTATACATGAAAAAATAGTGTGTAGGAAGAAGACATAACTGAACCTAAAGCCACATTTCTCAAAGTTTCTAGCTATCTGAGCCAATGAATTTCATTTTTCTTTTTGATGAAGTTTATTGCATTTCTGTCACCTGCAATTTAAAAGTCCTGACTTACACAATTATGTGACCAGATCACAATCTATCTTCAGTCCTCAGTTCCTAGCATAGTGCCTGGCCAGGTGATGAAACTCTTGAATGGATCATGTATGCAAAACACCCTACAAACATCTTTAACTCCATACCAACAAAGAGCAATGTGTTTTCATTCATTTATCAAGTATTTATTGAACATATTCTATGGATGACTATTCTAGATACTGGGAATACAGACCTGTACAAACACACAAATTTTGCTCTAATGAAATGTATATATAGAATAGTCAAAAATAAGGAATAAGAAATTAAAATAAAGTAAAATATCTACTATTTTTGTTCTTGGATCTTAGAAAAGCCACCTGGATTTTGTATAGCAAGATATTATGTCTGAACCAAAGAAACTCTTCAGTGTCCATCAGCATAATGTATTTATATAAAAAATGAATTGGGGACATGGTATCCATTTAAAATTATGTCCAAACAAATGTCAGGGATTAAAATTTCATCAGAAACAAATTATTTTTATAGAGTGCTAAGATCCTCATGATAGAAACTCGGGCTCATTAACCCTTTAGTTCAGTGTTTCAAGGTACCATAGAAAAAATTAGAATACTTAGAGTCAGAAGTCCTAGAGTTGAATCCTCAATTTAAGTAAAAGTTTTGTTTTTTTCCTACACACTATGTTCTCATGCATAAAATGTGGATTATAATACTTAATTCTTTCGGCCTCTTCATTTCACTTAGAAAGTTAGCCAGCAATTATTAAATATTAGTTGAATTAATGAATGCTAATATCCATATTAAGTGAGATCATAATATGAAAGCATTTGTCAGCTGTAACGTGTTATACAAACAGTATTTGCTTTTAGTGCTATTATCGTTATGATTTTATTATTTCTGTGAGAGCTGAGGTGGTGGAAGAGTTGTGTAGGAGATGGTACTAGAAAGAGGAGGAAGTAGTGTAAGAACTGACTTGAAAAGAATTAAATGTCTAAGTGTCTGGGGTGTCTGGGTGCCTCATTTGTTAAGCCTTTGGCTCAGGTCATGAACCCAAAGTCCTGGGATCGAGTCCTGCTTCGGGGTCCCTGCTCAGTGGGAAGCCTGCTTCTCCCTCTCCCTCTCCCACTCCTCCTACTTGTGTTCCTCTCTGGCTGTCTCTCTCTGTCAAATAAATTTAAAAAAAAAAATGTCTAAGTGTCTAAGAGGCAAGTGAGCAAGGCCCACAGTAACAAGCACCATTTCCAAGTGCAGGCGGGTTTGTTCTACTGCTCCTGGGCTCTGGGCTCCCTGCTTTGGCACCTTCATGATTCTCTCCATAAAAATTCCTAGTCCCACCCTCTGTCTGCCTACCAAAATTACCTCTTTACTGAGCCACACTGCCATTTTTTTTAAAGCTGGTTTTAGGAAAGCAATCTGATTAAAGTGATAAAATTACAGTCTTGTGAAAATGTTGCTGTACGTGTGCCCTACATCTTTATTTCCCAATGAAATGTCACATCCTTCCTCAGTGACTTTTTAAAGTTAAAGTTCCCCACAACAGTAGTATTCTGTGCATGACATTTTTCCTTCTTGCTTTTGTATTTTCTAATTTTTTAAAAAATATTTTGTTTATTTGTCAGAGAAAAAGCACAAGAAGGGGCAGTGGCAGGCAGTGGGAGAAGCAAGTAGAGGGAGAAGCAGGCTCCCTGCTGAGCAGAAAGCCAGATGCAGGTCTCAATCCCAGGACCCTGGAGTCATGGTCTAAGCCAAAGGCAGATACTTAAGCAACTGAGCCACCCAGGTGCCCTGTATTTCCTAATTTTTAATAATAATTTGAAATTATAAAAAGGTAGAAATATTACTCTAATAGGCATACTGTTTCTTTTTCTTTTTCTTTTTTTAAGATTTTATTTATTTGAGACAGAGCAAGAGAGGGTACAAGCGGAGTATGGGGGAGGGGGAAAGGGAGAAGCTGGCTCCCCTGAGCAGGGGGTAGCAAGCCTGACACAGGGCTGGATCCTAGCATCCTGGAATCATGACCTGAGCCAAAGGCAGATGGTTAACCAACAGAGTCACTCAGGAATCCCTCTTTTCCTTCTTCATTATCATCTGCCAACTTAGCTTCTAATCATCTGAATGAGTTTCTCTAAGTGGCTCTTTTATTTTTATTTCTTGGAAAACTAAACTGAGTATAGTTGAAACTCTAAATCCTTGGCTGACTTGTTTACCTATCTCAGCTTCTGGAAATTTAGAACAGGTGGATAATGATGTCTAGTCTTAAGGAGTTTTCAAAGTAAATGCTTGAGTATGGGCAGAAATTGTCTTAAAATAATACTTCAGGATTTGGGGAAGAAGAATTTGATCAAGACAAGAGAAAACCAAAGTAACAGACTTGTATTCTCCTATCTCTGAACCACTTTCTAGACTATCTTCATTACCTTGGCTGTATAGAAAAATTATTTTCATGTAAATGAATATCTTACTATTAAAATGTTATTCCTAGAGCACCTGGGTGGCTCAGTCAGTTAAGCATCCAACTCCTGGTTTCAGCTTAGACCATGACCTCAGGATTTTGAGATGGAGTCTGGTATCTGGCTCCATGCTCAACATGGAGTCTGCTTAAGATTCTCTCCCTGTCTCTCTGCCCCTCCCTAACACGCCCCTCCTCACTGTGCTTGTATGTGCACATTCTCTCTGTGTCTCTAAAAAAAATTAATTTATTAACTACATAAAATGTTATCCCTAGCATAATAAACATCATGCATATAATTAAGTGAATTTTATATATAATTATATATAATTAAATTCAATTAATGTGTTGATTTAATTTTGTTGTTAAGCTTTCACTGGGACAAGTACTATTATTATATAGTCTCTGAACTTTTGAAATTTCTGACATGACATGGCTGCTTACTCATAACCTTTTAAAGAAAAAAATGACACTGGTCATGGACATGTGATCATTAGGATGGCTGAGACAGGGTTGAGGACATAGAATTAAGTCAGACTCAGGAAAGGACTCAGAGCCTAAAAATTAAAGTATTCTGGAACCCTAAAAGCCATGGGCAGTGGAAGAATGTATTAATTCTAGAAGACAAAGGCTCACAAAGGGTCAAAAATCAGTTCAGAGTGTATAAGGGGGTCACAGCAAACAGGAAAGTATATGGAGCAGAAGTTGATAACCTGGCCAGGTTAGGAGTGCAGCTCCTAGTACCAGTAACAAGCAGAATCTTTCCTTTTTGCCAGCTTCCTGTTTCACCTCCTGGGTTTTTATGTGGTTCCCATAGAAATAGAGACAAACCAGCACAATGTGTCTAGGTCTGAATAAGGGTATATGTAATAGAAATGTATAGATGAGAAAAGAGAAGGTAGAAAAATTTCAGTTTGTGGGCAGCGGGGTGTGTGTGTGGCAAAAATGATACAGAGCAAAGTTCTCTTAAATGAAAAAGAACCAACTCAAGAAAAAGAAAATTTCCAATGTTTGACTTTGGGAATAAAATAATCTGAGCATTTTGAGTACCTGCATTCTCCCTTCCCCCTTTGATGGAATTCTTAGAGTTGGCAAGACTTGATAAGCACATTCAGGAAATTTAAGAAAAGGACAAGAAAAACTACCTTTACTATAGTTAAAGAAAAAAATGGCTATCCTCACAGTTGTCTCCTAAGGGCCTTTTAAAGACTTAATATTTAGTCACAAACACATCTTGAATAGTTGTATGAGGGGACATGCGGGATGGAAGCATCTTCATTCAGAACGTTCTCCAGGGTGTAACTGAGACAGATTTCATCTTTAGAACTACGATGTCACTGCAGTTAAAGAGGAAGTCATCTTGCCCTGGAGGGATCAAGAGAAAACAGAACATTAAAATCTTATTATCTGACAAAGCTGGAGAGAATCTGAAACAACACCCTTAGACACAGTTTTTTTAACTTTAGCCAGAAACCTCCTCAAAGACAATACAATTTGAAGAATAAAACAGGGATAAATTAGATCTTCTTGAAAAGTATTACTTTTAATACTGATATACAAAAAAAATAAACTATAGTTCTTTGTTTCCACACTTACAAAATCTCATACCCAAGATTTGCCTATTCCATTTGTTTGATCCATGTCTCTCTCCATGCAGTGGAGGGGAAGATATCTCTGAACATAGGAATTAAGGATTTCTATTAACAGAAATAGAATGATCACATTCTCTGTCAAGTTACATGTACTTGGTTTATCTGAGCAAATAGTATGATAATTTCCAGAATGAAACATACTATGAAAAAGCTAACTAGGGTAAACAGTGACAGACTTCCTCGGAAAGCTGGACTTTTACTTCGAAAATGTATAAAAGAAGCAAAGGTGGGTCCATATGAATTGAGGGTTGAGAGCAGCACATTGGTATGGAGAAAACTATTCTAAAGCAAGTTAAGAAAAGCTTAGGATTGTCTTGCTATTCTTGCAAACAGCTTAAATTGAAAGGCCTTTTCAGACCAATCCTTAAAATTAATTAATCCCTAAAAACTCCTGGAAACGAAATGACAAACTCTTGACCTTTGTCTACCGTTCTTTTTAGTATTAGCAACATGACGGCAGGAGAACAAGGACCAATGCTCAGGGACATTTAGTAAAGTTTGTCCTCGACCGAGAATCTGGAAATCTTAAATTTCATTAACTGTGGGATCTTTGCTTACTCATTTCCCCTCTCTGAGTCTTAATTCCCTCATCAGAGGATTAAATGTGATATAAACCATTCATTCCCCCAGCATTCTCTGTAGTAATAACCCCTGCATGTTTTATTTAGTCATGGGGTACCCAGCTAGAGATTATTTTAGCTAGGTGTGGTCATGAAATACCAAAGGTGACTTTGCAATCTTTCTATCATTTCTTTAAAGATGAAGCCCCTTGATCTAGATATTTTCCCTTCCCACTGGCTGGGAAATGTCCACAGTGGCAGCCACTACCTGAGACCCAGCCTGAGAGCTACAGGATGGGGATGGCAGAGCCTCCCGGCCAGCTTGGGATCCTGAGGGACATCACTGAACATTAAAGTTCTGGATGTTAAGGGCACCTGGGTGGTTCAGTGGCTCAGTGGGTTAAAGCCTCTGCCTTCAGCTCAGGTCATGATCCCAGGGTCCTGGGATCTGCATCAGGCTCTCTGCTCATCGGGGAGCCTGCTTCCCCCTCTCTCTGTCTCTGCCTGCCTCTCTGCCTACTTGTGATCTCAGTCTGTCAAATAAATAAATAAAATCTTTAAAAAAAATAAAAATAAAATATAAAGTTCTGCATGTTAATCGATGTAACAGAAGAAACGGAAGTTTTGCTGTAGGAATAAACTGAAGAGACTAAACCTTGTTATTCTGACAACGGTGATCACAGAAGCACATGTTAAGGGTTTAGATCAATTTTGAAATGATGGTCTTTTCTTCTTTCTTAGCAACTTAGACTCACAGTCCCCTTCATTCTATCTTTTAATTGCTCTGTTAATCACTTTCCATAACCTTCCAGTTTACTACCATGCAGTATGACAATAGATTACCTTCACTACAAAGACTATCTTTAAATTCCCACGGGCATTTAGTAAAGTTTTATTATCCTCAGGCATAATCCTATGAGAAGATTAGATCAACTAAAAGTAGTTTTCTGCCTATCAGCATAAAGCACCGGGGAGAGCTTGCAGATGATGTGGGGTTTGAAACCCAAAATCCTGCAGCTTACACGGGCCGCCAGAAGGAGCTCTGGGAAAGTCACCTGAATCAGACTTGGTTTTGCTTATGCAAGTCACTGATCAAAAAGGAACTTAAGGAACCTTCTCATGGCTTTGTGAAAGCCCAAACTAAAATACTCGATTTTACGCAGATTTTATACCCACCCACAAATTGTGCTTTCATTAATTGTTAAACGTTTTTATTAGCAATATGTTCATTGGAACGTCAATGTGAGGTATCAATGAGCTCAAGAGATCAAGAGTTGATTTAAGTTCTTTGTGCCAAGTTATACCTTGTAATCTGTTGACGTCTAAAGGAGAAAAATGCGTCATGGATGACAGATGAATTCAGAAGCATAGAGAGTCTCCTCAGAGAGCATTTTACCTAAGGAAGAGATTTGGGCATCCCAGAGACTGGGTAAATGGCATTCGCGACCTTGCAATAGAGAGAAATAGAGCTAAAGGAAGGACTAAAGGAATGCTAAGAAAGAGAAGGAGAAGGAGAGCGACGTGATAGAGTTAGTGTCTTATCCTCCTACTAACTGGTCACCCACACTGAAGCCAGAGCAAGCTCTTAAAAAACAAAAAACTTATCATTTTCATTTCCCTGCTTACCATGCCCCTTAGAAAAATGTACAAAATCCTATCCTGACCTAAGAAATGCTGTATGTTCCTGGACCCTAATTATCTTTCTGATTTCACATCAAACCACAATCCTCATTCCTCTCTCCAAGAGATGTACGCTGGCATTATGGGTTGAATTGTTTCCCTCTAAAATTTTATATGTTGAAGTTCTAACTCCCAGTACCTCAGAGTGTGACCTTCTATGGGTATAGGGTCATAGCGAATATAATTAGCGAACATGAGGTCACTCTGAAGTAGAGTGGGTCTATACTCCAACATGACTGATACTCTTGCAAAAGGGTAAATTTGGACCTAAACACGCACACACAGGAAGAACACCATGTGAAGAGACAGGCAGAAATGAGAGTGATTGTATTACAAGCCAAAAAACACCAGAGATTGCTAGCTATCCACCAGAAGTTGCAGGAAAAGCATAGAACAAATTCTTTCCCACAGCCTATAGAGGGAATCAACCCTGCTAACACCTCAATGCTGGGCTTCCAGCCTCTAGAGCTGTGAGAAAGTAAATACCTGTTGTTTAAACTACCCAGTTTGTTGTACTTTGGTTTAGCAGCCCTAGCAAACCTAGGCACTAGATTTCTCTCAACTCTCTGCATGGGCTTTGGCCAGTGGTCTACCCTTCAACTAGAGACAGCAATTTCCCTTCTTTCCTAGCCACGCCATCCTTGAGTCTTGTTGTAAGCACCATTTCTCTGAGAGAGAAACCTCCCTTAACATCCCAGAGTAGGTAATATTCCTCTCCTTCCTAACCTATACTTATCATAAATCCAACAGGACCCCGAACTTCTTCAGAGCAGTGGGCCTTCCTGAATTATTTATTTGTTTCCTTAATGTCTGTCTTTTGCATCCAGCTGTAAGCCTGGGGTAGGACTGTGTCTGTCTCACTGACAGTTATCCTTCTGTGATTTGCACATAATTCGTGCTCAAGAAATATTTATTAACTGAGTTCCTTTTTAACTTTGAATTCTCTGTTCCCAAATATTGTTTCAAAGATCCCACATCCTTAGTAATAATTCCCACCAAAATATTCCTATCCTCATGTATATATTCATGTGCCTGAAGGCAGCCTCATACTTCTATAATTTGTTGTTGTCATACCTAACATTTTATTTCATTCCACCACACATCTGTATAAGCAATAACATTTGTAAATTTACTAGTGTCCAGGAATGTTTTTGATTTGGATCCTATATTACTGAAAAGAATTTCAATTATTTGGCAAGCTGACATCCTCATAAGATTCTATCTGTCCAGCAAGGCAGATGAGGGAAGTCATGTGAGAAAAACACTAGAGGAATGAGCTGGTTTTTTAAAAAGACACCCATTTAACCTGTGTTTATTGATAGGAAAACTTTTGCTGATGTACTGGGGTGAGAGGCTTGATGATAATTATCTAGAGTTGTGGGATGGTAAAAGTTAGTCTCAAAACATGTATATCACCAACTATCTATCTATCTTTAAAGATATGGATATATCTATAAAAAGAAAAAAAGAGCAAATAATTCTAGGTAGGTTATTTTACCTCTCAAGTCAATCCTAACTTAGTCTGACTTTTGATCTCAAAGAATCACACCGATGTAGATCAGAAATCTCTCTACAATAAAGCTCTTAGTGAGTGTGTTACTGAGCAGGAGCATTTTGATTTATTTTTTTAATTTTTTATTAACATATAATGAATTATTTGTTTCAGGGGTACAGTGCTGTGGCTCATCAGTCTCACACCATTCACAGCACTCCCCATAGCACATACCCTTCCCAACGTCCATCACCCTGCCACCCGATCCCTCCCACCTCCCTCTCCTCTAGCAACCCTCAGTTTGTTTCCTGAGATTAAGAGCCTCTTATTGTTTCTCTCCCTCTCTGATTTATTTTAAAGAAAAGTTTCTGAGCAAATGTGAGTTCAACAGATATTCTTTCAATAGGAGAATAGCTGGCAATACTACATTATTCAGTACCATTTTTCAGATGGATTCTGCTGGTTACAGAAGAACTAAAGGATGGCGAGTCTGTTTTGAATTCCATCATATATGACATAAACTATGGTACAACTGTCTACTCTTGGCACAGAAAGAACAAAGTGACTAGATTCAACCCAGTCATTTGTTTAGTAAATCTCTCTTCTGAGCATTTATTGTGTCAACTGCTGTGGCAGGTATAGAGTTGATATAGAGTTGAATACTATAGAGTTGCTGATATAGAGTTGAATAAAAATTATAGTAACAATAAGAATAGCTTATTCTTATTGCCTGCTGATTATATGCCAGGGTCCATACTAAATGCTTTCCATACATCATCTCCTCTAATCCTCACCCTAGCACTATAAAATATGTACTGCCATTGTCCTCATTTTATGAAGAACTGAAATCCCAGACAGGTCTGGTAGTATGAACGAGGTCAAAGAGTTAGGATTTAAGTATAGCTACACCTGACTCGAATGCCTGAGTTCCTACCCAATGTATTATACTACCTCACAATATAGAATGACTCAATTACTATAATTTTTTCCCCAAATCCATAAAATTCAGGTTAAGTTTCTGAGCTGAGAAAGATAATGTAAAGTGAGTTTGAGAAAGAGAATTTAATTCCACAATAATACAGAAATGGCATTAAGTAATCTTTTCTTAGAATGAGTTTATGGGCCATTTCACATAAGCTCCCCAATTTCAAAATTCAGGATTATAGTGATTTTGGCTCATCTCAAGTGAGCTTAAGAAAAGCAAAAATGAAAGAAAGGGCCTTTAGAACCTCAAGTTCAGTGTGTGTGAATGCAAAATAAAAACAGTGTGGAAAAGAGATCTGGAATTTTTAGTGAAGAAAGAAGCCAATCTATTTTTTAACTACTAAGGCAGAAATTGAGTTTGTATCTATTTTTGGTAGAGGGGAACCCATAGTTTTCATGAGCTTCTCTGAAAATACTTTGACCCAAAATTTGAGCCAAAACAGGAAAGGAAAACATATTGTTCAAGGATCCAGAGAGAAGGGTATATAAATATAACTATTAGTTGAATGCAAAATTCTTAAGTAATTATTTTGGACACCCCAAAACAGGAGAATAATTGGCCTCTGATTCTCACATGTGTCATTTTGGTATTGCCTTTCATGTGAGGGAGGGTCTGCATCTTCCCTCCTACTGACCTTGCCTTCCCTTAATTTGACACTCCTGACCCCTCTCTGTCTCTTTACCTCCTTCAGTCCTGGTAATAGTCGGAATGACTTAACCTAATTGTTGAATTTGAGAAAGAAACCGTTGAGAGCTCTCAGGAACCATGTGCTTTCTTCAACAGCTTGGCTAGATTATATATTTGGAGATGGAGATGTCTGCTTGGTCCTAGGGCAGGCAAAACTAAACAGTTGAAACTCCTAATTCTAGAGTCAGCATTAGGAAGACAATTTGTCCACAGATATAAATCAAAGTCTCCAATAGTAGTTTTGTCAGTAATTAAGGGCATTTTTTTGGCCTCTCTCTACTGATTTTCTTCTTATTTCTCAATTATTCTGAAACTGAATGAGGAAGCAGCCTATTATTTATTAGCCCCCTTCAAAGACCTCAAAATTACAGATAGAGTGACAATAGTAGTTTGCAAACAGAACACAAAAAAGGAAAAGAAAAAAAAAACTTCCCTTTGGTATTTTCTTTAAATTATTAAAAAAAAAAAAAAAAAACTAGAATTGGATAGAAGTGGTTTAAAAGTAATATTGGGCCAGTTTTCCTACCGCCAAGCATTACTAAGGCAGCTCTGCTTTGCCGGATCCACTGTGATCCATTTATAAATGGATACATTAACAGTTTAACTGAAAAGCCCAAAAAGTTGGTAAGTAAGGGGTTGTGGGGATGATTATGAGTCATGGAGTAGAGACTCCTATGTAATGTTCAGATTTTTTATTTTATAGTCATCCTATTTTTCATCTTTCATTTTCTTGTCTATCCATCATAACTGAAGCAGGCATTGTACAATGTGTGGGGGGCATGACAATGTGCTTTGCCCACCTCCTGCTACAGAGAGTGTGATTAACCAAGGGCCTCAGCTTTGGAAATCTATACCAAAATTTGTTTTTAGGCTGCTCCTTCCACTGGCTGTTTGAGCCAGTGACTGAGTGCAGTAGTGATACTAAGGCAGATCCCATTCCAGAAAGACCAGAGACTTTTGTTGGCTAACTTTGTCTAGAGGATTCCCTGATGGATTTGTTGAAACTGTAAAACTGTGTGGAACTCCACCCAACATTCTTTCCCTCTCTCTTTCACTCTGGGCTAAACTTGCTGATGAAGTCATTGGATGAAAAAAAAATTTCAAACTGACTAAAGATACCAACAAAATATGTTGGTTCCTGATCGTCATACCAAATGAAATTGAGCCCCCCTCAGTGGCTCCTAAAAATCTCAATGGCCTGGAGAACAGTCTTCAAGCCTCTTTAGTAGAAGTGAGAAGAAACTGTGCTTGAGGACTGAGATTCCAATACTTCCTCCCTATACCAAAGGTAGTAGAGTTAGTTTTAAATATCAGATAACTATGTTTCCCTGAGGAAATTCTCCTCAAACAGCACTGTTTAGTAGAACGTTCTATGATGATGGAAATGTTCTATATCTGTGCTGTCCACTGTAGAAACTATTAGTCACATATGGCTGTTGAACATTTGAAATGTAGGTAGAATGGTGAGGAACTGAATTTTAAGTTTTATTCAAGCATATATAATTTAATTTTAAATTTAAAGAGCCGCATGTGGCTAATGGCTACCACATTTGACAACATAGGTCTAGAATCTGTCTACAAATACACCACCATACAATTGCAAAATTTTGTGCTTCTGCTTGTTTATCAAGTACGATTCAATGAAGAGATTAGCAAGAATCAGAACTATTTTGGAAGAGCACCACACATAAACAAGAATATATCTTTTTCAGGCACCAATTTGTAAAGGGTCTTACTTCTTATTCTATTCACTCTGGGAACCATACTAAATAGAGCCAAGTAAGGTGTTTCTAGTGTTAATTCCCAAATAGTTTTTTATGTGGTATTGATAAAACTTGCAGTCAATATGGTTAACGAGGTCTATGACACTTTCTCTTTGGTTTAAAACTGCACTGACAATTCACTCTCAACTAAACTCCATACTAATTCTTCTTCAATACACATGCTTGCTGCAAAGTCAGTATCAGTTCTGACAAATCCAAATGCTGTTTTCTTCCTCTGACATTGCTCAAAATCTATCCTTTAAAGTACAGGCCAGTCTGCTCTGGCTGTAGAGTCACATTAACTATAGATTAAATTTTAGGACAATAGAGTAGTCTTATCAACCTCTGGGTAAGTAAGCAACAGGCCTAAAGAAAGGACAGACCATCCTCTTGTAGAAAGATGGGATGAACACCACAGTCAGTGTGATGCTTGGTGTGACTTAGAGGATCCAGGGTTTGGGGGTCTACTGTAGCCAGATGGAAAAATTGAGTTTCAAATGGGAGGTCAAAAGGTAGCATACCTCACTACACAGAGACACCACAGCTCTGTTTCTAAAATAGTCCATGCGTACAGAGTATCCTGAAATTTAAACAGAGGGGTAGCATCTCAAGAGAAAGGAATCCTTCTGCTAGAATTGTTGACCCTGCTGGGGGGCGGGGGAAGCACTCATTGATAAACTCACTTGAGAAACTCCAAGTCTTCCCTGCTGATATCTAAGTGATCAGGGAAAATAATGGGCAACTAAATGACTGAGAAGCAACATCTCTGAGGCATAAATGCTGCACCAGAGAAGAAAAGAACCATAGAACTACACTTACAGCATCTAGGACCATGCATCTGGGTCTTATGTGGGTACTTCACTCATATTCCCATAACATTAGCTATTCCATTATCTTCATATTAGTTTGGTTTTATGACTCCTGTTGCTCATTTTGGCCTTAACTGAGACAGCTCATTCCGGATTAAGGTTGATTTTATTTTCAACTGCATTTTCCCCTTTAAAACAGGGCAGTTCTGCCCACTAAAGCATTTGTCCATGATCACTCTCCTGCTCACAGTCTTACCACATTCTCATTCCATTCTGCTCTATCCTTTTTTCTTCCCCCAAGTCATACTGGCTTGCACTGATACCAATGGTTCTGTTCCTTCATCTAGATTTATAGATGGAACAGGATACATCTACTAAGAATAGATTTATATACTCAGTTCACTTTCCAGAGGATTAAGAATTCTTTGGCTTTTGATGAATCACTGAATTCTACTCCAGAAAACCAATTTCTGGGAGCACTGTATGTTAATTAAGTAAAATTTAAAAGAAAAGAAAAGAAAAACATTAGTTCTTTGACTTCTTCAGCTTTATTATTTCAATCTTTCATTAAATTATCCCTTCATTCACTCATCAATAAACATTTACTGAGGGTATAATCCTGAGGGTATACTACATGCCCACATACTAGTTTAGGAATGAAGATACAACAGTGAACGGGGCTTACAAAGGTCTTGAACATAGTTGCTTATATTTTAGTGAGGATAAAGAGATAATTAAAAACTTGAGAATTAAATTATTTCTAATAGTAATAATTGCTATTTGAAAATAACAAATGGTGGGGTTGTAGGATTTAGATTATTAAAGGAGACAATGAAGGTCTCTCCAAGGATGTTAAAATTGAGGAGAAACATAAATGATGAGAAGGAGTTAGTCATGTAGAGACCTAGGGGAAGGCTTTACCAAGTTGAGAGAATAGCAAGGGTATAGGCCCCAGGGCATACATAAGTTTGGCATGTACGTGGGAAAAAAAGAGGACCACGTGGCTAGAATAGCTTAGAGAGAAAGACATTGGAAAGAAATGAAGTTGGAGAGTTAAGATCATGAGGTTCTATCAAGGAACTTGGATCTGATTCTAACTATAAAAAAAAAGATCTTTAAAGAGTTTGGAAGAGGGGCACCTGGGTGGCTCAATGGTTTAAAGCCTCTGCCTTCGGCTCAGGTCATGATCCCAGGGTCCTGGGATCAAGCCCCGCATCCGGCTCTCTGCTAGGCAGGGAGCCTGCGTCCCTTCCTCTCTCTCTGTCTCTCTCTCTGCCTACTTGTGATCTCTCTCTCTCTGTCAAATAATTAAATAAAATCTTTAAAAAAAAAAAAGAGTTTGGGAGAGAGGAATAATATTATAGACTTTGGCTTTAATTGTAATATTATTAACTTTGATTTTAAAAGTGCTCTCTGAACAGTAAATGGAAAGAAATTTATATCAGTCAGGATCCCAGCAAGAAAAAAGGCCACATTCAAAAGTGGTTTAACTGAAGATAACTTAATGAAGTGGATACATATAGAGGCATGGGTAGGTCTGAGGGAACCAATAAGTCTTAATGAATTACCCAGGGACTACAAAAGAAAGGAGCTGGTATTATGCCAAAGCCTTAAGGGACAAACAGAAGGTAACTGAACCATGGAGAACTGAAGCAAGAGAAGAAAATCACTCTTCAAGAGCCACTGCTAGACTGTGGAAAGGAAGAGATGGAAAAATAAATACCTTTTCTTTCTCTCTTTCTCCCTTCAGTCTTCTACTCAGATGCTCAATTTTTCAGACCTAACCATCAAGGCAAGAGGGTCAATGTTTGGGTATATCTGTGGGTCAAAGCCGGGCAACAAAGTGAATATGAAAGGGAGGGTGGAGAACAAACAGGACAGGTGGAACAGGAGTAAATCTGTAAGAACCAGTTGAGTACACAGAGTGATAACAGATACTACATAAAATAAAATTACAACATAGTGTAAAGAAGATTTGTCAATATTATATACCATTTTCTTAAAATACAAAGGCACAGAGACATAAATATTGTGCTTAACTAGTTTGTAAAGTGACTTCTTTCTACCTAAAGAAAACAGTGCCTATGAAAAATAACCTCAGTATCTTCTGAGATAAATAAAGGAAGAACTAGTTATGTCAAACTCATAAAATAAAAAATAACAAAAAACAGGTCATATGGGAAAAATTTACTTTATCTTCTGGGTCCGTTCCCCAGGGTACTCATGCTGGCCTCCCTAGCTCTTAAATAAATACTCTCCCAGGTAGAAATATGAATGATAAATGATTGTGGGAAGACATTAAAACTATGCTTCCATGAGAAACAAACATTAACTGCAAGAAGAATGTTCTCATAACCACAGTGTGAGACGCATTTTTTCTCCCACTTTTGTAATACCTTAGGGGTTTCTTCACTCTTCACTATCTTCTGAGGGATACTAATCCATAAGAAACTTAAAAAAATAACAAATCAGTTTTGTTAAAACAGAAGAAAAAAAATCAGAGAATCTTTTAGCATTATAATATACCAGACTTATGGGAAGACAAAATTAGCAATATTAAGAAAGGCAGAAAGGGGGGTCAGAAAATCCTTTAGCAAAGCAAATATTGGGAATCTTTTTAATGGAAGAACCAATCTTAGAAGGAGAAACGTTTGTTGTATGTAAGTGATGAATCACTGAATTCTGCTCCTAAAACCAATATTATACTGTACATTTAACTAGATTTTAAATAAAATCTGAAAAAAAACTACACAAAAGTCAGAAATAAATATATTAATTTTGTCAGAGGGGGAAAAAGGAGAAATATTTGCTTGCTTGATCCTTTGTGCTATTTTCCTTATCCCTCTTTACTTGTGCACAAGTTCTAAGCCCTTTCTACCACTTCCACCCCAAAAAAAGTAAGATAAAAACAAATGCTGGTGGCCTGGGTCATGGAGAAAAGAACATGACAACGGGGAACAGGCTGAGGGCTATGAGGCAAAACACACTTCTATTTCTGTCCATAGGAGGGTAAGGTGATCTGGAATTACCCTCCAGGACAGTAGAAAACTAGAAAAAAATACAAGAAACAACTATTTTCAGTTACTGGACAACACTCAGCACAACCATTTAAGAAATGGAAACACTGGGTGGGGAACTAGATGAACCTTATCATCACTGTAGTGATGCAAGGAGAAAGAACCCAAAGGGAGTACAACAGTCTTACTGTGTTGAACAAACACAGATCAGAGTTCAGGGAGGCGAGACTTGCTAGAATTTGCAAGGCAACATACCTAAGAGTATAAAATCACATACAGAAAGAGCTTCAGAAATCTGTGTAAGGTTCACCTTGAGTCTCCAACTAAACAGCTGTCTGCCTGCTTATAAGGTGAAATCTCATGATGACAGACAAGAAAAATTTCTAGGAAAATTTTCTAAGAAAACAGCAACCATCAGAGAGTTGAAAGAGATATAGTTCCTGGAGTTAAGAACCATTCAGGAAGAGTTTGCATTCCCTGCAGCCAGAATGGAGAGACTTTACTGAATACATACAGTGTACAGTGGACTGTATGAGGGCCACGCGTTAAAGGTGGACATAAATTTAGTTCTAGAATAGAAGCTACTCTATATCCACCCAAGATAAAAGAGCTTAAAAACAAGCCACGAAACGATCAAACTAATCCACAAGTGACTTAACTATCTTCAGAAAAAATTCAAAATTCATTAAATTAACAAAAATATCCAGCAATTAAAAAGAAGTTAGAAATGCAAAGAAACAAGAAATCTTGACAAATGACCAGATAAATCAGTCAATAGAAACTTTCAGAAATAAAGAGACAGAATTAGAAGATTGAGGGCTTAAAATGATATGCATTTGCTTCAAATACTCAAGGATGCAAAGAGACAAAATAAACATAATGAAAAAAGTGAAAGACATGTAAGAGAATCATATGAAACATCTAGAAATGAAAATTATAATAACTAAAACTAGGGGAACCTGGGTGGCTCAGTGGGTTAGGGCCTCTGCCTTCAGCTTGGGTTGTGGTCCCAGGGTCCTGGGATCCAGCTCTGCATCGGGTTCTCTGCTCAGCAGGGAGCCTACTTCCTCCTCTCTCTCTGCCTGCCTCTCTGCCTACTTGTGATCTCTGTCTGTCAAATAAATGAATAAAATCTTTATAAAACAATTAAAAGTTTACTAAAAGCAATTAAAAATACAGTGAATTTTTAAAAAAATGTTTTTAATTTAAATTATTTAAAAATAATTTTAAAATAGTTTTAAAAATTATTAAGAAATACAGTGAAATTGACAATAAAAACTATCCAAATGAAACACAAAAATTTAAAAAGTCTAAAAAAATCAACAGACCCTCAGTGACCTATAGAATAATTTAAAGTAGTTTAACATGGATATGACTGGAGTCTAAAGGATGGGCAGAAAAATCATTTGAATAGTAAATGATGACATGTTTTCCAAATTTGATGAATTCTAACAAACAGATCCAACAAGCTCAATGACACCCAAGAAAGATGAGCGTAAAGAAAACAACACAAAAGCATTTAATAATAAAACTGCTGAAAACAAGTATCAGAGAGAACATTTTAAAGCAATCACAGGGAAAAAAAAAACAAAACACATACACAGAGAAGAACAAAGAATGTCTACAGACATCCTGTCAGAAAATAAGTGAGCTATGGGACAATGCAGAGAGAGGAAAACTATCAATAGGGACTCTATATTCAGTGAAAATATCCTTGGGGAAAAAAGGAAAAATTAAAATTTAATAAGAAAAATTAAGCTGAGGGAATCTAATGAATAGACAACTAGTAGAAGTAAGATGGAACCTTAAAAACATTGAATCAATCCAAAATAAGACAGGAAAAATGAAAACAGAGAACACACATACCAAAATGATAGATTTTTAACTCAATCATCAGTTATTACACTACATATAAAGAGTCTAAATATTTTAATTATCAGACAGAGATTGTCATACCAGATTATAAAATAAGATTCAACTGTATACTGTTTACCAGAAACCTATTTTCAAGGGACAAAGATAGGTTAAAATTTAAAGGATGGAAGAAAGACGTTATCTGCAAATATTAATCGTAACAAAGCAAGAGTGGCTATGTTAATACCTGACAAAGTGGACATTAGAATGTTATCATAAAATGGTTTTATACATAAGTACACATGGAACATTCATCAAGATAGACCAAATTTCATGCCATAAAAACTAGTTTCAACAAATTTAGGAGGATTATAATCATATTACTGATACTACTTTATTTCAACCAAATAAAATTAGATATTAATAACAGAAAAAAATAGAAAATCCCCAAATATTTGGAAATTAAAATTTTAAGCAACATACTGGTAAAAGAAGAAATAACAAGAGAAATTTAAAAATGTTTTAAAATAAATGGCAATAAAAACTGGCATGCTGGAAACGAAGGGGATGTAACTAAAACTTCATAGAGAGGAATTTATAGCTTTAACTGACTGTAATAGAATCTCAAATGTATGGCCTAACCATAAGCCTTAAGATTTAAGCTAGAAAAATAAGAACAAGAACATGTTATACCCAAGGTAAGAAGAAGGACGAAAAGAATAAATAATAGAAATCAGGAAAAATAGTAGAATAAAAAGCAAATAGAGAAAATCAATGAAACCAAAAGAAAGTAGCTTGAAAATAATCAATGAAACAGATAAACTTGTGGCTGTAACTGATTAAGGAAAAAAAAAGAGAAGAAATTATCAAATTCAGAATGAAAAAGAGGACATCATTATAAATTCTGCACACATTAAAAGGATAAAAAGAAAATATCACCAAAAAATTTTGGCAAAATATTGACAACTTAGATGAAATAGACAAATTTCTTAAAAGACACAAATCACCAAAACTGCCTTAAGAAGTAATAGAAAATCTCAACAACCTGAAGTCTTCTAAAGAACTTAATATATAATTTGATGTATAATCTATATTAACATATACTAAAGAAAACTCAAGACCCAATCGCTGCTTTAGTGAATTCTTTTAAACACACAGAAATGTAATACCAATCTTATATGTACTTTTTTGACAAATAGAATTAACTCCCAAGCTGACTGTCTTTGCAGAGAGTGTAAACATAAATATTCCATTAGTTCTTTCTGATTCTGGGAGCGATAGTGCCAGGCCCCCTCCCGGGCTGCCCAGAGGCCATCAGCCTCTTGTGGGCGTGTTGCCTGACCCTGGTATGGCATGACCACGCATACCAGTGTCATGTCTTCTGCGGTGGCGCCATTGTTAACACGTGGTGCTATGGGTCTGATATACTTTTTTTATGTTTCCTTTCCTGAAATGTCAAGTCCAATCTTGTTGCTGTTGTTGTCCCTGGGGGAGTTCGTCACTAATGAAGAAGCTGGTGCCCACTGAAACCTCCTACCCAGTGTAGTTTTCCAAAGTGGAGGCCTTTCCTAGTTCAAACAAGTAAGAGAGCCCCATGAAGGCAGGAGTGACCCAGGCCTTGGGGCTTGAGAGGGCTGGGGGCATGGAGGCAGGGGCCTAGAGCTGCCAGTACCAAGTATGATTCCCATTACCTGTTTTTTCTATTACAATAAAGCAGAATCTGACATACACACACACACAAAAGAACCATTTAATGACCTTAAGGGACCAGAATAAGCCTAATGCTTAATAGTGAAAGACTAAATCCTTCCCCACTAAATTCAGGAAGAAAGTGAGAATGTCCATTACCTCTTCTACTAAAATTTTTTGGTGGTTCTAACACAAAAGGCAAGAAATAAAAAAGACATACAATTTTGAAAGAAAAGTAAAACTCTTTGCAGACAACATAATCATGTTTTTAGGATCATGTTTCTTAGAAAGGAAAAGTGAATTGGGGCAAGTTGGAGGGGGAGACGAACCAGGAGAGGCTACAAACTCTGAGGAACAACTGAGGGTTTTGGAGGGGAGGGAGTGGGGGGTTGTGTGAGGCTGGTGGTGGGTATTAAGGAGGGCATGTATTGCATGAAGCACTGGGTGTTTTACATAAACAATGAATCTTGGAATGCTGCATAAAAAACAAATGATGTATTTTATGGTGACTAATATAACATTATATATATATGTATATATACATATACACACACACATATATATATATATATAATTTTTTTTAAATAATCTGTTTAAAGAAAGTTATTAGAACCAATAATCTAGTTTAACATGATCAAAGGGTACAATGTTAACATACAAAAATTTCAACTGCCTTTTTATATTCTAGAAACAAGCAATTGGAAATTGAAATTAAAAAAAAACAGCATTCATAGTAGAATCAGAAATACGAAACTCTGAGGAATAAATTCAATAAAATAGGTGCAAGAACTGTTTAATGAAAACAACAAAACGCTGCTAAGAAAAATGAAAGAAGATCAGAAGAAATAGAGATATATACCATGTTTCTGTATTGGAAGATTCAATATTATTTAGGTAACAATTCTTTCCAAATTGACCTCAAACATTGTAATAGTCTTGCCTTCCTGCAGTATGTCCTCTGCCACCAAAGTGACCTTTCTAAGGATTATAGTTTGATCATGGAATTCATCCACTTAAAAAATATTTTATGGCTCCCCAGGGCTTGTAGGATAAAGCCTAAATTTCTTAGACTAGTATACGATGGCCCTCATTCATTTTTCTTTTTCCATCTCTAGGATCATGTCTGGCACATGGTAGGCACCTCAATAGGGTTGTAATGAATCATTGTCTGATCTACTGATTGGATGAAAGAGAATAGGGTTTCTTTCAAGGATGAAAAACCCAAAACGGGCTGAATTTCAAAAGTGAATAGAATACTTTCATTAAGTTTGGCTAAAATAAATATGCAAAAAGACATTTCATAACAGGAAGAATTATTAAACATTTTTATTCTGGCTTCCTTTTCCTTCTGGCATTGCTTCTAATCTAAAGCAGCTCTGAGGAAATTATGTTTGACCACAAGTCTCACAAACTATTTCTAGTTTCCCATAATAAATCCAAGGGAGAAAATCTTATAATATGTCATCTATAACCTCATCCTACCTCAATCTTCAAATCCACCCCCACCTCTCGTTCCCTCTCTCTTCCACACAAGACAAATTTCCCCAGGGAAGAATGAAGATATTTATAGCAACCAAACAAGGGACTTTGAACAGGAAAGTCTGGCTGGCCCGGGAAGTTTGCCTGCTTCCTTTCCACAGTCCACACAGAGTACTGATAGCATGCCCACCTCTCAGTCCTCAAGAATGAGCTGCTGCCCTTTCAAGAGCCTGACTTTCCTGCATTGTCTTTGACCTGTAAGTTTGGGTATGGGCATGTTCCTTTAAAAACTTCTCCCAGATCCCCCAATCACACAAACATAACTCTTCCAGATACAAGAGTTTGGGAACCCCACAAAAACCTGTTTCCTTTTGGTATCTGGATAGAAATATATTTGTGCTATATTATTTTAAATATTTAAAGTGCCATTTTTGAAACAAAGCCTAAAAAACAGAAAACTATGCAGAATATAATGACAAAGCTAAAATAAAGGCAGTAAACACCTGGGAGATTTCCAGAAGTTCCTGTTTCGGCTAGGACAGGCAGAGGAGGCTGGCAACATGGACGTGGAACAAAGCTTGCCTTCTGGAATAGTTTGTCTCCTCCCTTCTGTATCCTGATGCCCTGTCCTCATGCTGCCTTCTGTCTCCCACCATCCCAGGCTGCTTTCAGGAAATGATCTCATATTGCTTCACACTGAAACTATACCTTAATGTGTACTAAGAACTAATGAATTTCCTCTCCTCAGGATTTGCCTTTTATCAGAGGACAAAGGTCTTTCCAACACTACTTTGGATTAAACCAAAAGGAATTATTTTTATGCAATAAACAAGCCAAAGGGAGAGGAAGCAGACTTAGAGAATGCAAAGCTGATGGGAAATAATTCTCAGCCAGCACCAAGGAAAGTACTCAGGGCCACTTAAGCAAAAGCCAAGGAGTCATCAAGTGTCCTACTGAAGATGTGGCCAGACTTAATCAACTTAAATTCACACATATTGAGAGACACTAACACATTAAGTACCAGAGTTAGTACAGAGTGCCCAACTTCCTTTCACCTTATTGTCTGCTAAGACCCCAAGATCTTTTTCTGTCACACCCTTCTCCTTGATGTGTATTCCTTCTCCTTCAATGTGAAGATAATCTGTTTTCTCCTTCCTGCGTTAGCATTCCTTTGCTCCCTGTTTTAAATTTTTCCTTTTGTCCTTTCACTTCAGCTTGTCAACTTTCCTAAATCCTATTATTATATCCTTACTTATTACCTCTTCATCCAACTTAACACCACCAACTGGCTCCCAAAGGGAGGGAGAAAACCTTCTGGTGTGTTAACAGCATTCCACAAATCTGATAGTACTACAAGGAAAACTGCAGCAAGTACAACCTAATTTCCAGGGCTCGAGGGTTTAGAAATCATTTTGGCAGGTGCCACCATTTTTACTACTTAATAAATGGTGTTAACCTTTCGCCACTCTTTCCTCCATACAGGGATGAATGACTGGCAAGAAATGGCCTGGCTGGGTCTTAGTGCTACTGAAAGCTTGTTACCTCAGCCTTCCTCAAGTGCCCCAGGCCCAGAGGAGGTAAAATGATAAGTGAAGAGAAGTAAAGCAGAATATATTTTGAGTCATAAGAGTGATTATTCAGGGGGCACCTGAGTAGTTCAGTTGTTAACTGAACTGTTAATAACCCATGCTCATTACCTGCCTTTGGCTCAGGTAATCATCCCAGGGTCCTGAGATCAAATCCTGTATCAGGCTCCCTGCTCAGGAGGGGAGTCTGCTTCTCCTTCTCACACTCCTCCTGCCTGTGTTCCCTCTCTAGCTGTGTCTCTCACTGTCAAATAAATAAATAAAATCTTTTAAAAAAAGAGTGGTTATTCAGTAAATTCCTCCTTCGGTCAGGTGAGGAGTTGTTAAGATTAAGGAGGGACATGGAAAAAAATATATATCAAGAATATTTTAAGGAAGTTCATAAGGTCTTTTAAAATCTCAGAGCAGCATCTTCATGAACTTGGATGGAGGGAGAGGTGTGGAAAGGCCCAGCAAACACCGAGGCTGCATCACAGCAGGGACCCCAGTCTCTGGGTGAATAAAGCAGATGGAAGGGGACTCATCCGCTTTCAGACGAAGCCATGTCTTGAGAACATTTGCTCTGTTGTCAGGAAAGTAAGCATCAATTACACATGCTCAGCTTACAAAAACCATGTTGAGAAGGTCGCAGAGCCTGTTTTTTAGATAACCCCTGACCCAGCTTGCATGGCCCGCCTTCTACTTCCAAGGGGTTACCTACGCAAAACTGAGTCACCACGTGGTTCAGTCATGCTAACAGGTGCTATGATCCAAAAACAATTGGAAAACATCTGTTCTCAAGGTCTCCTTTTATTCCACTCTAAGCTTTTCACAAAAAGTAATCTCTCTAGAATACAGCCCAAAAGGCATCTTAAAATTCTTGGCTTCTCTCCTCTTCCTTGCCAGACCTCTTCCACCAATGACTCTCTGCCTTTTCCAGGATAAATCCAGCTGGCCTCTCATTTCCCTACCTTTCTCATTTATTCATTTCCTCCACACACTCAGCAAAATGTACAGGCTGTGGTCTAGTCCAAACTTCCCAACTGACATGTAAGTGACAAACGCATCCTGGATTGCCTGAGAATTCATCCTGTTGTATCCCTGAAAATTTCATGTCTTAGAAAATTCCTAAGTTGCACATAAATCAAGATGATTTTTTCCTAATGCTATAAAATGATAGGGTCAAGATATTGATCCTCTCAGCTCTAGAGGCAGCAGGGCAGAACCTGGAGTCGCTGAAGTTCCTAGATCCATAACTTCCAGCCACAAGGGCCCTCATCCATTTACCCAAATGGCCTATAAAAAGATCATTATTTTCTATGTGCTCCATGAAAAGTTTATGAATCATTGGTCTAGACAACTTCTTTTTAGTACATTTCATTGGAAGGGGTGGGTGGAGAACACTACAAGTGAATAGTTTTCTTTTTTCTCCAGTGTTGCTAGTCAGAGTCTACAGATTGAAAAAGAAACTCTGAGAGGCACAGCCCAAGGTTGCTCCTCCTCTCTCAGGCTGGGGTTTCAGCACAGTGCCACACCATCACCATCTGACTCTGGGAGGCATCAGAAGAGGGCAGAGCCTGGGCAGGAGCACCCTCTACACCAGGCACCAGGAAAGGGAGCATGATTTGGAGCACAAGTTGCAGCCAGATGAAGCATGAGGATGCATCAAAGGCCCTTGGTATAATGGGAAAGGATCACAATAATTCTGATACTCATTGAATGCCTACTGTGTGACAATACTGCACTAACTCCACACTAAACTCTGTTTTATAGATATGGGAAACTAAGACCAACTGAGATGAAAGTACTTGCAAACATCACTCAGTAAGTAAAGGAAGGGATCAAAATCAAACACAAGTTTTTCTGACATGGAAACGCATGCTCTTTTCATGCTGGTAGAGTTACCAGCAGCATCCACAGATGTGGCCAGCAGTATCATTGGATCTTAATTGCCCAAGAATGAGAAAATTCCTTCATATTTCATAACTGGGATTCAAACAAGACCAGATATGCTATGGTCTTTCCTCAAAACCTCAATTAAAGTGACTATATTAAAACATAAAGAAAATTGTACCTTCCTTCTGCTCAAAACCATCTCACTGTCAGGGAAAACCCCAGTACTCAAAATGGACTCCCTGGTCTGTCTCATTTCTCTAACTTCACCTCCACCTTCTCTTGCCATTACTTACCTCCACTTCTGCAACTGGGTCTCCTTGTTGTCCCTCAGGCATGTTAAATCCACTTCAGCCTCAGGGCCTTTGCACATGAGGTTTATTCTGACCAGACCATTCTTCCCACAGTCATCCACATACCCCATCCCTCACTTTTTTTAGATCTCTGCTCCATGCCATCTTCTCACTGAGGCCTTTCTGACCACTTATATAAAATGTCAAATCCCTAAAGCTCACCACCTGGCATGCTTTATCCTCTCTCCCTGCATTATTTTTCTTCTTATCAATATTCAATATACTTTGTATTTTCTTTATTATATGTCTCCCCTCTTTAGCATGTAAACACAATGAAGACATGATTTTTTTTTTTTTTTTTTATCTTCTGGGCAGTTTTGTCCACTTAGCATTTGGAATGATAAATACATGTTGAATGAACTAATAAATCAATGACAGAATGTTGGTACTTTTTTTCCCACAAAAAAAATCCTCCTTCCCTTAGATGACTCTATGTACCCGAATTGGCCTCAGAAGGTTCTAGGTGAACTTAATGACATTGGACTCATAAGATGAGAAATAACTGCCTAAGGTTTCTATTGATTTTGGTCTTAGCTGTGGGATGAGAGATATTACATTTCCTGAGCAAAAGGGGGCCTTAAAAAGAAATTGAGAATTAAGGAAGAAGTTGTTTCTTGGTTGAAACAATCCTTCTACTTATCTCTGCTTTTAATCGTGTTTTGTGGGGTACTTTACCTTCCCCTGAAACTATTCTTGGATCAGGCTTTTTCTCCATTGTGAATGTAATCACCTCAACAATCAGTGAGAACCTAAGTAAGAAAAATATTCATATTTTTGTTAGAAAATTCCCAGAATGACTTTATAACCAAACAAGTAATTAGATTTTTCTGAGTTTGATGCTATTTCTCAGGATAGAAAATACAGAATTGCATCATTAATTTCATTTGCTTTGTACAGCGTCCAGCATAGAGAGATAGATACCCATTTATAATTTCATGGATTTTTTTTCTGTAGTGATTACTAAGGTATTTATTATGTTTAGTATTTGATGATGTGTTAGAACCATGGTAAATCCAAGAAATATAGTTCTTTCTAGCTAGGATATTACAATCTTAAATGAAAGGGAAACTAATAACAAAAAAAATAATGTATGTTCAAGTATTAAATAAGTTTATTGGATGTGTTCATTTCACCAAAAAAAAATTACTTTTTATCATTCTCTCATTTCTTTGAGAGTTAAACTTTCTCTTTTAATCAAGGGATCTAACATTGCTGGTAACCTAACAGGTAACTTAATTTTTATTTCTGGCCCATACCTGAAAGTCCAATATCTCCATTTTTCACCTCAGTCTTGCCTCAGAATAAACTGTATTTTAAAGCAATGTTAGCTTAAAGAATCAAATTTTGCTCAAATTGTCCTTTAAAGGAGGAAATTCATTTTGTCCATCAAATAGGATGTAGTATGTAATATCAATTAATTGATGATAATGAAGTGTTTTTTAAATGCTGACTGAATGAATGTTCCCCCTTGTGATGGTTAAAAGTGAAATTCAATGACTCCATAATCCATGCGTTAGTGGTGAGAGATCAAGTCCATAGACTATTGGTTATTCATTCAAACTGTTCTCCAACTTTAATTTTATAAGTTCTATTAACAAAGAAACTTATTTGAGAATAATTGTATGGTAGCACATCTGCATTAATTAAACCTATCTAATTTGGTCACCATAGGACTCAAAATTCATTAAATCCCAATAAAACTGTGTTTTTTTTTTAAAGTCATAGGACTCTTTCTCCAAGTTTAAGATAAATTGTTTCAAACATAGATGTCTTAGAAGAATTTGTAAAGATAGCTTCAAATTACTCATCCACAACTGTTTATGCCAGCATTTATCTAAAATAATTTTTATTGTCAATTCAGGTTTTTCTCTACCTTTGCAACAGCATGTTCCTTTGTCAACAACTCCTGTCACTCAGTATATAGAATACAAACTAACTTTTAATAGTATCAAAAGGAAAATAACATTAGGATGGTAGGACACCAAAAAAAAAAAAAAAGGTTTGCTTCTAAATCTACGATAAATTTGTTTAGATTATCTGTACTGCTTCTCTCCTCTATAAATCTTATCATTAAATATTCAAGTAATGAAGGGTTTCCCTTAATTAGTTTTCACAGATCTAGAGACTTAATCCTGCAAGGATGAGAGCAGTGGCAGGGTAGTGGAGAGGGTAACTACAGCCTTGGAATCAAACTCTTTCCTGAACTCTTGTGAGAACCTTAAAAGACATTAATACTTCTGAACCTTAATTTTCACATCTCTAAAATGAACTTATAATAACTTATTCACAAAATGTTTATGAGGATTCAATCAACTTGCTATAAACCGAATATTTCTGTCTTCCCCTACACACACACCAATTTATGTATTAAATCCTAACTTCCCAGAATGCCTGGGTGGCTCAGTCAGTTAAGCATCTGCCTTCGGCTCAGATCATGTTCCCAGGGTCCTGGGATCAAGACCACATCAGCAAGGAGCCCGTTTCTCCCTCTGCCTGCGGCTCCCCCCACTCATAATCTCTCTTTCACTCTTTGACAATTAATAATAATAATAATAATAAATTTTTAAAAAATAAATAAATCCTAACTCCCAATGTGATGGTCTTTGGAGCTGGGTCGTTTGGAAGGTGATTAGGTCATGAGGGTGTCCCATGAATGCGACAGGTGTCCTTGTAAAGAGATCCCAGAGAGCTTCCTTGCCCCTGCAGCAATATGAGGACACAGCAAAAAGCTGAAGAGGTGGTTGTCTGTGAGGCAGGAAGTAGGCTCTCACCAGACACCAAATCTGCCTGCACAGTTCATCTTGTACTTCTCATCTTCCATAACTCTAAGAAATAAATTTGTGTTGTCCATAAACCACCCAGTCTATGGGGTTCAGATTCCTAAAATTAGGAATCTGAAAGGTCTAAGACAGAAATTGGTACTGAGAGGTGGGTACTGCTGTAACAAATACCTAAAAACATGGATGTAGCTATGGACCTGAATAATGGAAAGAGGTTAAGAGAGCTTTGAGATGCATGTTGGAAAAATCGAACATTGTCTTGAATGAACAATAAAACGAATTCTGATGAGAAATCAGAAAGAAGAGAAGAGAGCTATAGAGAAAGCCTCCACTTCTTAGAGAGTCCCAAAGTAATACTGAACAGAATAGTGGTAGAAATATGGTTAGTAAGGACTATTTTGATGGAGTCTTAGATAGAAATAAAGTGTATATTATTGGAAACTGAAAGAAAGATGATCTGGTAATAAACTGGCAAAGATCTTGGCTGACCTATACTTGTGCCCCTAGGGTTTCATGGAAGGTAGAACTTGTGAATGATGACATTGTAGAGTTGGCTGAAGAAATATCTAAGCAAAATGTTGAAGGAGCGATCTGGTTTCTCCTGACTAATTATGTGAAATGTCAGAAGAGAGAAATGATTTAAAGATAGAATTATTAAAGCAAAAGAAAGCAGAACTGATTTGGCAAATCAGAGAGCAGATTTGGAAAATTTGAAAGCAGAAAGATTTGGAAAATTCACAACCTCTCTATATTGTAAAAAAATGAGAAAGCTGATCCAAAGAGAATGCTAAAGGTATGGCCAAGCAACTGTTTAATAAGTATGGATATGCCAATCTCAACAGTGGTTAGAAGCTATTGTCCAAGATAAGCGAAGAATGATGGTGAAGGCAATTCAAAGATCACCAGATTTGCCACATTCACCACAGGCCAGAATGCAAGGACTCCCAGAGGCAGAGTGTCTTCACAGTAGGGACCACCAGTGCCTTTGGGACCTCAGTGTACCCTTCTTGGGCCATCTCACTTTGCAGGCTCCATTCCCAGCTTCTTGGTCACACTTGGCACAGCTCTGATGGGCCCTGCTGCTATGTGGGCTGTACCTAGGAGAACCATGGGAGCTTGGCTGTCTCTACCTGATTTCAAAGGACAGGACTTTCTGGCAGAGCAGAAAACTTGGGATCTCAACCCCAAAGAGAAGTGGGTCCAGGCAGAGAACCACCATAAGGGTGAAGCCACCTAGAACTTTGGGGGTACAACCCCTGCCTGGCAAAGCTGTGGGGTCAGAACAGCTGCCTCAGCATGTCTAGAAGGCAGGACTGCCCCAAACCACTTTGTGCCTGGAAGGTAGGACCTGTACTTCAGTGGGTCAGAGCATTGAGCTAAAGAATTATTCTCAAGCCTTACAACCTGAGGTAAAAGAGAGTTGTTGACTGCAGAAGACTAATGGAAGAGTATTTCATCCAGTGAAGTTTTTGGAGTACAAGAAGGCCAGGAATTTCCACACGGCCTAAGGTTTATGAAAGGTGAAGCAATGAAGGAATCAGCATCAGGCAACATAATCTGGCTATATGGAGGAGAAAAGAAAAATTGTAATCTCTCTAGACAGCAACATGGGTCCCATTTACAGTCAGATCTGGATAATGGTTTAAAAGTCAAAACCATCAAATATGAGTAATCTCTGTCGTTCCAAGGATTCCAGCAACCTGTGGTGCTATTGTCTACTGTGCTTAGGGTCACCTGGCATTATTGTTATAGTGTAGTTTCCGAGTCAGTAGAATTGGGGTGGGTGGAGCTTCCATATTTCTAACAAATGCTCAAGTAATGTCTTCAAATGAAATTCTGAGGATTCATGAGATATATACCTGGGAATATTAGGAATAATTGGGGCATCACTGAAGGGGCTGGAAGCCAAGAGCCACCTGGAAATCTCTACTCAAAGTTTCAGAGTCATTTCTTTTCATCCCGGCTGCCAGCTCAGCTAGTGAGAGGGATAAACAAGTCCCTGTAGATTAGAATAACTGATTCTTCAATCTTTATAAAACAGATTTAGAAAAGTAAGAAAAAAATTAAAAGACTAATCCTATATAAATAAAATCTGGTTTCAGAATTAAATGCTCACTCATACAGGGTAAATAGCTCTTTTAAGGCTAAATGCTTCCCTAAATTGAACTTCCTTTTTTTAATCTCACGTCCCTCCTGTCCTTGATACTGCTTTGCCTCAAGGGAGTATTTGATTTCTCAAGAGTGTATCGCATTTTATGATTCTTGATTTGATCTGAAGTTAAGTTAAATGTTTAAATGTGTCATAAATATTTCAATTAGACTCTCAAATTTTGTGTGTACACAGAAGTAAAGTATTCAGATTGCTAACTAATTGATTCTGAGATGATGTGAAGATTATAGGGAATTTAAATGTTCTTTTTCATATACTTATATGTATTCCAAATTCTCTACATTTTCATATAACTCAAGTGCATAGTTATTGTATTTGCAAGTAATTTTTCAAATCAAGCCATATAGCCAGTGTCAGATTTTTGTTGTGTCCTGAGATCCAGAAATTAACAATATTAATTAGCTTCTACTATGCTTTAGACACAATACTTGAAATAGAATACACACACACACACACACACACACACACAGTCCATGTTCTTGAAGACCTTATAGTTCAGTCAGTGCTGTAAGTATCAAGAAAAGGACACTTTTCAAAGAAAACATGAAAAGATGTTATGTCAGTTTGGGCCACTTAAGGAAGTCTCAGAGAACAAATAAGAGTCTGCCAAACAGAAAAGCAAGGAGAGGACATTCGAGCTAAGGGAAGAGCATGAAAGACACCTTCACTTGCCTAATTTTTCAGTTAGTCTGATTTTAAAGCACATTATCCTCATTAACTGGTTAGTCCATGTCAAATCTCTGAGGGTTATTTCTGTGAACAGTAAATTTGGTTGATTAGATTTTGAAGTTAATGAGAACCTCATGTTAATTTGATAGCTTTCCAAGAGAATATGCACAGAGAAACTAGAATGAAGAACCCTAAGATTCTTTAATCCTAAACCATAAGAGCATTCTGGGACAGGTAGTCCCAGGGATTTATTCCCCATTGTTCCTGAAAGCTGGGTTTTTGAGAGCATCTTCAGAAAGTTCATTTTTTCCTTCAGCTCTCCCATCCACAAACACACATAACACACACAGGCACATACTCTCCCCGTTACCACCAACAGCCAACATATAAATATAACACTTCACTTCATGGAAAGCAATAGAAAGAAAATCAACAAGGCAACATAAATGAGTCCCACTTCCAAAGAGAAAATACCAACTCAAAATTATGCACCATGAATATTAGTAGAGCCACTCTGGTTATCCCTTCCTTAATTCATTTATCCAACAAAAACTTATCAATACTAGGGATTTGAATCTGAGACATGATGGTCACTCTCTAGAAGCTGCAAATCAAAGACCATGCACAGTGAAGTGAGTGTGTAATAGATGGATGGGGATGGAGAGTGTGTTGGGGCCACAGGCATAGTGCAGTGGGAGGGAGTGGTCCTGGAAAGTTGTCTGGTTCCCTGTGAAACTGCAGAGAACTACAAATTCCTCAGTATTGCTGGAGCAAAGGGTAAATATGCAGGAGTAGCAGACAATAAAGCTGACAATATGGAACGAAATGGGGTCACGAAAGGCCTTATATACTAAATGAAAGAACTTGAACTTTATCCTTGAAAGCTGTGGGAAGCTATTGAAGGATTTTAAGCAAGCAAATGGCATGATTAAAAAGATCAATATCATACCAGTGTGGAGAATGGATTGAAAGGAGGCCACACCATGGACTAGAAATGCAGTTAGTGAGGTATTGTGGGATTTAGAAGAATTTAAGTTCAAATTAGGGTAGTTGTGTAAGTAAAGAGGAAGGGAAGACTTTATGAACAAGATCCTCACAATAAAGTGAGTCACCAAGGATACTGATCCCAACTCCAGGTTCTGAAGTATTTAGTATGGGAACAAAAATCACAGGGAGAGCATTACTGTTAAAGTAGTTTTGAGTTAGAGTAAGAAGGTGGAAGGAATGCTCATGGAAAAGATTGAAAATGAAAGCCAGTTTACATTTGGCTTGGTGATAGGCCATGAGTTCTGGAGCCTACAGTGGAAAGTTCTGGAAGGTCAGGAGGGGAGGTTGATGGAGCAGGTTAAGAGAGATACAGGGCAATTTGAAAATAAGCACTCACATAAAGACAGCTTATCTGGAAGTCTTGAAGAGGAATGTGGGCTTGATGTGGTCAATCTCAGATGCTCGAAGGATGTGGTATATCCGTGTCAGCCAAACTTATTTGACCACGAACCATTTTTAAAATTGTAATGTATTTCTGGAACATCAAAAGGAGTTCATGAAATATGAGGAGCTCTTTGATCAATGTAAGTAGTTAAAAATGGCCTCAAGGATAAATTAGTTGCTGCAAAAAATTATCAAAAATCTTTTCTGTCATTTTAGTGTCTAGTAGAAAACAAACTGGAGGTAAAAAATACTTTGTTTGTTTGTTTTAGGAAGAACACAAAAGAAAACCACAAGAAATGATAAAGATACAGGTCTGGCCCTACAACAAGGGGTCTGCCTGCCATATGCCCAGAAATTCTCCTGACTCTATCAAGTCCATGCTAAGTAATTTCTCCCCATAGTGTCCCAGGCCCTTTCTCTGGTTGGTATCAGCCTTCTAGTTTCCTCAAAGGAACCTAAAACTAGAAAGGCAGGTTTGAATTTAGAATGAGTAGACTTCTTAAAGTTTTGTACCTGAAGCTAATGATGAGATTCAACCTCCAAGGAGTAAGGATGTTTTCTAATAAATATGAACTAATTTTTCTCCCAAATTTCATTCAGACTTCTCTTTTATATAGCCAGAGAATAATTAAATATCTTGAAATTCAGATTCTAAGGAAATATAAAATACTCTTTTAATTCTAATTGTTCATGTCATAAAAGCAAGACCAATGATACACTGCCAATTCTTTCCAAGGACATTGAAAGCTGTAGTCAAACTTTGTCCAGACTTTTTTTTTTTTTAATTCTCTCATGAAGTCTTTTGGTAAAACAGATGAAAATTATGTGTCTGAAAGTGACATTGGTGATTTCCTCCCTAATTTATATTTACAACAATCTAATTATCCCCTCTTTTGCCTCAAATGACTGAAATTTTAGTATGAGAGATTGAATCTCTGTTCTTTGGAACCATTGCTCCATAGTCAGCAAATCTTCCTCTAGTCTACCCTTCTTTTTCTGAGCACTCTTCTTCTTCTTTACCTTAATTAATGGTTCCTCACTTAGGACCTCATGTTCCTGGCAGCCTCAGTGTCAGCCTAAGGTCTCCTTGTTCCCCACTACCACTTCCAAACTATTCTTCCCCACTCTCTCCTTAAAAGCAAACAATAATCCTGAAACCAGTGCTGCACTGTATGTTAACTAACTTGAATTTAAATTTAAAAAAAATAGTAATAAGGCTACTCTCAGAGAATGGTGAACACAAAATTCAGAAAAGTGGTTGGCTTGGAGTGAGGTCAGCAGGTGACTCCCAGACTTCTACTCAACATCCTAACTTTAATGTCACCTTAGTGCCTCCCTAGTGCTTCATAAAAAGCAAACACTCATCCCCAAACTCATTCTTACTTCCCAGAAATGGAACCAAATTTCACTGAGATAGGCAAATAAGAAGCCCAAGTAACTCCTTGCTATTTCCTTTTCCCTCAGACCCACATACAAGCCATCATGTTTTCCCACTAAGTGTACTTCCTGTGGATAATCTCTCTTCTTCTATCTCTCTGCTCCTTCCACTAGTCATTTGCCATCACCTCTAGCCTGGTCACATGCAATAGTTGCCTAATTGGTCTCTCCACAATCAAATCCAGAGCCCGCACCCAATCTTCTCTCCATCCAAAGATGATTCTTTTCAAAACACTTATCTGATCATGCCACTGCTTAAAGGCCTTTCTATGGCTTCTAAAAATTTTTAGGATGAAACCCAAAACCTTTGTCAATATCTTGCCTTATCCTCTGTCTCAAACACCCTTAGCGTAGGGCGCCAGTCACACTGGCCTTCTTTATAGTCCTGGAACATGCTACATACCTATTCACTATGAGCTGCTACACTGACTACTACTTCTGTCTGAAATACAAGAACATTTTTCCTCCTTCCTTCACCCTTCTGCTTACACCATGATTTTCATTTCATCAAACCCTACCTTTTATTCAAGTCTCAGATTTAATTGCTTCCTCAGGAAATCTTTGAGGCCCATGGGTAGATAAGATCTATTTCTTACATGTTCCAAGGTTATGGCTTTTTTCCCCCCAGAAGTATGTAATTATATTAATTCCTGCCTCCTCAAATAGACTATGATTTCCATGAGAACAGGAATCATGCTTAGTTGTTCTTAGCTTGGGACATAGCAGGTTTTCAATCAAAATGTGTTGAATTACATAGGATAGCATCTTGATTAGCTTTGCTTCATTACAGACAACCAAATAAATCTTAGAGGCTTGCAGCATAAGGATTTTTTTTCTTGCATTCACTGATCTGCAGTTTGATTTCAGTTCATACTCAAGGGTCTGCTCAGCTGGGTGGCTTTGCCTTAAGCTATAGGTCAACTGTGCCTGGCTTTAGGCTAAATGTTGCATTCAAGTCTGCTTCATATGTTTTTCTCAGGACATGATCTCATGGCAAAGGCAGAAGCAGAAGATCCAAGCCAAACCACACAAACACATTTATGGCCTCTGCTCATGTCAGGTCCACTAGCATTCCTTGGCCCAAACAAATGATACAGCCAAACCCAATATTGATGGGACAGAGAAACATATTCCATCCAAAGGTAGGGGAGGAAGGGAGTGACTATTTGCTGGGCAATCATTCAAACTAAAATTCATAAATACAAAACTTACTATAATTCAATTTAGAAAGTGTTAGATTACATGAAGATGGCATATTAATAAAAGCCCATGGAACTCAGGAGAGATAAAAAGCTGAGGTATCATAAAAGAAAAAAAGTTTTTATGAAAGAAGTTTCATCTAAGTTAGGCCTTGAATAAAAAAAGGATTTGAGGGGCGCCTGGGTGGCTCAACGGGTTAAGCCGCTGCCTTCGGCTCAGGTCATGATCTCAGGGTCCTGGGATTGAGTCCCGCATCGGGCTCTCTGCTCAGCGGGGAGCCTGCTTCCCTCTCTCTCTCTCTCTCTCTGCCTGCCTCTCTGTCTACTTGTGATCTCTCTCTGTCAAATAAATAAATAAAATCTTTAAAAAAAAAAAAAAGGATTTGAACTTGTAGAGACAGAACTACCTAGATATCTCATGAGAGTGAAACATTGAAAGTAAAGGTCTAGAGATCAGAAGTATGGGACATGTTTAAATAGTTGTATGGCTAGAATACAGAGTACCTGTTGTGCAGTAAAAAGAGAAAGTTCATAGTCATTTTACTTGGCAGTAGTTAGTCAGGAATGGTTTTCAAGCAGTGGAATAACATGTTCAGGGCTGGGCTTTGGGACTATCAATTTGACAGCGATGCACAAGACATATTAGAGGGGGGAAAGTAAATGGAGGAAGATCCATTAGTAAATTCTTAGAATGTTTGTGAAGGCATGACAATTCCTTGATCCAGAAGAGTATCAGTAAGAACTTAGCAATTAGTTGGCTGTGGAGAGTCAAAAGAGAAAAACATTGAAGAAAATTGGGATTTTTAACTTAATAGGCTTGGAAAAGACTAGTACAGCCATCTGAAATAAAAAACACAAGAAGAGGAAAAATTTAGAGAAGATGATTGACTAGTTTTAGATATCTTTTTCTTGATACCTTGGCATGAATATCCAGCTAAAATATCTGAGAGGTGTAGAGTTTAAAAGTGAGACTAAGGGACACCTGGGCAGCTCAGTTGGTTAAGCATCTGCCTTCGGTTCAGGTCATGATCCCAGGGTCCTGGGATCGAGTTCTACATCAGGCTCCTTGCTCAATAGAGGGTCTGTTAGTTCCTCTACCTGCTGCTCCCCTTGCTTTTGTGCTTGCTCACTCTCTGTCTCTCTCTCTCTCTCTCTGACAAATAAATATATAAAATCTTTTAAAGAAAAGGTGAGACTAAGGCTGAAGACAGGAATTCACCCATCCATTTAAGAGGGATTTATTACTATAATCTTTTCAGAGGTCATGACCATCCTATTGCCATTGTATGTTTTGTGTCTACCAGGTTCCTGGTTTAGCACAGGCTTCTGGAACATACTTACTGAATGAATGCTAGGCAATGGCCCTACAATGGTGGAGAAGATACAGACCGTACTATCAGTAAGTTCACAGTCTAGACTTGGGAGTTACCATATGACTGAGGCCATGAAAAGAAATAAAATTACTTAGAATCTTTTACCCAAGCCTAACTGTCCCAAAGCAAACTCTTGGTAACTATGAACACACAGCAATAGAGGAGGAGAATAAGGTAAAAGCTGGAGCCATAGAAGAAGAAATTACAGAAAAGAATACTAGCAAAATAATCCAGTCTCATAGAAGCCAAGGTAAGAGAAAATTGTGAAGACTAACATAATTTTAATAGGATGAAAAATAAAAATATGTTATTTAACTTGACAACAGCAGGTACATGAGGTCTTTAAGCAGTCAAACAGTTGGGGAAGAAACCAGATAGCAGAAACTTCAGGAAACAATAAGTGCTATATGAGTGAGGGCAGTTAAGTGCAGTCTAAACTATTTTTTAATATTAAAATATTAAATATTTAATATTAAATAATATCATTAAATATTATTAAAATTTATTTATTTAAATAATCTATTATTTATTTAAATAATATTTAAAATATTAAAAATTAACTTTTTTAATATTAAAGTAATTGGAAAAGAAGGGATAAAGTAGTGTTTCAGGAGGATCTTAATTATTTTTTTTATTTTTATTAACATATAATGTATGATTTTCCCCAGGGGTACAGGTCTGTGAATTATCAGGTTTATACAGTTCACAGCACTCACCATAACACATAACCTCCCCAATGCCTATAATCCAACCACCCTATCCTTACCCCCCACCCTCCAACAGCCCTCAGTTTGTTTTGTGAGATTAAGAGTCTCTTATGGTTTGTCACCCTCCCTATGTTCTTAATTATTGAATTAAAATAATTCGTAACCATGCATGAATGACTAATATCCTTTGGTTGCCCCCTGTCCTGCTATTCCACAACCTAAACCAGGTAAATTCCTACCTCTAATCATGTTACTTTCGTTCTCAAAAAACTTCCATTGCTCATTACCTCTTGAACAAAGTCCTAGATTAGTTATTTTGCCCTTGTTCAAGTGCCAAACCTATATATAAGGCATTTTCATCCAGGTCATTTCCCTATAATATGTATTCTACACTACAAACATATCGAATAATATTCTATCCACTTCCTCCATTACAAAAACAAAAATTTCTCTTGACTGCTCACATACATCGGTCTACTTATATCACTTTATTCCTGCAATCTTGCCTTCCCCCAAGGCAAGTGATCCATGAAGCCTTTGTTAGTCTCTTCAAGAACTGTATTTTTCTCTTTTCTGAATAGAGAGATGCAAATACAAAAATAGCACACACACACACACACACACACACACACATACCAGAAAAAGAAAGAAAGAAAGAAAGAAAGAAAGAAAGAAGAAAGATGCAAGGTGGTAGAGGAGTAGCGGACTGAAATAACATCATGTCCAAGTAGTTCAGCTAGATAGTTACCAAACCATTCTGAATACCTACAAACTCAACAGGAGATGGAAGAGAAGAAGAGCAACAATTCTAGGAACAGAAAATCAACCACTTTCTGAAAGGCAGGATGTGTGGAGAAGTGAATCTGAAACCCCGGGAAGATAGACCGCCTGGTGAGGGGCTGGCTCCTGGCAAGTGGTGGAGCACTGGAGCACAAAATCAGAATATTTAGAAGTCTGCTTCACGGAGGGAAATTGCTCAAGAGGCTAAGTGGAGGTGGAGACCTCACGGGGACAGTGTGGTCTCAGGTCCTGCAGGGTCACTGAAATATCAGGGATGTCTGAGTGTGGCAGAGCTCCCAGGTATTAGAGCAAGGAAGCCAACTACAAAGACAGAGCTGAGCAGTGAGACCCAAGGCACTGTCAGGCCACTGCTCTTTGAGCAGGGACCCCACCAGTGGCAGATCTGGAGAGACCCCCCCTCCTTCCTCCTCCAGGAGAAGCAGCGCAGGAGCACATGGCAGGAATCTGCTGGGTTTGGAGACTCCAAACAGAGCCATGCACCAGAGACAGAAAAGCCTGGTCACAGGTCAGAAGAGCGCAGAACGCAGCCAGAGACCAGGGAGACAGGAGTGATTGACTGCTTTTCTCAGAGCGTGCACAGAGGAGTGGGGCCCCCAGCTCTTGGCTCCTATGGGCCAGAGATTAGGAGGCTGCCATTTTCATTCCCGTGTTCCAGAGCTTGACAGACAGTGTTCAGGGAATGAACCCAGCAGATTACTTAGCCAGGCCCATGGCAAGGGCAGTGCAATTCCACCTCAGGCAAAGACATTTGAGAATCATGGCAACAGGCCCCTCCGCAAGATCAGCAAGAACATCCAGCCAACACCAAGCTGACAAATCAAAAAGAACAGCAGAACTCCAGAGCTAGGGGAAAGCAATGCATAGAATTCATGGCTTTTCCCCATGATCCTTTAGTCTTGTGAAGTTAATATTTTTTAATTTTAATTTTTTTCTTATACTTTTTTCAATGTTTCCTCTTTCTTCTTTTAATGTTTAACTTTTATCTAAATACCTTTCTTAAAAAATCTTTTTAAACCTTCATTGTTATAGTCATATTTTATCCCTTCATTGTATTTAACCTTATTTTTTGTATAAACATGGGATTATTTCCTTAAAATGTTGGGATACAATTTCTTCTAATAGATTAAAATATATCCTAAATCTAGCACATGGCTTTGTTCTAGTCTCCAGCCTAAGCACATTCTCTACTCTTTCTTTTTTTCTTTCTCCAACCAACTTATCAATTCCTTTTTTAGAATTTTTTTTAAAATTTTCATCTTTACAGTCATATTTCATCTCTTCATCATCTTTACCCATATATATATATATGTGTGTGTGTGTATATATATATATATATGTATATATATATAAGTTTTTCTTTCCTTAAAATTTTGGGAGCTAGTTTTTTTCTAAAAGACCAGAATATACCCAAAATCAAGTGGGTAGCTCTGTTCTATTCACCAGTCTAATATGTATATATGTTTAATTTACTTTTTATTTTTTAATTTTTATATCTTTTCCCCCACTTTCTTCTCCCTCCAGTTTTGGGTCTCTTCTGATTTGGTTAGCGTAAAATTTCTGGGGACTTTGCCACCCTTTTAGTATTTTATTCTCTCATACATATATTCTTATCTGGACAAAATGACAGGGAGGAAAAATTCACCACAAAAATAAAGAAGAAGAAGAAGAGGCATTAGTGGCAGCTACAGACCTAATCAATACAGACATTGGTAATATGTCAGAATTAGAATTCAGAATGACAATTCTCAAGGTGCTATCTGGGCTCAAAAAAGCCATGGAAGATATTAGAGAAATATTTCTGGAGAAATAAAATCCCTTTCTGGAGAAATAAATGAACTAAAATCTAACAAGTTGAACTCAAAAAAGCTATTAATGAGGTGTAATACAAAATCAAGACTCTTACTGTAGGATAAATGAGGCAGAAGAGAGAAATAGTGATATAGAGGACCAAATGATGGAGAATAAAGAAGCTGAGCAAAGAGAGACAAACAACTACTGCACCATGAAGGGAAAATTCAAGAGGTAAGTGATACCATGAGATGAAACAATCATAGAATAATTGGGATCCCAGAAAAAGAAAAAAGAGAGAGGGGGACAGAAAGTATATTGGAGTGAATTGTAGTAGAGAATTTCCCTAATATGGCAAAGGGAACAAGCATCAAAATCCAGGAAGCACAGAGAACACCCATCAAAATCAATAAAAATAGGTCCACACCCTGTCATCTGATAGTAAAACTTACAGGGTCAGTGACAAAGAGAAAATCCTGAAAGCAGCTCAGGACAAGAAGTCTGTAATATACAATGGTAGAAATATTAGATTGGCAGCAGACTTATCCACAGAGACCTGGCAGGCCAGAAAGAACTGGCATGATATATTCAGAGCACTAAACGAGAAAAACATGCAGCCAAGAATATTATAACCAGCTAGGCTGTCATTGAAAATAAAAGGGGAGTTAAAAAGCTTCAAGGACAAACAAAAATTTTAAAAATTTGCAAACACCAATCCAACCCTACAGGAAATTTTGAAAGTGGTCCTCTAAGCAAAGAGATGGCCTAAAAGTAATAGACCAGAAAGGAACAGAGACAATATACAGTAACAGTCACCTTACAGGCAATACAACGGCACTAAATTCATGTCTTTTGATAGTTACCCTGAATGTAAATGGGCTAAATGCCCCAATCAAAAGACACAGGGTATCAGAATGGATAAAAAAAGAAACAAAACCCATCAATATTCTGTCTGCAAAAAGCTCATTTTAGACCCAAATACAGCTCCAGATTTAAAGTGAAAAGGTGGAAAACCATTTACCATGCTAATGGACATCAAAAGAAAGCTGGGTGGCAATCCTTGTATCAGACAAATTAAACTTTAAGCCAAAGACTATAATAAGAGATGAGGAAGGACACTATATCATACTTAAAGGGTCTTTCCAACAAGAAGATCTAAAAATTTTAAATATCTATGCCCCTAACATGGGAGCAGACAACTATGTAAACCAATTAATAACAAAATTAAAGAAGCATATCAACAATAATACAATTGTAGGGGACTTTAACATCCCCCTCACTGAAAAGGAAATATCATCCAAGCAAAAGATCAACAAGGAAATAAAGGCTTTAAATGATACAATGGACCAGATGAACATCACAGATATATTCAGAATATCCCATCCCAAAACAACAGAATATACATTATTCTCTAGTGCACATAGAACATCCTCCAGAATAGATCACATCCTGGATCACAAATCAGGTCTCAACCAGTAGCAAAAGATTGGGAACATTCCCTGCATATTTTCAGACCACAATGCTCTGAAGCTAGAACTCAATCACAAGGGGAAAGTGGGAAAGAACTCAAATACATGGAGACTAAACAGCATCCTACTAAAGAATGAATGGGTCAACCAGGAAATTAAAGAATTGAAAAAATTCATGGAAGCAAATGATAATGAAAACACAACTGTTCAAAATCTGTGGGACACAGCAAAAGGTGGTCCTGAGAGGAAAGTATATAGCAATACAAGACTTTCTCAAGAAACAAGAAGGTCTCAAGTACACAAGCTAACTACACCTAAAGGAGCAGGAGAAAGAACAACAAAGAAAGCCTAAACTCAGAAGGAGAAGAGAAATCATAAAGATCAGAGCAGAAATCAATGAAATAGAAACCAAAAAAACAAAACAAAAAAAACAATAGAACAAATCAACAAAACTAGGAGCTCGTTCTTAGAAAGAATTAATAAGATTGATAAACCCCAGGCCAGACTTATCCTAAAGAAAAGAGAAAGAACCCAAATAAATAAAATCATGAATGAAAAAGGAGAGATCACAACCAACACCAAAGAAATACCAACAATTATAAGAACATATTATGAGCAACTATACGTCAGCAAGTTTGACAATCTGGAAGAAATGGATGCATTCCTAGAGACATATAAACTACCAAAACTGAACAAGGAAGAAATAGAAAACCTGAACCGACCCATAACCAGTAAGGAGATTGGAGCAGTCATCAAAAATCTCCCAACAAACAAGGGCCCAGGGCCAGACGGTTTTCCAGGGGAACTCTATCAAACAGTAAAAGAAGAATTAATACCTACCTATTCTCCTGAAACTGTTTCAAAATATAGAAATGGAATGAAAACTTCCAAACTCATTTTATGAGGCCAGCATTACCTTGATCCCAAGACCAGACAAAGACCCCAGCAAAAAGGAGAATTATAGACCAGTAGCCTTGATAAACACAGATGTGAAAATTCTCACCAAAATATTAGCCAATAAGATCCAACAGTACATTAAAAGGATTATTCATCATGACCAAGTGGTATTTATTCCTGTGCTGCAAGCTTGGTTCAACATCCACAATTCAATCAATGTGATACAATACATTAATAAAAGAAAGAACAAGAACCATATGATACTCTCAATAGATGCTAAAAAAGCATTTGTCCAAGTACAGCAGCCTTTCTTGATCAAAACTCTTCACAGTGTAGGGATAGAGAGTACATGCCTCAATATCATCAAATCCACAGCCATTATCATTCACAATGGGGAAAAACTGAGAGCTTTTCTCTTAAGGTCAGGAACAGACCAGGGACGTTCAATATCACCACTACTATTCAACATATTATTAGAAGTCCTAGCCTCAGCAATCAGACAACAAAAAGAAATTAAAGGCATCCAAATCGGCAAAGAAGTCAAACTCCCACTCTTTGCAGATGATATGATACTTTATGTGGAAAACATAAAAACAAAAACAAAAACAAAAACCTCCTCTCCAAAACTGCTAGAACTCATACAGGAACTCAGGAAAGTGTCAGGATATAAAATCAATGTACAGAAATCAGTTGCATTTCTGTACACCCACAGCAAGGCAAAAGAAAGAGAAATTAAGGAGTCAATCCCATTTATAATTGCACCCAAAACCAGAAGATACCTAGGAATAAACCTAACCAAAGTGACAAAGCATCTGTACTCAGAAAACTATAAAGTACTCATGAAAGAAAATGGGAAAGACATTAAAAAAAAAATGGAAAAACTTTCCATGTTCATGGATTGGAAGAATAAATATTGTGAAAATGTCTATGCTACCTAAAGCAATCTACACATTTAATGCAATCCCTATCATTTTTTTTTTCAAAGAAATGGAAGAAATAATCCTAAAATATATGGAACCAGAAAACACCCTGAATAGCCAGAGGAATGATGAAAAAGAAAGCCAAAGATGGTGACATCACAACTCCAGACTTCAAGCTCTACTACAAAGCTGTAATCATCAAGATACTATGGTACCAGCACAAAAACAGACACATAGATCAATGGAACAGAACAGAGACCCCAAAAAACTCTATGGTCAACTGATCTTCTACAAAGCAGGAAAGAATGCCCAATGGAAAAGACAGTCCCTTCAATAAATGGTGTCGGGAAAATTGGACAGCCACATGCAGAAAAGTGAAATCAGACCATTTCCTTACACCACACACAAAAATAGACTCAAAATGGATGAAAGACCTCAATGTGAAACAGGAATCCATCAAGACCCTTGAGGAGAACACAGGCAGCAACCTCTTTGACCTCAGCCACAGCAACTTCTTCCTAGAAACATCGTCAAAGGCAAGAGAAGCAAGGGCAAAAATGAACTATTGGGACTTCATCAAGGTCAAAACTTTTGCACAGCAAAGGAAATAGTCAGCAAATCCAAAAGACAACTGACAGAATGGGAGAAGGTATTTGTAAATGACATATCAAATAAAGGACTAGTATCCAAAATCTATAAAGATCTCATCAAACTCAGTACCCGAAGAACAAAGAATCCAATCAAGAAATGAACAGATGTGAACAGACATTTCTGCAAAGAAGACATCCAAATGGCAACAGACACAAGAAAAAGACCCTCAACTCTATGGTCAACTAATCTTTGACAAAGCAGGAAAGAATGCCCAATGGAAAAGACAGTCTTTTCAATAAATGGTTTGGGAAAATTGGACAGCCACATGCAGAAGAATGAAACTGAACCAAGTCCTGACACCACACACAAAAATAGACTCAAAATGGATGAAAGACCTCAATGTGAGACAGGAATCCATCAAAATCCTTGAGGAGAATACAGGCAGCAACCTCTATGACCTCAGCCACAGCAACTTCTTCCTAGAAGAAACATCGTCAAAGGCAAGGGAAGCAAGGGCAAAAATGAACTATTAGGACTTCATCAAAATCAAAAGCTTTTTCACAGCAAAGGATACAGTCAACAAAACCAAAAGACAACTGACAGAGTGGAAGAAGATACTTGCCAATGACATATGAGATAAAGGGCTAGTATCCAAAATCTGTAAAGAACTTATCAAACTCAACACCCAAGGAACAAAGAATCCAATCAAGAAATGGGCAGAGGACATGAACAGACATTTCTGCAAAGAAGACATCCAGATGGCCAACAGACACATGAAAAAGTGCTCAATATCACTCGGCATCAGGGAAATACAAATCGAAACTAGAATGAGATACCACCTCACACCAGTCAGATTGGCTAAAATTAACATGTCAGGAAATGACAGATGTTGGCAAGGACTTGGAGAAAGGGGAACCCTCCTGTACTATTGGTGGGAATGAAAGTTGGCACAGCCGCTCTGGAAAACAACATGGAGGTTCCTCAAAAAGTTGAAAATAGAACTACCCTATGACCCAGCAATCACATTACTGTGTATTTACCCTAAAGATACAAATGTAGTGATCTGAAGGGGCACGTGCACCTGAATGTTTATAGCAGCAATGTCCACAATAGGCAAACTATTGAAAGAACCTAGATGCCCATCAACAGATGAAGGGATAAAGAAGATGTGGTATGTGTATGTGTGTATATATATATATATATACACAATGTTATACTATGCAGCCATCAAATGAAATGAATCTTTTCCAACATGGATGGAACTAGAGGGTATTATACTGAGTGAAATAAGTCAATCAGAGAAAGACAATTAGCATATGATCTCCCTGATATAAGGAATTTGAGAGATGGGGGGGTTGGAGGGTAGGGAAGGAAAAAATGAAACAAGAAGGGATCAGGAAGGAGACAAACCATAAGAGACTCAATCTTATGAAACAGACTGTGGGTTGTTGGTGGGGGTGTAGAGAGGGTGGTTGGGCTATGTACATTGGGGAGGATATGTGATATGGTGAGTGCTGTGAAGTGTGTAAGCCTGAAGATTCACAGACCTGTACCCCTGGGGCAAATAATACATTATATGTTAATAAAAATAATTAATAAAAAAAAGAAAAATACCTAGTAGTGATTTTGTCCTGCAGATTTAGAATATGTACAATTCTGAAAACCCAGATTGTAACAAATAATGTTTTCCCTTTGAGGTTTTAGGAACATTCCAACGTGGTGAAAGCCTTGGGGGGGGGGGAAATCTCTCTCCCTTCCTATCTGTCCCTGGTTACATACTTCCCTATCTGAGTTTTACTATGGGATCACAATGCTGAATGACACAATGGTGTCTAAATATACTCACAAAAATATTTCTAGACATTCTAAAAAGAAATAATTTTTGCATAAAAGTGTTCTCTGTAAAAAACTATCGTAAATATTACTTACAAAAATTGCAGTGATTAAGCTTTGGATTCCAGAAAGTGAGCTTTTAAGAACAGCCTGGATAAATGATAAAACTTGATGCTAAATCAAGTAACATTTTGAATGTAATTCAGTAAATTTTTACAAAGAACATGCAATGAAAGAGGGCCTGTGCACAGCAAAGTGAAAATCAGTGTCTCATGTCAAGAGCTCATCCATCCAACGCTGAAGTGGCTTAAAATATTTTGATGTTAATTTCCCAAGAAGAATACTGACCATGAAATAAATATGTGCCATGTAAAGTAGAAGATCCAGCTAATAACCTAAAAACAATTTTGGCTAAGTTAAAGACAATCCATGCAAATCCGGCTTTATCAACGCTGCTGAGTTTAAACCAGAGAGTTAAATTATTGACTCTGCTCAGGCACTTTTTGTTAACTTATGAAACAAAATCACTGCCTGGAAAAAAACCTAGCAAATATTGTTGTAGACGGTTGACCTCATCCATTTGGTGATGGCAGTTATTTTGCTAAAATCTTTTGAAGCAATTGATTGTGTCCTTCTTAAATTCTGTTTAAAAGGTTTTTTGTTGTGAAATAGATGAATTTGAATGAAATATTGCTCTAATGTTTGTGACCATTTTTCTCTTTCTTATAAGAGTGAAATTTATTACCTATATCCTCCCTGGTTGCTTGAAGAAAATGTCTCCTTAAGATTGCTAATATTAGTATGAACAACAGCTGGTGAGTCTAATTTGCATTTAAATGAGCAATTCACAACCATGTCCTTCAGGTCCTGAGATGATCTTGATAGATTCTCTATGCACATATGCAGTAGTAGTTATAGTAAGTATATGCAGTCAACAGCACAATCTAAAAGCTGTATCTGTTAATGGATCAGTCACTCTAGGAAGGGCTACTGATATACTCACCACTCTTTTGAAAAAATAATCCCAAATGTAATGTCAGCTCTCCATGTCAGGCCAACTCCTAATATATCAGGCTGTTCTTGAATTGATTCCAGCAAAACTAGAATTGGCCTGAGTTATTTTATCAAATAAAGAACTACCCCAAATCCTTTATATCCCTGGTCAAGGAATGAAACATATGATTATAATGTTGTTTTGTACCCATGGATCCAAAAGTGTCAGGAAAGTTCATACCAGCTTGTTAGCATTGTTTATTGAAAATGGTGAGACTAATGATTTGTATCTAATCTTCATGGGACCTCTCTGCTGTTAGTGATGCCAGTAGTGACAGTCAAACAGGGTTCAAATGCTAAAGAACATTCCCAGGACCCAAAGTGACAGTGTTTTCAAATCTACAGTTTTGCAAGAAAAGCATACAACATCAATAGCATTGGTGGTGATTACACAGCAAGAATATGGCTACACCACCAGCAGGTATAAGAAACCATAGCCAAGATTTCTAAATGTCCTCTTAATTCTGAGGTGTCCAGTACACATCTCAGAGGTTCTTGATCTAAAGGAACGATTGCATCCATCTAGCTTTTTACAAAGATGGGACAATTGGAGCTCCTACTGGCCACTGTGAACTCCTCATGTAGGAGAGGTTTGGACTGTGTATTAAAGTAAGATATTTTTACTTTAATACTGCTGCTACATTGTATCCTTAAAGTTTTAATTCTACTAAACTCAGGCTCATTTTATGGTAGAAATAAATAATCTAATTTTTCTGAAAATAAGATGTGAATTTTTCATCATCAGCTGTTAAGGATTCTAATTTTGGTACTTATCAAGCAAAATAAACCTTGTCATATACAGCAACCAATGTGTATTTGTCACCAGATCCAAAATTAAAAAACCAGATCCTTTATAGATATGTACAAAATAAATACATAATTTGGATAAACCTTAATGATTTTTAAAGTTTTATGTTTAGATTACTTCTATTATACCTAAAAATGAGATTTTTTTAAGACTAAATGATCTAAAAACTACTTCTGGGGTTCTTACATTTTTCATATATGCAACTGTATTCAGATTGAATTGGCACAAGGCAAATGAGTGGATAGATGATGGATAAGTAGATAATGAGGAAGTAAAAGAAGATAACAGTTTTTTGTGATACACTTATAAACAAAAACTGTCACTTCTCAAAATCCAATTAAACTATTGTGAAGCTGAAGTTAAAACAAATAGTCACTAAAGATCAAGAGTATGAATCAAATAATCAACCCATGTCGCCACCATTTCCATCTCAATGAGAATGGATTCACTGCAAATTTTTAGGAGTAAAACTTGGTTCCCAGGTTAGCACAAGTATTTCTAGTTTCTAAACCTTGGATATTCTACTGGGAAATTTTGAGAAGGGTAAAGTAAATAGAGTCAGTTCTTCTATAATGTTTGTTTTGAAAATGCAAATTTGTTCCAAGGTAATGGATACATTAGCAAACAGTTTGAGAATAATATTAATTTTGCATCGATTTGTGCATGATTTCATCTGCAGAAAACACTACATAAAGGCAAAAACAAAAACAAAAACAAAAAAACCAGACCTGCATCCAGCTGATCTGAGACAAGTTGAATGCACAAGTACATATACACACAGACCTTAAACATCTACTAACGACCTCATTTAATGGGTGTGTTAAACTGCAAGGATTTTTGCTATTATTTTGCATTTAAATTTATCTCTTTAAAAAGAAAAATCTATGCATCATCTTAGATGTGTCTAAATGGTTCAAAATGCGAACCGGTGCATGCAGAAGGAGAGCCTGAAGGATCGAAATTAAGCTTGAAATCCTAAGACATTTTGAAAGAAATCAGAGAACATGTGGTATATCCCAACCACCAGAGACAACACTGAGAAATAAAATTCCATGGCTGGAACAACTTCACGTGCTGAAAAGTCAATAATAAGGCCTCAAGAAGCATAAAATGTAGAAATATTGTTAAGCATATGCACTGAAGACCACATTGTAAGAAAATTAGAACTGGAAGCCGTCTTTCTCACAATCAAAGAGAAAGTACTTTTTCTAAGCTCTTTTTCCCCTTGGCCAACATGTAAAGATTTCTGATCACAATAGGGGTCCCGTAAGATTGTTTTCCTATCATTTTCTCTCAATTTTCCAAATATAAAAATTCCATTAGAAAGAGAGAAAGAAGTTTTCCAGGAGGAGTCAAGATGGCGGAGAAGTAGCAGCTGAGACTACTTCAGGTAGCGGGAGATCAGCTAGATAGCTTATCTAAAGATTGCAAACACCTACAAATCCAACGGGAGATCGAAGAGAAGAAGAACAGCAACTCTAGAAACAGAAAATCAACCACTTTCTGAAAGGTAGGACTGGCGGAGAAGTGAATCCAAAGCGACGGGAAGATAGACCGCGGGGGGAGGGGCCGGCTCCCGGCAAGCGGCGGAGCAACGGAGCACAAAATCGGGACTTTTAAAAGTCTGTTCCGCTGAGGGACATCGCTCCAGAGGCTTAACCGGGGTGAAGCCCACGCGGGGTCAGCGTGGCCTCAGGTCCCGCAGGGTCACAGAAGGATCAGGGGCGTCTGAGTATCGCAGAGCTTACAGGTATTAGAACGGGGAAGCCGGCTACAGAGACGGAGTCGAGGAGTGAGCTCTCAGCTCGGGGTTACCTTGAACCGGTCGCAGGCTCGGTCACCTCGGAGCGCGGCCAGAGGCAGGGTGACGGGAGTCATTGGGCGCTGTTCTCTGAGGGCGCACTGAGGAGTGGGGCCCCGGGCTCTCGGCGCCTCCGGGCCGGAGACCGGGAGGCCGCCATCTTCATTCCCGCCCTCCGGACTCTACGGAAAGCGCTCAGGGAACAAAAGCTCCCGAAAGCAAACCCGAGCGGATTACTCAGACCGGCCCGGGTAAGGGCGGTGCAACTCCGCCCGGGGCAAAGACACTTGAGAATCACTACAACAGGCCCCTCCCCCAGGAGATCAATAAGAAACCCAGCCAGGACCAAGTTCACCTACCAAGGAGTGCGGTTTCAATACCAAGGAGAGCAGCGGAATTCCAGAGGAGAAGAAAGCAAAGCACGGAACTCATGGTTTTCTCCCCATGATTCTTTAGCCTTGCAGTTAATTTAATTTTTTTTCTTTTTCAATTTTTTTTCTTCTTCTGCTAAATTTTTTTAACTTTTACCTTTTTCTTTTTTAACGTTTTTTAACTAGTTTATCTAATATATATTTTTTTTCCTTTTTATATTTTTTCTTTATTGGTTTTCATTTTTTAATTGTTTCTTTTTTTTTTCTTTTTTCTTTCTGAACCTCTTTTTATCCCCTTTCTCCCCTCCCCACGATTTAGGATCTCTTCTGATTTGGTTAAAGCGTATTTTCCTGGGGTCTTTGCCACCTTTTAGTATTTTACTTGCTCCTTCATATACTCTTATCTGGACAAAATGACAAGGCGTAAAAATTCACCACAAAAAAAAGAACAAGAGGCAGTACCAAAGGCTAGGGACCTAATCAATACAGACATTGGTAATATGTCAGATCTAGAGTTCAGAATGGTGATTCTCAAGGTTATAGCCAGGCTCGACAAAGGCATGGAAGGTATTAGAGAAACCCTCTCGGGAGATATAAAAGCCCTTTCTGGAGAAATAAAAG